>NC_081352.1:14606408-14725269 GCF_029784015.1 Lycium ferocissimum
GTTGTCCACAATATAATGTAAGTGTAGTGGATGAATCACATTTAAATGTATATTTGTATGTCTCCCATAGTAGTCTTATTTAAGATGACTTTGAGTCATCTTTTGGACATGGCATGTTAATGCTCATATTGGCTCATTGTTGCCACTAATTTTAACTTAACACCACAATTAAGTAGTTCCTAATTTCCATTAATGCTTCTATACCAAACAAAATTTGTAGATAAATTGTGACTTCAAACGAAATCGGAAGTTAAAGTCTCTACTTTGTATCTTGAGATAGTCTTAATACTCAGCCCGACTTGAATCATCCATATCTCCTTACCCCGATATCATTTTGACGAGCTGTTTGTTGCGTTGCAAACTAGACTCTATGAACTTAATTTTAGGCTTTTGAAACACCTTAAAACTCCTCATATACTAGGAGATATGCCTCCTACAATATAGGCTAAAATCGGGTCGAGATTTTACTGAAATTGTTCCGATTCATTTCGTTTAACTTCTAATCCTCTTCCAACCTCATGTAACCTCTTATACATACATATACACAGTCATTTACATCCATAACAATTCATATACATGTCTCGAAGGGTCCGTAGAATCACAATAACCATAAGTAGAACTCACAAAGCTTCGACGAAACTCCAATCGAAAAAGTATATTCCTATCTTTTGTCCATCTTCTATATCATTACTAATAATCTCAAATACTTTAAAAGGTCACTCACATTACCTCATATACATACTCATAACGCGATTTCAAATCCTTTAGGTTACCGAGGTCACCTCGAGATACTTAAGACAACCATATTTATAACGATATTCTTACTAACTCGATTAACTTTCCTTGAACCTTCTTAACTCATTCTTTCTTGTTTTAATACAAGTAGCAAGGATTATTATGGAGTGTGACATTCTCCCCTCCTTTAGAACATTCGTCCTCGCATGTCAAATGAGGACTAAAACTCGTCAATTAAATAACCGAATCACCCGTTATCGCGGACTATAGGCAATGAAGATTTGACCACGAAAAGGGTGTTTTTAGGAATATTATGCCTAAAAGTGCTAAACGACCAAATGGGTCGTTACAACTCGGTAATGATATACTCCCCATGGTGTGATGAAAGTCATTTTTTGAGCGACTTCTTCGTCTATCAGTATCTGATGATAACCCGCGTAACAGTCCACAAAAAACTGCACCTCATGTTTGGTGCAATTGTTAATAAGTATGTGAATGTTAGGGACCGGGGAATTATCCTTTGGACTAGCACGGTTAAGATCACGATAGTCCACACAGATCCTTATTTTCCCATTTTTATTTGATATCGGGACTATGTTTGCAAACCATGTCAGGTATGGTGTCACTTCCAAAACTCCCGACTGAATCTGTTTTTCTACTTCCTCTTCAATTTGGATGCTGACATCAAGCCTAGGCTGCCTAATTTTCTATTTTACCGGGGTGAATCCCTCTAGGATCGGCAACCTATGGGCAACAATGTTCATACTCAAACCCAGCATATCGGCGTATGACCAAGTAAAAACATCTTCATACTCTTTCAACAAGCTCTGATACCCTTCTTCTCAATCTCTGTTAGATGTACACTTATTCTGGTTTCTCAAATAAATTCCTCACTCCCTAGATTAACTGCCTCAGTTTTCTCTAGGTTTGGTGTCGGTCTATTTTCATATTCCTCTTCGACGTCTATCAATCCTTCCAGTTCAGTTATCTCTTCTTCTTGATCGTCGTTTTGTTCGTCGTCATTTTTACTTGTTTCGTAACAGGTCGTGACATTATTTGTGGCTTTTGTATTATTACTGTAAAACAAAGTAACATAATTATCAATCATATATATATATATGTCACGACCCAACCGGAGGGCCATGACTGGCACCCGATGCTAACCCACCCGGGTACCTCTTATAGTACATTTTCGTTCACATCTAGGTGAGCCACATGGCTTACTCATAATTTTCGTACATCAATAGTGCTAATCGCGTTGGGCAATAACACATTTATATCATCATCAATATCAATGCCCATATCCATATACACAAGCCGACAAGGCTATCAGAATGATATACAAAATATGAGCCGACAAGACTACAAGACATCTAACCATACACAACTGTCTACGAGCCTCTAAGAAGAGTATGTCACATCATGTAGGCGGGACAGGAACCCACCTTGCCCATAGGTATGTACACAAAAGAATAATACCAAAAGCTGTAGCTCCGGATGAAATGGAGCTCCTCTACGTAGTCCCTGAATAAAAAGTCTATGGATCAAGCCTGTCTCCCTGTCCACCTGCGGGCATGACGCAGCGTCCACAAACAAAAGGACGTCAGTATGAATAAAGTACTGAGTATGTAAAGCATAATCAACATCATAATAGGAGCATAAGAGACAACATAAGAAATAGCATAAGATGGGAGAATCAGGAGATAATAGCCATCATCATAATTACTTACTTGTCTTTCACAGGGACCTTCCGTTTCTAATGCGTGCTTGTGTACATAAATATATACATATACATATATCCATATCCGTATCCATATTCGTATACATATTCCTATCCATATTCGTATCAATAGCATACCCGACCATGCAGGTTCAGTGGTTTCACATACCCGACCCTTGGGTTTGGGTAAAATATGTTTGGAGAAGGGTTTTGGAGCTTTAGAGAGTGTAGAAGAAATGTGGGAAATGAAATAAGGTGAGGGTCGTCCATCCTTATTATATAAAAATTCTGACCCGACCCGACTTATATGGCCTATTATACGGGCCGTACACTTTATACGGTCCGTATAATTGGAATCATACCAGGGATCACCCCTTTTACGGACAAAACCTACGGACCATTATACGGTCCGTACAAATGGCCGTACAACTGGAGAATTACGATTTTCGTTCTCGTCAACTCGTTTGACTTCCAATCCTCATGGAACCTTCTTGACACTTATATAATACTTCATTAACCATTCAATAGGCCCTATAGCAGCCTCTTAAGAAATTTCTAAATAAACGTAAACTCAATTATAGCGGAAACCTTTCCGACCGCGGCTTACCTTTCACTTCCTTCAAGATACTAAACTTCACATATTCATATAACTTCGAAATCTTATAGTATGAACCTTAAGCTATCTAATACTCCCCTTAATATCATAAGGATTTCATAATGATCTTAAGTTCACATTAGCCTAACCACAAGGCAACACATACGGAATTTTCGAGGTGTAACATTCTTCCCCCCTTAAGAACATTCGTCCTCGAATGTTAGGTTCTTGGGAATTCTATAAAAAATTTACCAGAGTTTTCCCTATAATATGGAACTACCATCCTGTACAGCAACCCAAAATACATCGCCTCATAGGGCTATAACAACAACAACAATAACCGTGGCCACACACGACCAAGAAAACATCAAGGGAAAAAACTACATACCTAGGGATAATGGCGTCTCTGCCTGGGTCTCCTCTGAAGGTGAAAATAAATGTGGGTACCAGAATTTCATGTCTCCTTCGGCTTCCCAAGTCATTTCCTCCCTATTATTATTTCTCTATAGAACTTTTACTGAAGCTACCTCTTTGGTCCTAAGCTTTCGTACTTGCCTATCTAAAATGGCAATGGGGACTTTTTCATAAGACAATTGTTTGATAACTTGGACATCATTTATTGGTACAATTCTAGAAGGATCTCCAATGCACTTATGAAGCATCGATACATGGAAAACTGGGTGAACTGACTCCAAATCAGGAGGTAGATCTAATTTGTAAGCCACTTTGCCTACCTTGCGTATAATCTCATAAGATCCAATGTACCGAGGACTAAGCTTGCCCTTTTTTCCAAATCTTATAACGCCCTTCATTGGTGACACCTTTAAGAATACCCAGTCTTTCACTCGGAACTCTAAGTCCCTTCGACGATTATCCGCATAGGACTTTTGACGACTCTGAGCTATTAATAATCGATCCTGTATAAGCTTGACTTTCTCTATAGCTTGTTGGACCAAGTCTGGCCCTATCAATTTGGTCTCTCCTACTTCGAACCACCCAATTGGGGATCTACACTTTCGCCCATATAAAGCCTCATACGGGGCCATTTGGATGCTAGAATGATAGCTATTGTTA
This sequence comes from Lycium ferocissimum, assembly GCF_029784015.1. Taxonomy (NCBI): domain Eukaryota; kingdom Viridiplantae; phylum Streptophyta; class Magnoliopsida; order Solanales; family Solanaceae; genus Lycium; species Lycium ferocissimum. The sequence continues at coordinate 14,610,533 of NC_081352.1, forward strand.
TAAGAGTCCAAAATCGAATGGTACGTTCGGCTTATCATCGCACTTGCCCATCTCGACGGGTGAAATGCCATGCTAAGACTCACTTGAGTCCCTAAACCTTCTTGGAAAGATTTCCAAAAATTGGCTATAAACTGAGTCCCCCTATCGGAGATAATGGATACTGGAACATAAAGCTTTGCATAAGCTTCTGCTACATATATAGTTGTGGCCGGTAAGAAATGAGCTGACTTCGTAAGTCTATCCACAATCACCCATATAGAATCATACTTACGTCGAGAATGGGGTAAGCCTGTAATGAAGTCCATGTTAATTACTTCCCATTTCCAAGTTGGAATCTCTATAGCTTGCAACAATCCGCCGGCTTTTGGTGCTCAATTTTCACTTGCTAACAGTTAGGACATTGGGCTATGAATTCCGCTATATCCTTCTTCATCCCATTCCACCAATATATGGATTTAAGATCATGATACATTTTCGTTGCTCCGAGGTGGACAGAATAACGGGAACAATGAGCTTCTCTCAATATTTGGTGGTGTAATCCTGCAACATCAGGAACACATAACCTGCCCCGAATTCGGAGAATTTCGTCTCCCGAAATCTCGATTGATGACTTCTCCTTCTGAGGGTGTGCATTTCTGTAATGAATTAGCATGGGATCCTCATACTGGCGCTCCTTCACTTCAACCACTAGTGATGATACCGCTGAATTCTGAATGGTAGCTCTCATACTGCCTGAGTCCACTACTCGAACTCTTAGGCTAGCTAACTGCTGGAGCTCACGAGCTATCTCTCTTTTCTCTGGCTGAACATCACATAAACTTCCCATAGATCTATGGCTAAGAGTATCAGCCACAACATTTGCTTTCCCGGGATGATACAGGATGTCAACATCATAGTCTTTCAACAATTCCAACCATCGCCATTGCCGTAAATTCAATTCTTTCTGCTTGAAGATATACTGAAGGCTCTTATGATCTGTATAAATATCAATGTGAACGCCATACAAATAATGTCTCCATATCTTCAATGCATGAATCACTGCAGCCAATTCAAAATCATAGGTCGGATAATTTTTCTCATGTTTCCGTAACTGCCTTGAAGCATACGCAATCACCTTACCATGTTGCATCAACACACAACCTAGCCCAACGCCTGAAGCATCACAATAGACAACATAACCTTCCGATCCCTCTGGAAGTGTCAAGACTGGGGCAGAAGTTAATCTTTCTTTTAGCTCTTGGAAACTACGTTCATAAGCATCTGTCCATTGAAATTTAGCTAATTTCTGGGTTAACTTCGTGAGCGGTGCAGAAATAGAAGAAAAACCTTCTACAAATCTCCTGTAATAACCTGCTAAGCCCAGAAAACTACGAACTTTCATTAGGGTTGTGGGCCTTGGCCAAGTCTTTACGACCTCAATCTTCTGGGTGTCTACCCGAATACCATCGACTGAAATAATATGCCCCAGAAAGGTCACTGAGTTCAACCAAAACTCACACTTAGAAAATTTGGCAAATAACTCTCGAGTCTGAAGAACTCTAAGAACAGTACGCAAATGATCCGCATGTTCTGCCTCGGTCCTAGAATATACTAGGATATCGTCGATGAACACAATCACAAATAAATCTAGGAACGGCCTGAACACATTGTTCATCAAATCCATAAATACTGCCGGTGCATTAGTTAGCCCAAACGACATTACCCGGAACTCAAAATGGCCATATCTTGTTACAAGGCTGTCTTAGGAATATCTTTCTCCCTAACTCGCACTTGATGATACCCGGATCTCAAATCTATCTTTGAAAACCATTTGGCACCTTGTAATTGGTCAAATAAATCATCAATCCTTGGAAGAGGATATTTGTTCTTGATTGTCACCTTATTCCACGGCCGATAGTCAATGCACATTCGCAAGGAGCCATCTTTGTTTCGGACAAACAACACGGGTGCTCCCCACGGGGAAGAACTAGGCCTAATAAAGCCTTTCTCAAGCAAGTGCTTCAATTGCTCCTTCAACTCTTTCAAATCTGCGGGAGCCATTCTATAAGGAGGAATAGATATGGGCTTTGTATCCGGTAGCACATCTATAGCGAAATCAATCTCCCGCTCTGGAGGGAGGCCTGGAAGCTCTTCCGGGAATACATCCGGAAATTCATTCACCACGGGGACAGACTGAAGAGTTGGCGATTCAGCTTCTACATCTTGAACCCAAACTAGATGGTAAATACAACCTTTTGTGATCATTTTCCTTGCCTTAAGATAGGAAATAAACCTACCTTTTGGTGACGCAGTATTCCCTTTCCATTCTAAAACTGGTTCTCTCGGAAACTGGAAGCGAACCATTTTCATTCTACAATCAACATTGGCATAGCAAGAAGCCAACCAATCCATGCCCATGATAACATCAAAATCCACCATTTTTAACTCATGTAAGTCAACCATAGTACTATGGTCACAAATCACAACTACACATTTTCTATATACTCGACTAGCGATCACCGGTTCACCAACGGGTGTAGATACCTCAAAAGGTTTGATCGACTCCGGTTTGACCCCAAACCGACCCGCAATATATGGAGTAACATATGACAATGTGGAGCCCGGATCTATCAAAGCATATACATCATGAGAAAATACCGATAATATACGAGTAACAACATCAGGAGAAGACTCAAGGTCTTGGCGTCCAGCCAAAGCATAAATACGATGTTGAGGACGGCTAGAACTGGAGGCTCGCCCTTTGCCTCTACCATGGCTGACTGGCGCATGTGAACCTGGCCCCATAGGATGTATGGATGATGAAGACCCGACTACCGATCCTGAAGGCTGGGTCCTACCCCTACCACCAACCGAGGGGCAATCGTGCATAATATGGCACGCCGACCGCATGCATAGCAAACCTCTAAACCTATTCGACACTGGCCCCAATGTAACTTCCCACACTGGGAAAATCGTGGCAAAGGTGGCCTTGCCTGACCCGAATCACCCCTGAACTAAGAACCTAAAACCCTGAAACTCTGACTCAGCCCGAAATAAGTAGATCTATCAAATCTCTGGCTTGTAAACCGTGGAGGCGCACTAGTCATAGCATGGCCTGAATGCCTAGAAAACTACTGTCTCGGCCCGCCTCAAAACTCACTCGTCGGACTCGAAGATCTAGCCCTCTTGTTATACCCTCTATCATGCTCACGCTCACTTCTTTGTTGTTGTTGGCTTTCTTCCAAATTCTGGGCATGGGCTTGAATGCGTGAGATATCCATGTTGTCCTGAAGGGACACAGTCAAGCACCTATCCATCAAATGTGGCCCTAGGCCTCACACAAATTAGTGCACTCGGTCACCCATATCCGCTACCATGGTTGAAGCATACCTAGCCAAAGAATTGAAGTGGAGAATATACTCTAAAGCACTCATACTCCCTTACCTAAGATTCAAGAATTTATCAGCTCTAGCCCATCGAAACTCTGGAGGCAAGTAATGTCAGAAGAAGGCATCCACGAATTTTTGTCATACCGGGGGAGGAGCATTGGCTCCCCGTGAAGCCATCCAAACCGTATACCAATGAACCGCAACATCCCTCAATCTATAGGATGCTAACCCTACCGATTCAATGTCTGAAGCATGCATTAACCGAAGTGTCCTCAACATCACATCAATAAAGTTTTGAGGGTCCTCATCCGGCTTCGACCCGAAGAATTTCGGAGGGTTCAAGCTAATAAAATCACGGGCCCTTGCACTAACAGACCTATCACCTTGCCCTGTACCTTGCTGCTGAGTCTGGGCGGCAACCAACTGAGTAAGTAAATAAATGGCCTCTTTTACATCTTGGCCCGAAGCATCCGGTGGAGGAGATGGAGATGCTGGAGCTGGGGCTGAGGCTCCCTCATGCTCCTTATAAATAGGCACTGAATGGGAGGACTGAGATTAAGCCGCATTCTGGGACTCACCCTCCTCTATATCCATTGGCGGTACTCTTTCAGCCCGTTTTTCTGCCACTGTCTTACCCTTTTGGGCTGACGTAGCCTTTCTCTTTACAGGTATTTCTGAAATATATAACACACGGTTAAGGAAAGAGAAATCCTTATATCATGGCTCTATCGCACGATCTTATAAAGAAAGAAGGTCATTCATTCCTAAAATACCCGCAGCCTCCTGTTTATAAGTGTGGCGCGCAACACACCCATAAACAAGAATCTACTGGACACGGCTCATAGACACACCCTAGGACAGAACTGCTCTGATACCACTTTTGTCACGACCCAACCGGAGGGCCATGACGGGCACTCAATGCTAACCCACCCGGGTATCTCTTATCGTATATTTTCATTCACATCTAGGTGAGCCACATGGCTTACTCATAATTTACATACATCAATAGTGCTAATCTCGTTGGGAAACAACGCATTTATATCATCATCAATAACAATGCCCATATCCATATACACAAGCCGACAAGGCTATCAGAATGATATACAAAATATGAGCCGACAAGGCTACAAGACATCTAACCATACACAACTGTCTACGAGCCTCTAAGAAGAGTTTGTCACATCATATAAGTCGGACAGGACCCCGGCTTGCCCATAGGTATGTACACAAAAGAATAATACCAAAAGCTGTAGCTCCGGATGAAATAGAGCTCCTCTACGTAGTCCCTGAATAAAAAGTCTATGGATCAAGCCTGTCTCCCTGTCCACCTGCGAGCATGACGCAGCGTCCACAAATAAAAGGACGTTAGTACGAATAATGTACTGAGTATGTAAAGCATAATCAACATCATAATAGGAGCATAAGAGACAACATAAGAAATAGCATAAGATGGGTGAATCAGGAGATAGTAGCCATAATCATAGTTACTTACTTGTCTTTCATAGGGACCTTCCGTTTCTAATGCGTGCTTGTGTACATACATATATACATACACATATATCCATATTTGTATCCGTATCCGTATTCGTATACATATTCCTATCCATATTCGTATCCATAGCATACCCGACCATGAAGGTTCAGTGGTTTCACATACCCGGCCCTGCCAAGCTCGGTGTCATAAATACCTGGCCCTACCAAGGCTCAGTGTTATCCGTATCCAACTGCAGTGGTGTGCACGCAATACATATCACACCCGGCCATATAAGCTCGGTGTTACATAATAGTCATACATAGACATATATACATAAGAGCTCATAAGTATTATCAACATCATTACTATCATCGTTTCGTTACATCTATCCTTAGAGGATCAACCATCATATAAGGTAAGTAGTAGAATCTTAAAAGTATCAAGAATCATGAGCTTTAGTAGCTTTAGAGATAGAATCATTTGGAGGACATCATAGAACTCATGGAAGGATATATATATATATATATATATATATATATATATATATAGATAGCCGAGGAACCATGCCTTATTGAAAGAAGGGTTAGCCTTACATACCTCTTCGTCTTCTTAACTTTCTAAGTTCACCGTTGAAGCTTGAATGATCTACATTTAGAAGGATTCATACCATGGTTAAGCCTTAATGATACTCTTAAACCCAAACTAGAACAATTCATGATCTAACGAAAATTGGGCAGCCTTTCCCCTATTTCGTCAACTTCCACCATAATACTAAACAACTCCAAACAACCACAATAACATCCATAATACACTTATGATACCATAATCAAGTAATCACATTACATCAAGCCTTCAATATTCATTCTTATGTTCAACTTATGCCAATAACTTTACACCCATTTTAGCACATTTTCATATAATGCTTCTTCGTCACCAATATTACCTCCCATAACATGATTATATCCGTATCATACTAAGAATCATGACTCAATATAGTTCACTACTCATAAATATCATAAAAACTACATTTAGACTTCATTTTCTACTTTCTCCTTTTGCCCAAGTTTTGCTACAACCAATCATTCTCATTAACATGAAATAAGCATGGAAACTAACCTTTTCATCCCATAGAAACAAGATTTGGAGCAACTATCAACTTTGTGCAAAACCCTAGCTACAATGCCCAAGTATTTCTAGAAATCTACCAACCCGAGGAAGCCTTCTAACACATGAACACTTTGATTCTTGCTATTTGATCTTTATAATCTCCTGGGTTTGGGTAAAATATGTTTGGAGAAGGGTTTTGGAGCTTTAGAGAGTGTAGAAGAAATATGGGAAATGAAATAGGGTGAGGGTCGTCCATCCTTATAATATAAAAATTCTGACCCGACCCGTCTTGTACGGCCTATTATACGGGCCGTACAATTTATACGGTCCATATAATTGGACCATATAATCATACCAGGTATCACCCTTCTCTGGACAAAGCCTACGGACCATTATAAGGGCCGTATAATTTATACGGTCCGTACAAATGGCCGTACAACTGGAGAATTACGATTTTCGTTCTCGTCGACTCGTTTGACTTCCAATCCTCGTGGAACCTTCTTGACACTTATATAATACTTCATTAACCATACAATAGGCCCTATAGCATCCCCTTAAGAAATTTCTAAATAAACTTAACTCAATTATAGCGGAATCCTTTCCGACCACGGCTTACCTTTCACTTCCTTCAACATACTAAACTTCACATATTCATATAACTTCGAAATCTTATAGTATGAACCTTAAGCTATATAATACTCCCCTTAATCTCATAAGGATTTCATAATCACCTTAAGTTCACATTAGCCTATCCACAAGGCAACATATACGGAATTTTCGAGGTGTAACAATATATAAAGTAAAACTATTTTTTCTTATATCGAACTTTGAGGCATTTTCATTGAAATTTAAAAGAGTAATACAAACTATGGTCCTGACTCGGAATGGAACATCAATCCATTTTCAATATTAAACAACACGTAATAAAAAAATGTAAAAAGATGAAAGGGGTGATAAGCCGGGCCTCAAAGCCGACTTTCGCCGTTTTTTCTGAAAGTGAGCATTCTTTCTACCGCAAGGTGAAAAATGGGGTAGAATTCCATCCACTTGGCATTTCTCCTGGCTTAACATGACGAATCTCGAATGCTTCAAAGTATTCTTCAATGATGGCTGCACACTCCTCTTCCCAAAACAATGTCCTTAAACCCTCTTCTGGATCTTCACCGTTGTGACTCAATGGGCATACTATGAAGGACTGGTATAGTCGAGGAAACGACCTTCTCATTTCAACAATACCTCTTGGTCCATGTTCTGCTTCTTTTTCTTCTGCCTCACATGGCTCGTATCCAACCCCAAATCGATATTTTCCATTTTTTATATTCACTGGTTCTTTGATTCCCTGTAAGTTCCATCCCAGACCTTTCCCGAGCTCAAACCCATTTTTTATCATAGTCGTAGTAACTATTTTGTAGGCCGATGGCATAGGGATATCTTCATCATCTCCCCTGCAATCTATGATGGCTAATTCGACGGTGTGAAAATTAGTATTGACTGGTGACGTTTCTATGATCAGTATTGAATTGTTCGGATAGTTGTGGATACTTCCTTTACCATGAATCATGACTTCTTGACCATCCCATATAAATTTGAGAGACTGGTGCAATGAAGATGCCACAACTCCAGCGACGTGCAACCATGGTCGTCCCAATAATAAGTTGTAGCTCATTTTGATATCCATGATGACGAACTCCACTATGAACTCTGCAGGACCAATTTCTATGTGTAGATCTATTTCTCTAATTGGATCGTTGGTTGCATCATCATAATCTTTTACATTTGTTCGACTCTGACGAATTTTGCCAACATTATATCCAAGCTGTTTCAAAGTTGTCACGGGGCATACATTCAACCTAGCCCCTCCATCAATCAGCACTTGAGAAATGATCTTATCGTGGCATTTGACTGTTATGTGTAGGGCCTTGTTATGGGTCTTACCCTCTCTTGGTAATTCATTATTAGAAAATGATAGCCAATGCGCTCGTACAACATACCCTACAATCTCGGCCAATGTTTCACTTGTAGTGCTGGCAGGTACTTGGACTTCATCCAAAGCTTTCATTAAGGCTAAGCGATGTTGAGACCAACTGAGTAATAATGATATTACTGATATCCTGACAGAAGTCTTATGCAAGTGTTTAACAATCGAATAATCTTTGACTGGCATTTGCCTCCAAAAGTTTTTAGCTTCACCTTCAGTGATTGGCCTTTTCTGCGGATTTTCATGATGTGATGCTTTGAGTACAGGCTCTTCTGGAGCATAACACTTTCCAGACTTAGTCATACCCTGAACCACAGCGGTTATCTGTTTTCCTTTATTGATCATCGTCAGGTGCGGTGGTTCGATCATAAAAGGTGCATTCTCAACTGGACCTGATGTTTTGAGTACGAACAACTAGTTCTAAATTAGAGCAACTGTTGAGGGATATTTGAGCATGAAGGGCTCTTCTTTGGCTATAGCAGATGACTGGGATATCTCAGATTTCCTTATTATGGGGCCTAACACTTCTTTTTGCTCTTGTAAGGACAACGAGGTGACGGTGCTTTCCAATCCTTCAATATCTGGACAAATGATCACAGGGCTCTCTTCCCATTCATCACCTCTTTCTATCATGTGAATTTTATTCCCTCCATGCTTTGGGAGAGGATTTGTGTCCACTTTTGGAGGTGTTGGCTCCAGGATAAGCTCATGATTTTCAATCATATCTTGTAGCTTGTGCCTTAAGTTTATGTAATATTCGGTAGTGTGTCCAACTTAGTTAGAATGATAGGGGCAAGTGAAATCTGGCCTGTACCATCGATCCTTGGGGTTAGCAGGTTTTGGTGGAACAACATTCATTCTACCGGCACCGCTTAGTTTGGCAAATAAACTAGCCCTTGATTCTGGTAAAGGAGTGAATACTCTCGGAGGTTTCTTTTGGGGTGCCTCATAGTTTGTGGGTGGAGGTTGGTTTTAGAAAGTCTAATTATGTGGAGCTTGGTGATTGGGTGCTGGCATTCGATAATTTGGTCGTGGAGCTTGATTGCTAGGTGCTGGTATTTGGTAATTTGGTTGTAGAGCTTGGTAGCCAGGTTGTGCGTAGCACACGGACATTAGGGCTATATTGGGTGAAGTGGTTATATAGGCCAAAGGTGGAGACGATTGGTAGTTGTCTTGATTTTTGCGGGTTATGTCTTTTCCTCGACTTTTTGGGCTAGTAGCTCTAGAAACATAAGCTACATCTTCTTACTTCTTTTTGCCACTCGTGGTGCAAGACGCACCTACTCTATTTAATACACTAATAATCCTACCGGTCTTGAGGCCATCTTCGATGTCTTCCCCAACGGCGACTAAATCTGCGAAGGAGCTCCCTTTCATAGTTATCATTTTGTCAAAACAAATAGCTTCTTGGTACCGTATAAATGCAGCTACCAGCACAGCTTCAGTCATAGGTGGTTTCACACACACTGACTCATCTCTCCAACGACTGCATATTCTCTATAGGTTTCGGTCGATTTGTGACGAATTTTCTCCAATGAGAAGTGATTAGGCACGTTTTCTACGTTGAAGCGAAATCTTTTCATGAATGAACTTGCCACCTCTTCCCATGTCTTCCATCGACTAATGTCTTGTGAGATAAACAACTCCATGGCTGTCCCTGACAGACTTCGACTGAATAATCTCATGAGAAAAGCTTCATTTCCACCATTTCCGACCAACTGGTCGCAATAAGCTATTAAGTGGGCCCTGGGATTGCCCGATCCATTGAAATGGTTGAATTTGGGAATTTTAAAACCTTCTGGTAAACCCAAGTATGGATATATGCACAAATCAGAGTATCTTAGCCCCTCTTTCTTTTTAGAGCCATGTTCTAGTTTAGCAATTTTCTTCCCCATCTCCTTCTCGATTTTATCTATTCTTGCATCAAAGAACATTTCCATATTCTCCAGTTCTGGCAAGGATTTAATATGGGTGATATGGTCTTAAAATTAACATTTGGTTACACGGAGCAGATTGTAGGAGTTCCCGCTGCCCGAGGGGCTTAATAAGTGTTTGTGTTATGAGATGTTGTAGCGTGAGCATGCATTTGGAAAGATGGTGTTTGGTGGGAGGAATCCCCCACATGAGTGGTGTTTTAGCTCAGTAGAGTTTGAAAAGTAGCCCCAGTCTGAGTTTGTAGGAAATGGTCAGGGACTGGTAAGTCCAAATTTGGGAAAATGGGTGCAGGCCTTCTGGCCTCAGTATTAGTAGCATTTTCTTTTTCAGCCTTCAGGCGGGCTGCTTCTTTTCTAGCTTCATCCAATTGCCTCATCAGCAGGTTAACGACCTCTTCCAAAGGCATTCCTGCTATGTCAGCTATTGGGGTACCCTCGACGACGGCAGTTCTGTTCTGGTTGTTGTTTGGTGGTGGAGTCTCAGGCATATTTTCTTCTTGTGGAGGGTTTAAGGACACTGCAATAACTTTTGATCAAGTAACTGGTACCAGCGAATCGACCCCTGTCTTTTAGAGAAAACAACTTAAAAGCTCCAAAATTAGCGTTAGTTTAGGCACAAATACAAAATATCACATTGTTCGCAGTTTATAGCACATAGATTCATATATCTTATTTCAACTCTTGATTGATTTACATTCCGAGGGTATCTTGGTCTTTTTTTGTTCTTAGGAATATTGATTTTTGGTAAGTGTTCTTCATGGTTGATTTGCTTCTACCTATCCTGTACTAAGGGAAACTTTTAATTTTTATTATAAAAGGATCGAGTCTTAAATAGACTGCCTACGCATCCCACCAAAGAAAAATCAGGTCCATCCGTAGTTCAGGAATACACAGAAAAGGTTTTTTCCTATGCTACCCAAAACTTAGTTTTCTACCCTGACCAAGCCTTATGTAGGCCTCGTATCCCCAACGAGACATCAGGTCGGCGTGGTTCCATTTACATAAAAAGGGAAAGGGATATTCTATCTTATTGAAAGCAGTAAAAGGATACTTATGTTTTTCTACCCAACCATGCTAAGCAAGTCTTCATTGTCTTCTTCATCTTCGTCTTCTAACCTTGTCTTCCTGCTACAATCAAACGTGGCCTTCATTCACGAGGCATTCTAATTCAAGCTTGAAATTCATACATTCCTCAATGTCGTGGCCAGGGCGACCATGATGAAATACGCAAACCCTTTCTCTTGGAGGTCCTGGGCATCCCTGATAGGTTTGCGGTACTGCTCTTATCTTCTTCACACTACACATTGGGGAGTGAATCCTGGCATATGACTCCTCGAATTCGGAGAAGTCACTTCTCCACAGCGTAACCCTTGATATCTTTTCTGGAAGATTTTTCCCTTAGGCATGGGTAAGGAAAGAGTGGGGCCCCCATAGTTGGCTAATTCTCCCTTGATCAATCCATTGGATCAACTTCCTTTCCAGCGCTCCACACTCATTGATTGTGTGCCCTGATTGACTTCGTGGTAGAGGCATTTTTTGTAGATCATGGAAGGAGCACATGGCGGCAACAGATTTAGGTTTTGTGCATACACTCCAAGACTCCCCAAAGTCTCTAAGATTTCTCGTTTGGACATTTCTACTGGGGCACCCCAATTGTGCAATCTTGTGCCCTTGAGAACAATTATGCATAAAACTGGAGGTTCCTCGAGCAGAGATTCGCGCGGGTCTCCATAGACTTTCAGATTGGGGATAAGTAGTTTGTCATCTCTGTAAGGTATGGGGTCAAGCCCTTCTTGTTGACTGAGTGGGACATAATTCCCAAGAGGTGTTTTAGGTGTCTTTCCCCGTTTTACCCGATTGGCAGGGTGTTTCTTAGTTAGATCCTCAACATAAGCTAGGAGAGTTTCAGCTTCTTTCATCTTCTCATTGGCCGCCTTTGTGGTTTGGGCAGCTTCTTTCATTCTAGCAGTACCCAGGGCCATACTATCGTCCCACTGTCAGTTTCTGTTACTTGTCGCTTCCATGTTCTCATCATCACTGACTAGATTGACGTAAGGAGAAGTCGCACTCATGTTGTCTGGAGTCTCCATTTCCTATTAGCAAATGAACCTTTTAAAAGTGGAGCTATATTTAGTTTTAAGGGTTGTTTCTTGGTTTTTCTTTTAGGTGGTCCCCGAAATGTGGACCAATCAAGAGTTTTGATAACATATATGATTTTCACACAAAACAGTTATATCAGATAAGCATTTAGACAATATATAATTCGTTTTCCTATACCCCGTTGCTCCGAGGCTACTAGCGTATGAAGTAAATTATGCCATATGTAAAATAAATTTATTTGTTCCCAAAATAAAAATCCCAATGCTTTTCATAAATAATATCTTCCCAAGTGCGATAAGGCTTTAAAGTAAATAAATATAAACATCAAAACAAGTCCCCAACTCGGATCGAAATCTGCTCTCTCAGTCCGTGCCTTCTTGGCCTTTCGAAGGGCGGTCTGAATGGCTATATGGGCTGGCATCAATGCTGTCCCGATCCACTGATGTCACAACCCGACGAGGGGCCATGATGGGTACCCAGAGCTAACTACCGTGTACCACTCATTCTAATACTCATCAAACTTATCTAGCATACATTCATTGTCCTCACACATCTAATCATAAGGAAAACCATTTTTCAATTTCAAACATATCTGCCTTTATATACTTAAGCCCTTCGGCTATCAAAATAATAAATATATATATACATATATATATATATATATATATATATATATATATATATATATATATATATATATATAATGAGGAAAATCATGAGACCATATCACCCACACAAACGTATCTACGAGCCTCTACTAGAGTACTAGACATAAGGATGGGACGGGACCCCGCCGTGCTCAAATATGTACACAAAATAATAAATCAAATAGCACCTCGGAATAATGGATACGCTTTCTCGTAAATCTGCCGGGTCGGCTCCTATGAATACGGGTCGCCTCCTGTCTACCTATGGGCATAAATACAGCGTCCAAAGAAAAGGACGTCAGTACGAACATTGTACTGAGTATGTAAGGCATAAGCAATAACGACATATCAATAAATAAGGAGACATCATATCGATAACAACCTGTAACTTAAGAAGGGAATAATGCATCCTAACTTACTTCATAAACATCATCAGGTCATGTATGCATATACATATATAAGCTGCCCGACCATATAAGCACGGTGTGATAATCATTAGCCCGCGTCCAGGCGTCCCGCGCCCGTTGTAACCATCTTATGCCGCCCACTAGTGGTGTCTGCCCATGCCATCTAGACATGGTGTATACCCTGCTCGCCTTAGCGGTGTCTGCCCGGCAATATAGGCACGGTGTAAAATCATCATTGTGTACTCATTATAATGCATGCATAGGAACTCAAAGATAACTATACTTTATCGGGGCGACATAAGGTCGTGAACCCCCGATTCCATTATGGAGTTTCATAAGCATTCTGCCTCACCTTGAAGGAATTAGCATATAAGGTGCGTGTAGCGTAAAGAATGACTCAATTAATCATAATTAGGATCATTAGCTTGTAGAAGCATCATATCATGAACTTTAGAATCTTTAGACTTAAGCTCATTATCATCATTATCATACTCATAATGTATCTTTTATCTTTATCTCATATGAGGCCCTTCATGAACATAGACTCATAATTTCCCGAATGTAAGAAGGTCATGGAGAATAAGGGAAAATCATGTCATCAGATTCATACCTTAGAAAGGAAGGGACTAGCCTCACATACCTTTTCGTTTAGCTACTCTATCACTTGAATGTTCCTCTCCAATATTCACGTTTCTACCTTCAAGAGAGTTCATACTAACATTAAATAATCGATAACGTAAACACGCTTGAACTAAAGCTAGAGAAAATTGGGTAGTATCTCCTTTGTTTATACAACTTTGTTCATATCATATATAAACTCCCAATCATCAATGATAACATTCATAATATCTTAATCAATAACTTTTGTCAAGTTCATCATTATTCAACTCCCACAACTCTCTCTCTCAAGGTCATCCATAATCATGATCATAACACAACATTACATTCATCCTCATATAATGTTTCTCCTATGTTCTTAACATCATTCATAACATAATTATAATCACAACATATCAAGAATCGTGATTCATATTAATCTACTACTCAACAATGTTGTTATTCTCATATTTATAACCTATTTCCTACTTCCTTTCATAATCCAAGTCTTTCAATCTCTCAATACTTTAAACAACATGGAATGATCATAAAACTTACCTTTGATTGAGTTGGAATGAGTTTTGTATAACAATACTCCACTTGAGGAAAACCCTAGTTCCACTCCCAAAGGGATTTCTTGCCTTGGATGAACCCTAGTGAGCTTCTTGCACTTGATTCACTTGAATTTATGATATGAACCTTTGATTCCCTTTGCATTCTTGAAAATGAAATGTGTAGAATCCTCTAGAAGTCTTGAGAGAGATGGAGAAGTGGAAAGAATGAGAAAATAAGAGTGGGAACATTATTTTATACTTGAACTTAACTCGGCCCGTCGGGACTTCCACGGACACTTATACGGTCCGTATAAGTGGTCATACTTCACCATCAAAGAAACAATATTTCTGTTGGGTGTTATACGGACCCTTATACAGACCGTATAATGTTATATGGATCATATAAGCGGTCGTACAACCCCACTTCTCTGAAATTGTTTTCGTCGTTCGTTTGATCTCTAATCCTTATGGAACCTTCTTGACACTTGTTTAACACTTCATTACCAATCTAAGGTGTGTTATAACTCTTCTTTAAGACATCATCAAGTCGAGATTAACTCGATACTTTACACATCCTTCTTCAAGATACAACTTGTGCTCGACATTCTTTAACGAACTTTCTTCTCTTACTTCCAACGTCGTAGAGGCTCGTAGATACGTATGTATGGGTGATATGGTCTCATGATTTCCCTCATTGTATATTTATATATTATTTTGATAGTCGAAGGGCTTAAGTATATAAAGGCAGATATGTTTGAAATTGAAAATGGTTTTCCTTATGATTAGATGTGTGAGGAAAATGAATGTATGCCGGATAAGTTTGATGAGTATTAGAATGAGTGGTACTCGGTAGTTAGCTTCGGGTTCCCAGCATGGACCCTCGTCGGGTCATGACAAAAGTGGTATTAAAGCAGTTCAGTCCTAGGAAGTGTCTACGAGCCACGTCTATTAGAGTCTTGTTTATGGTGTGTTGCGCGCCACATCTATAAACAAGAGGCTACAAGGCATTTAGGAAAAATGACCATTCTTCTCCTTACTAGATCGTGCGATAGAGCCACGTTATAAGATTTTCTCCTCCCTAATTGTGCGTTATGATTTCAGTAATGCCGCCAAAAAGCTACGGCCGCCGAAAGACGAGGCTACGACGAAAGGCGGATAGAAAGGGAGACGCTTACTAATGTGGAAGAAGGTGAATCACGCCAGGAGGCTCCATCAAACACCTTTCATACTCCACCTATTATAGAAGAACAAAAAGGGGCTTCGGTTCCGACTCACTATGCCTCCGATCCCTCGCGCATTATTCGGGTCAACAAATGACCGATGCTATTCATCTATTGACACAGTTAGTTGCCGCTCAAGCATAGTGGCAGAGTGCAGGTTCAGGTGACAGGGCGACTAGCACTCGAGCTCGGGACTTCGTGAGTTTAAACCCTCCAGAGTTTTTCGGGTCAAAGCCAGATGAAGACCCGCAAGGTTTTATTGATGAGATGTTGAGAACGTTAAAAATTATTCATGCCTCTGAAACCAAATCTGTGGAGTTGGCATCTTATAGACTTCGGGATGTGGCGGTTCTTCGGTATAATAATTGGATATCTTCAGAAAATGCACCTCCCCCGATTTGGCAAGAATTTGTAGATGCCTTCATCCGTCACTATTTGCCACCCGAGGTTCATCAGGCTAGAGCGGATAAATTCTTAAATTTGAAGCAAGGAAATATGAGTGTCCGGGAGTATAGCCTTCACTTTAACTCATTGGCTAGATATGCTCCGACCATGGTGGCCGATATATGAGATAGACTGCATAGGTTTGTGAGAGGCCTGGGCCACATTTGTTCAAAGATTACTTGACATCTTCATTACAGGAGGGGATGGATATTTTCCGTATTCAGGCCCACGCCCAGAATTTAGAAGAGCAGCAACATCCGCAAAGGGGTGAGCGTGATATTGATAGAGGGCAGAGTAAGAGGGCCAGATCTAGGGTGCCAGTAGTGACTATAGAGGGGGATCGAGGCAGTCACATTCCAGGTATTCAGGCCGGTCAGCAACTAGTGCACCTCCTCAGTTTGCAGGAAGGAGATTTGACCGCTCCATTCATTCAGGACAAGGTCAGAGTTCGAGAGCCTCAGGTTCTCAGTTTGGGGGTGATTTTAGCCAGCGAAGACCACCAGTACCGCGATGTAGCCAGTGCGGTAAGTTGCGTTACGGTCGGTGTCGGAGGTTCGGATGCTTGTTATGCTGTGGCCAGGTTGGACATATTGTTATATCCCGTATTTTTATACATTGGGATATTTTAAGCTAATCGCGACAAGTTAAGGACAAGACTATTTTGGGATCCGAGGTAGAGACTTTTAACCTCCGATTTTATTTTAATGCACAAGTTGCTTATAAATTTTATTTGGTATAGAAATATTATTGGAAATTAGGGATTAATTAACCATGATTATATTATTAAGCGGGATTAAAAAGTTTAATTAGTCACTAATTAAGTCACAAATGGCTGTGTGGGTCCCACCCATGGCTTGGCCAAGTTTGATTGGCTCAAGCCATGAGTGGGACATGTGTCCAACACATAGGAATGATATATAAGGAAAATTGATGACAAAGCAATTCATTTCATCACCTTCACAACATTAGAAACCTAAGAGATAGAGAGAGAGAGACTCTCGGTCATGGCTGGCCGAGAGTGAGTTTGTGAAAAGTTGATCAAAAAAATATTTTCTCCAAGCAATTCAACTCTTTAGAAGATGTGTAATAACGTGGAATTGATTCCAGGGCAACAAGAACAAGTATAAATTCAAGGCACAAGTTGGAACCAAGTTGAGAAGCCAAGTGTTAAAGGTAGGTTCAAATCTTCTTGGCATGTATTATGGATGGTTTGTGCGTGTTGTAGTGTGTAGAAATGAATGAAATTTATGGAACCATATGTATTGGTGTTGAAGCCGTGTAGGGGCATTTTTGTGTAGGAATGATGAACTAAATTTACTTAGTGTTTTTGGTTGTTGTTGTTGTGGATTCTATGATGAAAATGAAGGTTTAATGGTTCAAGTTGGAGTTGTAATTGTTTGTGGGCTGTTGTAGAAGCTAATATGATATTAATATAGTTTCTTGCATTTGTGTGAATGATGTTGTTAACGTGTGGTTGTTGGTATAGTTTATGAATTTGGAAGAGAGGAATGTGTTGTTGTTGTTCTTGTTGAGTTGAGAAGATTGTGGGTTGTATTGTATGTTGGTTGGGCTGTTTTGAATATTGTGCGGGTTGTCCGAAGTGTTTTCTAGTCTTGTTTGAATGGTCTCGGGTTAGCACTTGAACGTATGATCATTGGTATTGGTTCGATTGTATGTGGTTGATTTGAATGTAAAGAAGATGTCGTCAAATTATTCAAAAAGGGGTTACTAACGTTAGAACACGCTTTGAATCTCTTCGTAGTTTAATCGTAGTTCTTAACATCTTAATATAGGTTAAAGTACTATTGGGCAGCGTATACGGGTTGTGTTGCGAGTAAACGCTAAAGGTATGTAAAGCCTATCCCTTCTTTCTTTTGGCATGTCTAGATGTAAGTAAGATAAGATATGAGCTTGGGGGTAACTCTATTCATAAGTTCAGTATGATTGATGATTCTTATTCACTTCTTGATGTTAGAACTCTCGGGATAGTCGAGCTATTGCCCTCGAGTCTTTTATATGATTGAATAGTAAATGATGCGGCAAGAGTTCCTATTCCTAAAGGATTCTATAATGAATAATGTCCTTAACTTTCATAAAATTTGTCTCGTATTGATTTAATACATGTCTATGATCCCGAGACTTTCCTTAATATAGTTCGTAATGACATTTAGAGAACTTAATATGGCTATCATCCTGATACTCGAGCGTTGGTTAGCCTACTTGTCTATTGAGTCTCAAAAGATGATTTATATGCATACGGTTACTCACTACTCTGTTTGTGCATTCTGTTATTACATCTTTCACCGAGTCCCTCACTAGAGGGCCGGGTACGGTATATATATATTATGGTGTTATGGTGTTATGCTGTGATACGGAGCTATCTTTGTGACACGGACTATCTTTGTGATACGGAGGTATCTTGTGATACGGAGTTATCTTTGTATTCTAGAGTATCTTGTGTTATGGCGCCAAAGACGGGGTGGCGACCATGTTCCAAGAGTCCTATAATGGGCCGAATATGATATATGATATTGACATACATGATTTGTGTTTCAAAAGCAAGCATTTTGGTATTCTGGTTATTGTACTTGTTATCTGTAATTCTTATTTCGGTTATAATCCTGTTTACTATATTTCATGCTTTATATACTCAGTACATATTTCGTACTGACCACCTTTCTTCGGGGGGCTATGTTTCATGCCCGCAGGTACAGACGCTCATTTTGGTGATCCATGACTTAGGATACCTGATTAACTATCTTGGAGTGCTCTCTTGTTCCTAGGAGCCTATATTTTTGTATGTGAATCCTTTTGTTGTATATATATGCTTAGCCAAGGGTACGCGGGGCCCTATCCCGTCATATGTTCTTGTTGTCACTCTTAGAGGTACGTAGACATATGTGTGTGTGTTTGTATATGAATTCTTGTTCGGTTAAGTTGTGTCTATATGACTTATGTTTTGGGGCGTTCCCATTCGTAGTGGCAGCCTTGTCGGCTTGCGTATATGTATATGTTTTGGGATGTTGTGCGTAGTGGCAGCCTTGTCGGCTTGCGTAGATATATATATATATATACATGTTTTGGAAGCTATGTGTTAAGACAGCCTTGCCGGCTCGTGTATGGCTGGGACGTTCCGCTATATTACGATAGCCTTGCCGGCTTATATACGATGTTATCTGTTGAAAGTTGTAACTCCTCAGGAGACAAGTTGTTGTGATATGTATATATATATATGCAACAGTTTTGAGACGACATCATGCCTTTCTATATATAAGTTCTTTATTATGCTAGTGGTGTACGATTATAATTATCAGGTGTATACGAGTGTCTAGCTCGGGCACTAGTCACGGCCTACGGGGTTGGGTCGTGACACATATGATGTGAGATTGCCCCTCGATGAGTGGTAGAGTTGGGGTTCGGCCCACAAGATCAGCGGCTGGTTCTTCTTCTGTGCGCCAGATAGAGCAAACTCCCCAGATTCCAGCAGGTCGAGGAAGAGGCAGAGGGGGAGCGTCCAATTCAGGTGGCACCCATCCCCGTATCTATGCTTTAGCCGGACGCCAGGAACTCGAGTCCTCCCCGGATGTGATTACAGGTATATTGACTATATTCTCTCGTGATGTTTATGCGTTGATTGATCCGGGTTCTACATTGTCCTATATTACTCCTTATATTGCTAGCCGTATTGGGGAGAAACCCGAGCCAATTAAACTTTTTGAGGTATCTACCCCAGTTGGTGATCCCGTGATAGCTAGACAAGTATATAAGAATTGTATAATTGTGGTATGTGATCGTCAGACTAAATTTGACCTAATTGAGCTGGAAATGCTAGACTTTGATGTGATTATAGGTATGGGTTGGTCGGCCTCTTGTTATGCCAATATCGATTGCCGAATAAAAGTAGTTCGATTTCAGTTTTCGGGAGAGCCCGTGCTTGAATGGAAAGGTAATACAGCGTCTCCTAGAGGTAGGTTTATTTCCTACCATAAGGCGAGAAAGATGATAGCTAAAGGCTATATTTATCACCTAGTCCGAGTTCATGACACCGAAGCAAAGCCGTTGAATTTTCAATCCGTCTCGGTACTGAACGAATTTTCGAATGTATTTCTAGATGAACTTCCAGGCCTTCCTCCGGAAAGAGAGATTGATTTTGCTATTGATGTACTACCAGGCACCAAGCCTATTTCTATCCCTCCTTACCAAATGGCTCCTGCCGAATTGAAAGAGCTAAAGGCACAACTGAAGGATTTGCTTGAGAAGGGGTTTATTAGGCCTAGTTCATCACCGTGGGGAGCACCTGTCCTATTTGTGAGACAGAAAGATGGTCTCTTACGGATGTGTATTGATTATAGGCAACTGAATAAGGTGACGATAAAGAATAAATATCCACCGCCAAGAATCGACGATTCTTTTGACCAATTACAAGGTGCCAAGTGGTTTTCCAAAATAGACCTGAGGTCAGGTTATCACCAAGTGAGAGTTAAAGAAGAAGATACTCCCAAAACAGCCTTCAGAACAAGATATGGCCATTACAAATTTTGGGTAATGTCATTTGGGTTGACAAATGCTCCGGCAGTGTTTATGAATTTGATGAATAATGTATTCAGGCCACTCTTAGATCTATTCGTGATCGTGTTTATTGACGATATTCTGGTATATTCTCGGACAAAATCCGAGCATGCGGACATTTACGCATTGTCCTTGGGGATTCTTCGTACTCGTGAATTGTATGCAAAATTTTCAAAATGCGAGTTTAGGTTAAATTCTGTGACTTTTCTAGGCCATGTTATTTCAGCTGATGGCATTCGAGTTGACACTGAGAAAATTGAGGCTGTGAAGACTTGGCCAAGGCCTATAACGCCGACGGAAGTCCGTAGTTTTCTGGGATTGGTAGGTTATTATAGAAGAATCATGGAAGGATTTTCCTCCATCTCAGCACCATTGACGAAGCTAACTCAGAAGTCAGCGAAATTTCAATGGAATGATGCTTGTGAACGTAGTTTTCAGGAATTGAAAGATAGGTTAACTTCAGCTCCAGTCTTGACGCTTCCAGAAGGGCCAAATAGTTTGGTTATATATTGTGATGCCTCCGGTGTTGGATTAGTATGTGTAGTAATACAGCACGGTAAAGTCATTGCTTATGCTTTAAGGCCGTTGCGGAAACACGAGAAGAATTATCTGACCCATGACCTTGAGTTGGCTATGGTTATCCACGCACCAAAGATGTGGAGATACTACTTGTATGGTGTACATGTCGATATCTATACAGATCACAAGAGTCTCCAATATATTTTTAAGAAGAGGGAGTTAAATTTACGATAGAGGCGGTGGTTAGAGCTATCGAATGATTATGATGTGAGTATTCTATACCATCCCGGAAAGGCGAATGTAGTGGCTGATGCACTTAGCCGCAAATCAATGGGTAGTTTATGTGAGGATCCTTTGGAGAAGAAAGAACTAATCCATGAGCTCCACCAACTAGCTAATCTTGGAGTTTGCTTAATTGACTCAAGCAGTGCAGGAATTGGTATTGATAATCCAACTGTTTCATCCTTAGATATGGAGGTGAAAGAGCGTCAATATGAAGATCCTCAGTTGAGCCATTATAGAGATACACTTCATGAGAAAGAAAATTCACCATTTGAAATTTCTATAGATGGAGTTCTTAAACACCGAGACAGGCTATGTGTCCCAAATGTTGCGAAATTACGTCATCGAATTCTAGAAGAAGCTCATTATTCTCGGTATTCTATTCACCCAGGAGCGACAAAAATGTACCACGATCTCAAGCTAATGTATTGGTGGGATGGAATGAAGAAAGATATAGCAAAATTTGTGGCTCAATGTCTAAATTGTCAACAAGTGAAAATTGAGCATCAAAAGCCAGGAGGATTATTGCAAGCAATGGAAATTCCAACTTGGAAGTGGGAAGCAATAACCATGGATTTCATTGTAGGGTTACCTCATTCCCGAAGCAAGTATGATTCCATATGGGTGATCGTGGACAGACTCACGAAAGCCGCCCATTTTCTTCCAGTCAGAACCACATACTCTGCAGATGATTATGCAAGGTCGTACCTTAAGGAGATTGTGAGACTTCATGGTGTTATGATATCTATTATCACGGACAGAGAGGCACAGTTTACAGCCAAATTCTGGAAGTCTTTTCAAGAAGGTTTGCGTACTCAGGTAAAGCTTAGCACAGCATTTCATCCACAAACTGACGGGCAAGCCGAACGCACTATTCAGACCTTGGAAGATATGTTACGGGCATGTGCTCTAGATTTTGGTGGTAGTTGGGATGACCACTTACCTCTTATTGAGTTTGCATACAACAATAGTTATCATTCCAGCATTCAAATGGCCCCATATGAAGCTCTATATGGAAGAAGGTGTAGATCTCCAATTGGGTGGTTTGAAGTCGGGGAGACACAATTGATAGGTCCATAATTAATTCAACAAGCAGTGAAAAAGGTCAAGATTATCCGAGATCGATTGTTGACATCCCAAAGTCGCCAGAAATCCTATGCGGACAACCGTCGGTGAGACTTAGAATTTCAAGTTGATGATTGGGTATTTCTAAAGGTATCACTGATGAAAGGCGTGATGAGATTTGGTAAGAAAGGGAAATTGAGTCCTCGATACATTGGCCACCCAAGATTGTCCGAAGGTGGGTCAAGTAGCTTATGAATTGGACTTACCCTCGGAACTTGAATCGGTCCATCCAATTTTCGATGTCTCAATGCTTCGAAAATGTGTTGGAGATCCTACTAGGATCGTGCCGGTAGATGATGTTCAAGTGATAGAAAGGCTAGCCTATGAGGAGGTACCTATTACTATACTAGATAAGCAAGTACGGAGACTTAGGAATAAAGAAGTAGCTTCAGTCAAAGTCTTATGGAGGAATAATAACTGAGAAGAAATGACTTGGGAAGTGGAAGAAAATATGAATTCCAAGTGCCCGCACTTATTTCAACCCCCGAAAGAGATTCAAGATGAAACATCAACATTACGAGGTATGTATGCTTTCTTTTCATGCTTTTGGTCGTGTGTAGCCATAAAAATATTGCTATTGTGTTGCGGCCCAGTGAGGCATGTTTATTGTGGGCTATTGTGACAGGGTGATAGCGCCATAATATAAGGGAAACTCTGGCAAAATTTTCGTAGAATTCCCGAGAACTTAACATTCGTGGACGAATGTTTTTAAAGGGGGGAAGGATGTCACACCTCGAAAAATTTCATATCGTTGCGTGTGAATAGGCTAACGTAGGGTAAGGAGTACACGATGTTTCTATAGGTAAGAAAGGTTATTTAACGATTTTAATTAAGATTCCAAAGACGCTGGAAGTAAGAGAAGAAAGTTCATTAAAGAATGTCGAGCACAAGTTGTATCTTGAAGAAAGATGTGTAAAGTATCGAGTTAATGTCGACTTGATGATGTCTTAAAGAAGAGTTATAACGCACCTTAGGTTGGTAATGAAGTTTTAAACAAGTGTCGAGAAGGTTCCATAAGGATTGGAGATCAAACGAACGACGGAAACAATTTCAAAGAAGTGGGTTTATAAGACCGCTTATACGGTCCGTATAAGGGTCCGTATAACACCCAACAGAAATGTTGTTTCTCTGATGGTGAAGTACGGCCACTTATACGGACCGTATAATGTTGTACGGACCGTATAAGTGTCCGTGGAAGTCCCGACCGGCCAAGTTAAGTTCAAGTATAAAATGATGTTCCCACTCTTATTTTCTCATTCTTTCCACTTCACCATCTCTCTTAAGACTTCTAGAGGGTTCTACACATTTCATTTTCAAGAATACAAAGGGAATAAAAGGTTCATATCATAAATTCAAGTGAATCAAGTGCAAGAAGCTCACTAGGGTTCATCCAAGGCAAGAAATCCCTTTGGGAGTGGAACTAGGGTTTTCCTCAAGTGGAGTATTGCTATCCAACACTCATTCCTACTCAATCAAATGTAAGTTTTATGATCATTCCATTTCTTTTAAAGTATTGAGAGGTTGAAAGACTTGGATCGTGGAAGGAAGTAGGAAATGGGTTATAAATATGAGAATAGCAACATTGTTGAGTAGTAGATTATTATAAATCACGATTCTTGATATGTTGTGATTATAATTATGTTATGAATGATGTTAAGAACATAGGAGAAACATTAGATGAGGATGAATGTAATGTTTTGTTCTGATCATGATTATGGATGACCTTGAGAGAGAGTTGTGGGAATTGGATAATGATGAACTTGACAAAAGTTATTGATTAAGATATTATGAATTGTAACACTCCGTAAATTGGGGTTAGGTGTGAATATGTAAAAATCTAGTGTTAAGAGGATATTATATCTATATGAATCCATTCTTGATGAATTCGGGTGGAAGATGGTCGTTTTGAAGTCAAACCAACAATTGAAGTTCTTAAGGGCTCTTAAATTCGCCTAAGTTTTGGTAGGTCTGTCTTTTGGGAAATTTTCATGAAAATGTGTTGTGAATTTGGAAAAACTTCCTTGATAAAAGTTGTAGCTCTTTGAAATAGCTTTCCAATGGTAGGTTTCTCAGCCCGAGAAAAGTTGTGTACAAAACGTTATGTCCGTTTTATAGAAGGGCGCAAAAGCTGGAGATTTCACCCAAAGTACGCTCGGAAAGTACGGGACGTCCTTTAAAGTACGGGACGTCCTTTTAGGACGTACTTCTTCTATTTCTGGTAGAAAATAGGGTTTAAAATGGGTATGGTCTTATTTTGTTCCCATTTTTTTTTCATTCTTCCAAACCCTAAGGACGAAAATCATCCCTCCAAGTCTTCAAATAAAAGGTAAGAACACCCTTAACATTACTAATCTACTCTAACATCAAAACCATGATTCTTAACATGATTCTTGTGACCAAAACCTAGGGTTTACAGCATAATTCCTCCAAAAGTGATTCAAGCTAGGGTTTGGGTGTTCTTCATTACAAAAGTGAATTGTTAAACTTTGTTTAACGTATTAAGGTATGTCTCTTTTAAAAATCATTTTTGACTATAAAGATGATTTGTATGTCTCTTTTAAAAATCATTTTTTTTTACTATAAAGATGATTTGTATGTATCTCTTTTGAAAACTTATTTTGAATGAAAATCACTTTTGAACCTATTGTTGGAAATATAAATTTTATTCAAGATTCTTTAACGAATGAAAGGAAAAGTAATCTTTTCATGTTTCTTGAACTCTAATTCATGTCTAAATAGTGGTTAATGTGTGTGAGGGGACAAACCCACATTAAACCTAGTTTGTAACAAACCCTAGTATTTGCTGTAGAATTTCTTCCGACCAGCCACATTAAATTGACGTTTCCCTCTAATATAACCGTTGGATCGAGCCCGAATTTTAACTGAGTTGTCCCAACATATAAGTCTTAAATGTGAACGATGATGATTGGATTTTGAGGTCTGTAACCGTGCGTTTCAAGCTATGAATAGTAGCTGCAAATTTGGTGAATATCTATAGTTTATTGGTCATACAAACCTCAATTAGATGTAGAATGATTCTTTGAAGCATGGAGCTTACGTTTGGGATATTTTAACGGGATTTAAGGTATGTCTCTTTAAAAATAAAATCCTTTTTGAATATAAAGGTAATTTATATGTCTTTTTTGCAAACTCTCTTGAAAGCATGATTTGAATGATATGATGAATTGGTTTTACACTCTTGAAATCTACATGTTTTGATTAATAGTTAATGTGCGTGAGGGGACAAACCCACATTAAACCTTGATTGTATTATCCTCTGTATGCGTATATGAAATCATAATCGTTTTCTTCTATAAGAGATGATCAGTGATGATGGTTAATTGTTGGTATTGATGATTTTACAAAGGAACTATGACAAAGGAATCTTGTTTAAAGAGGTGCAAACGTTTTCAAGATTATCTATGAAATTATGGATTTTCATAATGGCATAATGAACTTTAATGTTAATTGATGGTGTGACATACCTTGAGACAAATTGTGAATCAGCTTCTACGCCATGAACTTTGTTGTTATGTTTAGCCTAGCTACTCGAGAGGAAGGGTAGCCACTATGGATCCTAGTGTGGGAATTGCCTATCCATTCGGGAGGAAGAGTGGCCACTATCAGGTTCGCTACCCGGAGTGTGGTTTATGCCTAGCTATTCGGGAGGAAGGATAGCCACCGAGAATTACATGTTCCGGTGTGGTGCGCTGTGTTTAGGGAACCTCTGCGGTCATCCCTTCGATGTGATTGATTCTTGGACTTGTATTGGCATGTGTGATATTCTTATTCTCTCATGGGAACTGTTGTTGACAATCGTGATCAATTTGAAAGTTGTAACTTGACAAAAGGCTTTATAATCGGTTTTGATAATTCTTATTGAGATACCTGGTTTGAATACCTGTTTTTATATGGATTAATGGCTTTGTAAACTGTTTAACAAATGATATTAAGAATCATAAAGTGGAATGGCTTGTTTTTATACTATCTTTTTTTAGGAACTGATTTCTTTATGTATTATTATATTTATTTTTTATATTACTTGTTGTCCCAGAGGCACTCACCGAGTACGAATGTACTCGAACGCATACCATTGTTGTTTTTGATGGTATGTTAGGTAACGAAGAAGAACGGAGTTCGTGATACTGAACGACGCTTAGGAGAACTTCTTTCTTTGTTGATTTAGTGAGCCAGCATCTTTGTTCGTGGGACACTTCTGTTTCATTTATTATTCTAGATTTCTAAAACGGGGCTCGAAGTTAGATGATTGTTGTGTCTCTTAAAAGCTCCATAGATGGTTGTCAGAATTGTGTGTAGATTATCAAAGTCTTGTACGACTTAATGAGTGTTTGCCACGTCTATGACTATTTACTTATATTAGACTTCTGCTGATCTTATTTCATAATTGTGATCCTGATATATGCAGTTACTTATACCTTTGTTTAATTTATTAAGGAAAGATTATTAAAAAGGAACTTGATGTTACATTTATTTTATAAAAAGCTGTTGGAGCGAATATTGAACTGGCGGGTTCGAAGTGTTATTATTGTGTCGTTTAGGTTCTTCCGATGTTGCTCATGACGTCGGCTGCCGGTCACGTCTAGGGTGGGTTTTGGGGCGTGACATGAATGTTATCATTGATGATTGGGAGTTGATATATGATATGAAGAAAGTTTTATAACAAAGGAGATGTTGCCCAATTTTCTCTAGCTTTAGTGCAAGCATGTTTACGTTATCGATTATCTAATGTTAGTATGAACTCTCTTGAAGGTAGAAACATGAATATTGGAGAGGAATGTTCAAGTGATAGAGTAGCTAAACGAAAAGGTATGTAAGGCTAGTCCCTTCCTTTCTAAGGCATGAATCTTATGACATGATTTTCCCTTATTCTCCATGACCTTCTTACATTCCGAAAATTATGAGTCTATGTTCATGAAGGGCCTTATATGAGATAAAGATAAGAGATACGTTATGAGTATATGATAATGACGATGATAAGCTTAAGTCTAAAGATTCTAAAGTTCATGATATGATGCTTCTACAAGCTAATGATCCTAATTATCATTAATTGATGTCGTTCTTTGCGCTACGCTCACCTTATATGCTAATTCCTTCAAGGTGAGGGGCGAATGCTTGTGAAACTCCATAATGGAATCGGGGGTTCACGACCTTATGTCAACCCGATAAAGTATAGTTATCTTTGAGTTCCTATGCATGTATTATGATGAGTACACGATGATGATTTTACATCGTGCCTATATGACCGGGCAGACACTGCTAAGGCGGGCAGCGTATACACCATGTCTAGATGGCATGGGCAGACACCACTAGTGGCGGCATGAGATGATTACCCCGGATGCGGGAGGCCTAGACGCGGGCTAATGATTATTACACCGTACCGATATGGTCGGGCAGCTTATCTACGTATATGCATACATGACATGATGATGTTTATGAAGTAAGTTAGCATGCATTATTCCCTTCTTAAGTTACAGGTTGTTATCCATCTGATGTCTCCTTATTTATTGATATGCCTTACATACTCAGTACAATATTCGTACTGACGTCCTTTTCTTTGGACGCTGTGTTCATGCCCACATTGTATATATATATATATATATATATATATATATATATTATTTTGATAGCCGACCCAGATTCATAGGAGCTGGCCAGCAGATTTACGAGAGCACTCCATTATTCCGGAGGTGCTATTTGATTTATTATTTTGTGTACATATTTGGGCACGGCGGGGTCTGTCCCGTCCATATACTAGTACTCTAGTAGAGGCTCGTAGATACGTATGTGTAAGTGATATGGTCTCATGATTTTCCTCATTATATATATATATATATATATATATATATATATATATATATTATTTTGATAGCCGAAGGGCTTAAGTATATAAAGGCAGATATGTTTGAAATTGAAAAATGGTTCTCCTTATGATTAGATGTGTGAGGACAATGAATGTATGCCGGATAGGTTTGATGAGTATTAGAATGAGTGGTACTCGGTAGTTAGCTCCGAGTACCCGTCATGGCCCCTCGTCGGGTCATGACATCAGTGGATCGGGACAGCATTGATGCCAGCCCATTTAGCCATTCAGACCACCCTTCGAAGGGCCAAGAAGGCACAGATTGAGAGAGAGCAAATTTCGATCCGAGGAGTGGACTTCTTTTTATGTGCATTTATTTACTTTAAAGCCTTATAATCCCACTTGGGAAGATATTATTAATGAAAAGCATTGGGATTTTAATTTTTGGGAACAAATAAAGTTATTTTACATATGGCACAATTTACTTCATACATTAGTAGCCTCGGAGCAACGGGGTATGGGAAAACGAATTATACATCGTCTAAATGTTTGGCTAATATAACTGTTTTGTGTGAAAATCATATATGTTATCAAAACTCTTGATTGCTCCACATTTCGGGCACCACCTAAAAGAAAAACCAAGAAACAACCCTTAAAACTAAATATAGCTCCACTTTTAAAAGGTTGATTTGCTAATAGGAAATGGAGACTCCAGACAACATGAGTGAGACATCTGCTTACGTCAATCTAGTTAGTGATGATGAGAACATGGAAGCGACAAGTAAGACAAACTGACAATGGGACGATAGTATGGCCCTGGCTACTGCATGAAAGAAGCTGCCCAAACCACTAAGGCGACCAATGAGAAGATGAAAGAAGCTGAAACTCTCGTAGCTTATGTTGAGGATCTAACTAAGCAACACCACACGCCAATCGGGTAAAACGGGGAAAGACACCTCAAACACCGCTTGGAAATTATGTCTCCCTCAGTCAACAAGAAGGGCTTGACCCCATACCTTATGGAGATGACAAACTACTTATCCCCAATCTGAAAGTCTATGGAGACCCGCGCGAATCTCTACTCGAGGAACCTGCAGTTTCATGCATAATTGTTCTCAAGGGCACAAGATTGCACAATTGGGGTGCCCCAGTAGAAATGTCCAAACGAGAAATCTTAGAGACTTTGGGGAGTCTTGGAGTGTACGCGCAAAACCCAAATCTGTTGCCGCCATGTGCTCCTTCCATGATCTATAAAAAATGCCTCTACCACCGAAGTCAGTCGGGGCATACAACCAATGAGTGTGGAGCACTAGAAAGGAAGTTGATCCAATGGATTGATCAAGGGAGAATTAGCCAACTATGGGGGCCCCACTCTTTCCTTACCCATGCCTAAGGGAAAAATCTTCCAGAAAAGATATCAAGGGTTAGGTTGTGGAGAAGTCACTTCTCCAAATTCGAGAAGTCATATGCTCGGATTCACTCCCTACTGTGTAGTGTGAAGAAGATAAGAGCAGTACCGCAAACCTATCAGGGACGCCCAGGACCTCCAAGAGAAAGGGTTTGCGTATTTCATCATGGTCGCCCTGGCCACGACATTGAGGAATGTATGAATTTCAAGCTTGAATTGGAACGCCTCGTGAATGAAGGCCACGTTTGATTGTCACAGGAAGACAAGGTTAGAAGATGAAGATGAAGAAGACAATGAAGACCTGCTTAGCATGGTTGGGGAGAAAAACATAAGTATCCTTTTACTGCTTTCAATAAGATAGAATATCCCTTTCCCTTTTTATGTAAATGGAACTACGCCGACCTGATGTCTCGTTGGGGATACGTGGGAAGTCTACATAAGGCTTGGTCAGGGTAGAAAACTAAGTTTTGGGTAGCATAGGAAAAAACCTTTTCTGTGTATTCCTGAACTACGGATGGACCTGATTTTCCTTTGGTGGGATGCGTAGGCAGTCTATTTAAGACTCGATCCTTTTATCATAAAAATTAAAAGTTCGCCTTAGTACAGGATAGGTAGAAGCAAATCAACCATGAAGAAAACTTACCAAAAATCATTATTCCTAAGAACACAAAAAAACCAAGATACCCTTGGAATGTAAATCAATCAAGAGTTGAAATAAGATATACGAATCTATGTGCTATAAACTGCGAACAATGTGATATTTTGTGTTTTGTGCGTAAACTAACGCTAACTTTGGAGCTTTTAAGTTGTTTTCTCTAAAAGACAGGTGTCGATTTGTTGGCACCGCATTACTCGATCAAAAGCTACTGCAGCGTCCTTAAACCCTCCACAAGAAGAAAATATGCCTGAGACTCCACCACCAAAAAACAACCAAAACAGAATTGCCATAGTCGAGGGTACCCCAACAGCTGACATAGCAGGAATGCCTTTGGAAGAGATCGTTAACCTGCTGATGAGGCAATTGGATGAAGCTAGAGAAGAAGCAGCCCGCCTGAGCGCTGAAAAAGAAAATGCTACTAATACTGAGGCCAGAAGGCCTGCACCCATTTTCCCAAATTTGGACTTGCCAATCCTTGACCATTTCCCACAAACTCAGACTGGGGCTACTTTTCAAACTCTACTGAGCCGAAACACCACCCATGTGGGGGATTCCTCCCACCAAACACCAGCTTTTTAAATACATGCTCACGCTACAACATCTCATAACACAAACACTTATCAAGCCCCTCGGGCAGCAGGAACTCCTACAATCTGCCCCGTGCAACCAAATGTTACTTTTCAAGATCATATCACCCATATTGAATCCTTTCCAGAACTGGAGAATATGGAAATGTTCTTTGAGGCAAGAAGAGATAAAATCAAGAAGGAGATGGGGAAGAAAATTGCTGAACTAGAACATGGCTCTAAAAAGAAAGAGAGGATAAGATACTCTGATTTGTGCATATATCCAGACTTGGGTTTACCAGAAGGTTTGAAAATTCCCAAATTCAACCATTTCAATGGATTGGGCAATCCCAGGGCCCACTTAATAGCTTATTGCAACCAGTTGGTCGGAAATGGTGGAAATGGTGGAAATGAAGCTTTGCTCATGAGATTATTCAGTCGAAGTCTGTCAGGGATAGCCATGGAGTGGTTTATCTCATAAGACATTAGTCGATGGAAGACATGGGAAGAGGTGGCAAGTTCATTCATGAAAAGATTTCGCTTCAATGTAGAAAATGTTCCCAATCGCTTCTCATTGGAGAAAATTCGTCACAAATCGACCGAAACCTATAAAGAATATGCCAGTCGTTGGAGAGACGAATCGGCGTGTGTACAACCACCTATGACTGAAGCTGTGCTGGTAGCTGCATTTATACGGTACCAAGAAGCTGTTTGTTTTGACTAAATGATAACTATGAAAGGGAGCTCCTTCGCAGATTTAGTCGCCGTTGGGGAAGACATCGAAGATGGCCTCAATACCGGCAGGATTATTAGTGTATTAAATAGAGCAGGTGCGTCTTGCGCCACAAGTGGCAAAAAGAAGTAAGAAGATGTAGCTTATGTTTCTAGAGCTACTAGCCCAAAAAGCCGAGGAAAAGTGATAACCCGCAAAAATCAAGACAACTACCAATCGCCTCCACCAATCAGCTATATAACCACTTCACCCCAATATAGCCCGATGTCTGTATGCTACGCACAACCTGGCTACCAAGATCTACAACCAAATTACCAAATACCAGCACCTAGCAATCAAGCTCCATGACCAAATTATCGAATGCCAGCACCCAATAACCAAGCTCCACAAAATTAGACGTTTTAAAACCAGAGTATTCACTCTTTTACCAGAATCAAGGGCTAGTTTATTTGCCAAACTAAGAAACGCCGATTGAATGAATGTTGTTCCACCAAAACCTGCTAACCCCAAGGATCGATGGTACAGCGATTTCACTTGCCTATCATTCTAACCAAGTTGGCCACACTACCGAATATTGCATAAACTTAAGGCACGAGCTACAAGATTTGATTGAAAATCATGAGCTTATCCTGGAGCCAACACCTCCAAAAGTGGACACAAATTCTCTCCCAAAGCATGGAGGGAATCAAATTCACATGATAGAAAGAGGTGATGAATGGGAAGAGAGCCCTGCGATCATTTGTCCAAATATTGAAGGATTGGAAAGCACCGTCGCCTCGTTGTCCTTACAAGAGCAAAAAGAAGTGTTAGGCCCCATAACAAGAAAATCTGAGATATCCCAGTCATCTGTTATAGCCAAGGAAGAGCCCTTCAAACTCTCAATATGACCTTCTTCGTAATCTCGTACAAACTCTCCCATATCTCCCACATTTGGGATTAGCTATCTCATACCAAACTGTCTAAGTACTCTCAATGATGTGTAAGGTCTGATCCCCCTAATGCCCATAAGCGGTAAATAGGGACTCCTACGGCTCTTAACACAAACAGTCGTGGAATGAAAATAAGGTACTCTCCACCTGATATGTTCTTCTCTTAGTCTGGAAAAGATATGAGCCCATCCTCTTTTATCTTGAACCACACAAGGCACAGCACTGACTCCCAAATCATCCTCTCTCAAGGTCGAATCTTAGAGGGAAGATAAGCCACTCATAGCTAAATGTTTAAGTATCCACCATTGGACTAAGAGGTTACAACCCTGGAAGTAATAACAATGGTTGCGGCACTTTCCTAAGGCTCGGTATATATCTGATAGGATGATAGGGATAATGTCAAAATATTTGGTAAGCCCATTCATTGTAACTCCTCTAAAAACTGCATGAGCAACAAAGACGACCCGAGTATCGATGGCTAGGGAGGCATTTAGTAGAAACACCATGGTTCCTAATAGGCAGGTGATAAAAGCTAGTGTTTGGTTAGCTTCCCAGGATTGGAGTGAAAAAAACTCAAGGATGTGGTTTTCGTACCCCTGTTTGGATGAATACCTCCCATATAACTCTCTAAAGCCTCTAGTGAGTCCCTGTGCCCAATCAGCTTTGCTGACAGCGAACATGTCTTTGATTTCTTTTGGAGTAGGTTTGTGAGGGATGAGGATATTTTGAGCTAACTTCTTTTTGGACCTGTTAGGGCTTCCCACGCTTTCCAAGACATCTCTAATTTCTTCTAAAGTGGGAGTCATCTTTATTTCTCCAAATCTAAACACCATTCTGTCATTATCGCAATAATCAGTAATAATCTCTAGCAAACCCGAATCTCCAGTCATATTCATTAACGAAGGTAGATGCCCTATTCAACCCTTTATCTCTTTCTTCTGATTATTAGTCAAACCTTCCCACGACATCAATAAACCTGGTGGTGGACCCACAATCATATCAAACTACACATTAGGAGACATCAGCAAGACAGAACATTGTTAGTTCCCCCCCCCCCTCCAGGAACAAAGAATTTATTTCACAAAAGGCATAATAATGCTTCCAAATAGAAGTAGTGGGATGCAGTTTCTTCAGGTTTTTACACCGTCTGAACACAGTAAGGTGTCTATCATGTCTGATTCAGGTAAGTCTGAGATACCTAACCGGTCGATGGTCAACATGCGCTATATCAGTAAGGATTTGGCTTCGCTCTACACTAGTTATTCTAGAGTGGTTCTTCAAGCAAATGACACAGGTTACCAAAGCGGACAAGCTAGGGGTGGGTTCTCTAAAGCTGTGAGATGACCACATGCCCACTCGACCTTAGAGACCTCTAATGAATATAGCAAAAGGGTTTTTAGTGAAGGTATAACCGCAGCTCATCCCGCATCGTCACCGTTGGAAAAAGCGTAAAATAAATGCCAGGACTGGCGGAGTATACATGTATAAATGACAGTTATTTTGGGGGAATTTAAATACATAAACAGTTTATATAACTCCAACTCTAGATCAATGCAGAAGTCAATATCACAGTCAGGTGGCATACCTGACAAATCTATAGGGAACAACCTCGCAAACTCGCTCACAACAGGCACAGACTTAAGTGATAGGGTGTCAACACTGGTATCACGAATATAGGCCAAGCAGCCCAAACATCCTTTATCAACTAACTTCTGGGCTCAGAGGAAGGAAATGATCTTCTTTTCGGCGGGACTAGGACTACCCCTCCACTCAAATCTAGGAATAACCAGCATGGCTAGCGTAACTGTCTCAGCGTGATAGTCCAAGATCGCATGATAAAGGGACAACCAACTCATACCCAATATGACGTCGAAATCCTCCATGTCTAAAATCACTAAGTCAACCCACGTGTCATAATCCATAAAGGTAACTAGACAGGATCGATAGACTCAGTCAACCACTACCGAATCTCTAACCGGAGTAGACAAATGAATAGGTACGTCAAGCCGGTCACAAACCAAATTCCAACCCACAGAATGATAAGTAGACACATAAGAGAAAGTACACCCTGGATCAAATAAGAACGAGGTTTCCCGGTGACAAACAGAAATGGTACCTGTGATAACAGTATCTGACACCTTAGCCTCTGGCTTGCTAGAAAAAGCATCATAATAGGCACCACCATGGCCTCTCTAGACGGACTGAGCTCCCCCTCTGGAAACCTGAGAACTACCCTTACCTTCGTAATATCCACCACTAGAAGGTCGAGAACCATCGCGGCCTGTCTGAGCGCCACCTCTACCAGAAGAATCACCCCAGCTACCTGAAGATGCCGCAGTCCTAGGGGTCTGAAATCTGGAACCCTGTTGGGCCCCACTCTACCTCAACCTGGGGCACTCTCTAGCAATGT
The DNA here is from genome assembly GCF_029784015.1 of Lycium ferocissimum. Lineage (NCBI taxonomy): Eukaryota > Viridiplantae > Streptophyta > Magnoliopsida > Solanales > Solanaceae > Lycium > Lycium ferocissimum. The sequence goes on from NC_081352.1 coordinate 14,645,383, forward strand.
GCCCGGTATCACCACATGTTTAATAAAATCTAGATAGCGGGGACTGAAATGCTGAAGTTGAAGAACAGGTATAACCACCTCAATCGTTTGGCCGAGAATAAGATCCTCCAGAAACCTTCCCCTAAACATACAACTCCCGTCGAAGGACCAACTCAAGAAATCTAGAGCGCGGACTGAATAAGGCAACTGGAATATGGCTGAAAAGTCCTAGCCGACTAGACCCCACATTAAAAGTTGACCCTCTATAACTACCATACTGATGGGGATTCTTATCACTACCCCCACCATAGGCTCGGATCCTAGCTGACTCAACACTCACAACATGGTCTACCACTGACTGAAAAGAAGCATCTATAGCGACAAGCTGAAGACACGCCATATGTAAGGGAAGTACCAGTCCATCACAAATCTCCTGACCCTCTCTGTCTCAGTAGGAATCAACTGTGTAGCATAACATGCCAAATAAAGGAATCGGGCGTCGTAATAAGTTACAGGCACATCCCTACACTGCAGATGGATAAACTCATCTCTCCCCTGGTCTCTCAGATTACGGGGAGTGTACTTCTCTAGAAAGACCTGATGAAACTGAACCTAAGACAGTGGAGGTGACCCAGCTGGTCGACAATCGATGTAGGACCTCCACCAAGTCTTCGCGTCCCCACACAACTGATAGGAAACGTAGTCAACTCGATGGGACTCGACAATCCCCATCTTATACAGCCTCTCATGCATGTCCATAATAAACTTGTAACCATCCTCACTTGGCATGGCGGAGAACCTTGGCGGATCCATCTTCAGAAATCTACCAATTAGCTCCTAATCTCCAACAAATCGGACCAAGAACGGGCTCAGATTACCCGCAGGTGCCGCAGTCCCCATCAATTCGAGGGGCCAAGCAAAGAACAAGCTCCATCTCCTAAGTCTGAACCTTCTCGGGAGTCAGTGCTTCTACTCTAGTCTGTCACCCTCCTGGAGTGGCTGGACCACCCACCGTATGCATCCCATCAAGATAGTGTAGAATAAGAACCTTGGTGTCTTGAAGCACTAGAGTAGAAATCACCTCGAGCTGAGTTTAGGCTGGTCCCAGCTCCCCCTCAACTGCAGGCTGACACTTCGGCTCTGGTGATACGGGTCTAGCATGTCTCTAATCAGCCGCAGAGGCCCTGCTTTTGGCTAGTGCGACAACACTACCTTTGGCAATGCCACGGCCTCTCACGCGACCTCATCCTCATGCTCCAGCCCCGGCGGCAGGCTCGGGCACCTTATCCCTCACAATGGTAGTGTGCGTCCTCGCCATCTGTGAGAGAATAGAAGCGAAATCAGATATTAATTCGAATACTGTAGCATGAAAGAATGAAAGAATTTGAGGTTTCCTAAATGTCCAATAGCCTTTTGCAGATAAGTACGGAGCCCATCGTGCTGATCCCCCAGACTTTACTAGACATGCTCTTGTACTTATAGGATCGGGTAACCTAGGGCTCTGATATCAACTTGTCATGACCCAACTAGTGGATCGAGTGGGCACCCACACTAACCCTCCTGCTGGGCGAACCCTTCCCTTATTCAACATCCATTCCAAACATAAGAAAAGTAAATCAAAAGATTAAGTAGTGTCAAATATAATAAACCACTAAATGCTGAATACTAATACATCCTTAGAATCTGGTCTGAACAGTACAAGAGCTACTAATAATATAAGTCTGAAGAATACAAGTCTGGAATACAAATATTGTCTCAAAATGCTAACAAAAGACAAGTAAAGATAGAAGAATCTCCGGGCAGCGGAATCCATCAAATGCTCACCCTGGAAACTCTACAAGCTGAGCCTCAGGATCACTCACGAGGTGTGGAGGAGTAACCTGCTAAGAACTATACACTCAACAAAAGAAAGACAACAAGGTAGTATCAGTACAAGCACCATGTATCGGTAAGTATCATAGGCCAACAACAATTAGATCACATTTATACGAAGAAAGAAATCGAAAGTTACAACAGTCAAATATAAGTCACAACACAATCCAAGATCAGGTACAATACACATGATATAAGTGCCATAGCAGAATCAACGATATAGAAGAATAAAGTAAATGAGTGCATATGCTATTCAATGAGATGCACTGGCCAACTGTCTGTTACTGTACATACATACTACGAATGGATATCCTCCACGTCTCTATAGTTATGACTCATGGGGGACCGGCGAAGTCCATGTACTAGTCACTCCATACACAGCTCAGAGATGACTTCCACAATAACAATTCACTCCTCACACAGCCCAGAGATGGCTTCCATAACAAACCTATCCACAATCTCCTGCTCCGGTCACAATCTTGGATGTTTCCTTTCTCACTTATCATCACCAGTACCAAACCACTGTCATATCAATGCATGTATGAATGCTATGCATGATATTAATATCAAGTGTAAATCATAATCAAGATCTCGCTCGTGCCTTTACATGAGCACAAATCACAATAACAAGTTCAAATCATTATCCTTTCCTTTTCTGATGATAAGTAAGGTGTGAATGCATCACACATAAGATAGTAAACGAGCGACAAGCCCAATACGTCACACATGGAGACTAACAAATCACAACAACAAGGCGGCAAGCCCACAAAGTCAACAACAATACCAACCTAAGAATATATATCTCAACTTCATACCCGAAGGGTTAACATGATTTCTCCGTCAATAACTACGTCAATAACTAACTCCTACGTATGCTTCACTTATTGAAGTCTAACCGAAAGGTAAGCTGTCGATGCCGAGTTGGCGTCATGAACCGTCAAACGTGAGGCTTGCCCTTCCAAAGATCCTCCGAATACTCAAAGTCTAGTCGTTATCGAAATCTAATTTAGAAACGGAGATTTACGGTACCCGTATTGCTTTACACTCACTTAAATCGAAAATCAACTATAGAAGAGAGGGAAATCGAACCCACAAGGGTAAAATAAGAATTTCAAGATTGGAAATGGTAACCCTATAGAAGTTCAATTCTACTCTCCAAATGCTAATTAAGCTCAACAATTGATCAATTTCATCATTTAAATGAAAACCCCCAATTTAGGCACAAACCCTAGTTTTTCAAAATCAATTCTTTAATACAAATTAGAGATTCAAATTAGAAATTTCATGCTTAGATTATCCAAATCTATTAATTAAACTCATATTCATAGCCTAGGATTCCACTATCAAAGTTAAGGTTAAAACTCATCTTCTCCAACTAGCCTCACTAGTCTTTACCATAGATTCTAGCTTAGGAAGGTAGATAATGATGAAGCAAGGTGAAGGAAACTTACACAAGATGAAACAACTCTGAAAGCTCTTCAATTACTAATTTTGGGAATGGGGAAAAGAGTGGTTCGAAATGGGATATTTAATGCTTCTAATTCAGCGACATTCGCTCTAGCGGAATATGTTCCGCTTCCGCGATGTCGCCTCGGCGAAAAACTATCCGCAGAGGTGGATCTTATTAAAATGATAGGGATTCACACCTGCAGACCAAGCCTCGTTGAGGCATGAAAGTCTCGCTGGGGCGAGACACCAGAAACCAGTAAAATTCTGGTTTTCACAAGTTTCACCCCATCCCGACATCCATCCGAGGTCTTTCGGATACAAACCAGACATGCCAACATGAGTTAAAACATGCTAAAAACTCACTTGTGGCCTCGAAATTCCAATGGAGGTCTATTTGACTGGGTCAACCCCCAAACGGCCAAACTAACTTTCTAACCAATGGTACAAAACGCTCCTGAATGCCATGGGAATCGAACTGAATATCCCACTAAGTCATAATCGACCCTCCGAATCTCATGGAATAGACCAATTTCTGATAAAATTCCATTTACCCAAAAGTCAACTATTGGTCAAAGGTTTTTCACTTTAAAGCTCTAATTCTCATAAATCATTATAAAAATCACCTGATTAACTCAGGAACCGTGTTTCCCATTCCTGTGGATCAAAATCATACTCATAGGGCTCGAGGAAGGGTCACGAGAGGGTACATGGGTCAAAAGTGCAATAACGACCAAATGAGTCGCTACGAGAATCAACATTGTCAGCTGCGGGAGAATCCGCCGCAACTACTTTTGACGTTGCAACAACTTCGCCTATTGTAATGACTTCGTCTTGTTGGAAAAATCTATTACTTGTTGTATTTGTTTCATCAATTGTTTCACTTTTCCACCTAGTTTACTTTGAATGATGCACATATCAATTGAAACTTTTTTTGTTTATCTCCTGTTTGTAGATAAAATGGCTCCAACCAAAATAAAAGGACAAAAATGATCAATTGCGACATCAAGTAGAGAGAGTAAAAGACCTAAGATGAAAATAAGAGGAGCTTCCTGAACAAGCAAAGGATATTTCTAAATTAGCAAAGAATCTCCAAGTCATAGTCAGCATAAAAAACAATCTTCAGACAGAGAGGAGAGCTCAAAGGCCAAAGAAGCCTCTCAATCCTCTTATGTAGAAGAAGAAAGAAAAGTAGGAACAAAATCTGAAGATGGCGAAGATGAAGACGACGATGATGATGATGATGATGAAACACATGCTAAAGAGCTTAGTACCCAAGAAGGAACTGAAGACGAAGATGGCGAAGAGGAAGATGATGATGATGATGATGATGATAATACTGCATCAGTTGAAAAAGTTGATGACTGATAGTGAATGTAACATCCTGTAAATCCGAGTTAGGTGTGAATGTATGAAAACCAATATTAAGTTGATATTTTATTCGGGATGAATTCAGGTGATAAACAGTAGTATTGAAGTCAAACCAAAAAGTGAATTTTTTTTAAGGCCTTCTAAATTCGTCTAAGTTTGAGATAGTCCGTACTTATGGCCAGTTTTCGGATATTTATGTTAGGAATTTGAGAAAACTCGAAACTTAAAAGTTGTAGGTCTTTGGAATACCTTTCCAACCATATATTATGGAGCTCAAACGGAGCTTTGTGCTAGAAGTTATGCCCATTTCTTGAATGCGCGATCCGCGCGGAAGGCCCTTCGGTGTGCGCGATCGCGCACTAGAGGCAGTGTTACTGCCTTCGCTGCATGATCAGCTGTGCGAAGTGGAATTCCAGCTGAGCAACCGTGCACTGTAAACGTTGTTATAAAATCCTAACTTCGTTATATTCATTCCCACTTCGTTTTAAACCAATTTTTCTGAGGAAAAGAACACCAAAGATGTCTCTTTAACCCTAAGGTGAGTCTATACTCAATCTCCATCAATCATACACCAAATTTCATCTCTTCTTGATCATAAATCATCTCTCCAAACCCTAGGTTCTTGAAAACTCAAGAAGAGGAAGAAGAGAGGTGTGTGGAATTCGTCTAAAAGGTAAGACTTCTAAGTTTCCTGAGTTTATTGTTAAGTTTGGGTTAGAGTGGGAAATTCTACAAGGTTAGAATCCGCTAGTGATTCATGGAAGGGTTCAAGAACACGTTTATAGGCTTAGAAAAGCCCTAGTTTTTCGATACATAAAGAGAGTTCGTAGAAACGAATAAAGCTTTAATCTTTCTCATCTAAATCCATTGTAGATTGATTGCTGAGCCTTGGGAATTCTGTTTTGCTAGCTTTTAGCGGGATTTAAGGTATGTCTCTCTTTTAAAAACCTTATTATGGATGTATGTCTTCTTCTCAAAAGTTCTTTATTGAATAAAAATGTACCTTTCAGGCTTTTGAACTCTATTTCATGCTTTGATTGTGGTTGATGTGCGTGAGGGAACAAACCCACATTAAACCTTGATTGTATTATCCTCTATATATGCATATGAAATCATAATCGTGTCCTTCCATAAAAGATGGTCAATAAGGATGGCTAAGGGTTGGTAATAATGTTTTCATATTGAACTATGACATTGAAATCTTGGTTAAAGAAGTGTAAACGTTTTCAAGACGTTCTTTGAAATGGTTTATCTTTACGATATGGCATAACGAACTTTAATGCTAATTGATGGTGTGACTACTTTGAGACAAATTGTGAATCGGCTTCTATGCTATGAATTTTATTATTGTGTTTGGCCTAGCTACTCAGGAGGAAGGGTAGCCACTATAGATCCTAGTGTGATAATGCCTAGCCATTCGGGAGGAAGAGTGGCCACTTCCGGATTCGCTACCTGGGGTGTGATAATGCCTACCCATTCGGGAGGAAGAGTGGCCACTTCTGGGTTCGCTACCTGGGGTGTGATTATGCCTAGCTATTCGAGAGGAAGGATAGCCACCGTTGAATTTCATAATCCGGTGTGATGTGCTGCTATGATTAGGGAACCTCAAAAGGTCATCCCTTCGTTATGATTGATTTTTGGGCCTGCATTGGCAAGTGTGATATTCCTATCTTTTAATGGAACTGTTGTTGACAATCTTGATCAATTTAAAAGGCATATTTGAAAGTTGTAATTGACAAGAGGCTTCCTAATCGGTTTTGATAATGCTTATTGAGATACACCAGTTGAATAACTATTTTTACACTGATTTCATATGGTTTTTAGAATTGACTTCTTTACGTATTATTGTACTCTATTTTCGTATTACTTGGTGTCCCCGAGGCACTCACTGAGTACGAAGTACTCAGACATACCATTGTTGTTTTTGATGGTATGTTAAGTAACGGAGAAGAGCAGGTTCTTGACACTTCAAGCGCTTAGGAAGGACTTGCTGTTGCTGCTGACTTGGTGAGCCCATATATTCATTCGTGGGACACCGTCATTTCATTTATTAAGTATTTTAGCGGGCTGCGTCCCGACGTGTTAGATAGTCATTCTTTATCTTAGAAGCTCCATAGTATACATTCTTGTGGGTGGTTGTCGAGTTGTTTAACTCTTGGGCATGTGATACGTTTTGATTAAGTTTTATGTTATTAAAGACTTTCGCTGATTTTATTCTTACATCATGACTTGTTTAAATTTATTTTATAAACTGTTGGAGGCGAATATTGAACCTGGCGGGTTCAAGTGTTATTTTTGTGTCGTTTAGGTTCTTCCGATGTTGTTCATGACGTCGGATGCCGGTCACGTCTAGGGTGGGTTTTGGGGTGTGACAGTGAACAAAAAAAACAAACAGTTACAGATCAGAATGTCAAGTCTTCTACTGCCGAGTCATCCAATATTGTTTTTTTGCCAATTTGTTTGATTTATGTTATTGTTAAACAATATTATGATTTGGATGTATTTTATGTGCAGTATATATTGTCAATGTTAATTATATATTATCTATGTTCAATATTTATTTCCAGCAAATATTAGATTTAAATAGTTGTTGCAATATTTTAAACAAATGTTGCAACAAGTCACAGAGTTGCTACAACAACTTACGAGTTGTTGAAAATTGTTTCCAACAAATCATATGAATTGTTGCAACAACTGAGAGATTGTTTAAATTTTGACCGAACAAGTCACATTAATTGTTGTAACAACTTAAGGATTTTGGAATAGTTTCAAACAAGTCACAGAATTGTTGCAACTTTTGATAGATCTGTTGGAATTATTTCCAACAAGTCACATAATTGCTGCAACAATTGGTCGATTGATCATCCATTACGATCAAATTATCATTTTATTAACACAAAATCTATAATTATTGTTTAAGAATATCATTAAATCACTCTATTGATCATTCAAGTATAGTTGACTACACATAATTTCTCGATTGATCATCTATTATGATTAAATTACTCTCATATTGATTAAGAATAACTTTAAATATAGCTATTGGTCATTAAAAATCATTGAATCGCTTCATTGATCATTAAATATAGTTGAATCTATTAATTCATTATTGAATCACCTTATTGATCATTTTATTAAGGTTGTCTACACGTACAATTGCTCGGTTGATCATCTATTATGACCAAATTATTATATTATTGATTAAGGATATCATTAAATACAATCATTGATCATTAAAAATCATTGAATCACTTCGTGATCATTAAATATGGCTGAATCTAGTAATTCACCCACTGATCATTTACTTAAGGTTGACTACACATGAAATTGCTTGATTGATTATCTATTATGATCAAATTACTATCTTATTGATTAAGATAACATTAAATATGGCTATTAATCATTAAAATTCATTGGATCGCTTCATTGAACATTAAATATGGTTGAAACTAATACTTCATTCATTGAATCACCCTATCGATTATTTGATTAAGATTGTCTACACGAACGATTGCTCGATTGATCATCTATTATGATCAAATTACTCTCTTATTAATTAAGAATATTATTAAATAAGGTCATTGATCATTAAAAATCATTGAATCACTTCATCGATCATTAAATGTGGTGAATCTAGTAATTCATTTAATTAAATCACCCTATTGATCATTCGATTAAGGATGACTGCACATACAATTGCTCGATTGATCATCTATTATGATCAAATTACTATCTTATTGGTTAAGTGTATCATTAAATATAGGTATTGGTCATCAAATATGATTGAATCTAGTAATTCATTGTCAAATATCATTCGATCACCTATTAATCATTAGATTAAGATTGACTACACTTGGAATTTATCCGATTTACTGCAACAACTACTCAATTTGTTGAAACAATTGATCGAATTGTTGCAACAACGTAATAATTAGTTGCAACAAGTCCTATTACTTGTTTGAAAAATCCCCCAACAAGTAACAAACTTGTCACAAAAAGTACTATTACTTGTTGGAAAACCCAACAAGTAACAAACTTGTTGCAAAAACCCCAACAAGTAACAAACTTGTTGCAAAAAAGTCCTATTACTTGTTGGAAAACCCAACAAGTAACAAACTTGTTGCAACAAGTCATGTCACTTGTTGGAAAGATCGCAACCCCCCCCCCCCCCAAACAAGTAAGAAACTTGTTGTAGCAAGTCTTGTTACTTGTTGGAAGACCCCAACAAGTAAAAAAGTTATTGCAACAAGTCCTGTTACTTGTTGAAAACTATTCAACATCATTTGCAGTTGAAACAAGATCAACACAAAGATATAAACCAAGTTCACAAACAACAACAATAACATTTATTATTACCAGTAAAAACAAAATAAAAAACTATGAAGCATTTCGCTCTGAATGTAGTTTTTTTGTGGCCAACCCTTTTGCATACGAAATATTTATTTTTCTGCAATGGAAATGATTCCGCTACTCCAAGCCCCCTTTTTGTCTTGCTTCTTCATCGTTTGCCTAGCTCAACATATGGATTTCTCTCTCTATAATCTATAGAAGAACTTCCCGAAATGCTTCAGAAGCCACATGACTAATTGAAGCAGTTGTTGCAATAACTTCATAAGCTTTTATACAACATCATTAGCAGTTGTTGCAACAACTGTAACTGCTATGAAAGTTGTTGGAAAAAACAGCAACTTTACCCAGGTAAAAAATTAATACAGAACAACATTGTTCACTTACAAAATGATCGAAAATCACCTCTGAAATAATGCCTAGTGCTTTACAAATGAAATTCATTCCAAAAAATGTGTAAATCAGGTGAATTCATTTTTTTTACACCAATTTTCTAAAACAAAAAAGAAGCAAGGGAGAAAAGGAAAATGAAGAAGAGGAGGAAGTATAGGAAGAAGAAGAAGTAGAATAAGAGGAAGAAGAAGAAGAAGATTCGATTGAGAAGGAGGAGGAGCTTAGGGTCGTTGAAGCATCTACAATTTGTGAGGTTTTTTTTCTTCCTTTTTAGTTAATTTAGGGTTTTATATTGTTACACCCCATAGTTTCGTACGTGAAAATTTATAAGTATTGGACGTTCTAAGTATGGATACTGGAGCTCCCTTCAAGGATGTATGATATTATACGAAGTAATCCTATGTTCATGAAGGTTTACGTTCATATAATAAGCTATGGGAAACTCCGAGACCAAGCAAATCGAAGAAAATAAATTTGTCGAGAATTTGGAAAAAAGTTGACAGAATTTTGGGTCAACTTTGGAGGGGTATATCTCCTAGTATATTAAGAGTTTTAAGGTGTTTCAAAAGCCTAAAATGAAGTTCGTTGAGTCTGGTTTCCAACGCAACAAACCACTCATCGATACGATATCGTAGTGGGGAATTATGGACATTACAAGTTCTGCTGACCGAGCAGAAACGCGTGCTCGATCTTGCTACGAACCGACTTGCTAATCGCTACGTGACCCCCGAATTTGAACTAATATAAAAGGGGCTTGCCCCCTTTTTTCAGCCAAAACATTTTCCAAACTACTCCAAAATTCTCTAGAATGTTCCCAACTCTCAAACCCAAATTTCGAGCCTAAATCAACGATAATTCCCGAATTCCGGTTCGCAACGATAGTTGCGAGTATAGAATCATATAGCGACGCGTGTGGTTCAAGTTTAGGGTGGAAAAAGTGAAGATATAGCGATATTATCAGGAGTAAGGTATGAATCTCCTATTATTAATGTTTATTTTGGTTTAGTTACGGAGATAAAACTGTCAAATAGCCGTATAATAGTTTTGTTGGTGGAAATATGGGATAAACCGCATATGGGATGTTATGGAGTATTTTTGGTGTCGAGAATATTATGATTAATGCTGGAATTGATGTTATTGTTGTTGGTTGCTGAATTACTATTTTGGGCTAGGCATATAAACAGGGGAGATGTACGAAATTTCGGCAGATTCTAGAAAGATTTATTTGAAGGACTAAGACAAGCATTGAGTAGTTAAAGTTAAGGCGACCAAAAAGGTATGTTAAGGCTCGTCCCTTTCTTTCAAAAGCATGACTCCTATGTTAGGATTTCATAAATGCTTCCATAACTTCGTTGTTTTCAAAAGTTAGAAATCTATAATTCCAAGGCATGATTCCTTTTCCCGATAACCCATAAATGCTTTCCAAAATGTCCATATTTTTCCAAAACGGAAGTTTATGACTCCGTAAGCTTTTATGACAACAACGATGGATATGTTTTGCAATGACAACGATGACGTCAAAGATGAGAATATTTTTCTATGATGACTATGATGAGAACGATTTCATGTTTAAAGGTTCCAAGTTATGATTTCAATGACGATATAAGAATGTTGAGCTATTTCTTGATCCCTCAAGTTTATTCATGGATGATGACTATTTTTAAAGATTCCAAAGTATATGAATTGACGCCTTACGAGATTTATGATCCTATTCTATGTTTTCTCTTGATGTTATTCTTCATTGATAGTCTCACCTTATAATAATTGTTCCTTCAAGGTGAGACAAAGCGACGATGATTATTCCATAATATAGTCGGAGGCTACCGACCTTACGTCACTCCGATAGATACATGACTTTCTTTGGGCTCTCATGCATGCTGCTCATATGATATAGGTATATGTATATGATATATGTATATGTACATGGGGAATATGGGAAAAAGGGCCAGAGCGTTATATACGCGTAACCACTCGATCGCCTGGTATAATATGATCCCATCCCGGACGCGGGATGCCCGACGCGGACATATGTGGTTAAATGGATCGGAACCGACGCCTCGGCAATATGATATGTTCTATTTTCTATATATATATGAACAAGAAATGCTTTTCAAAAGAAAGCTAGCATGCATGGCATCCGCCCTAAGAGGCACTCACATGTACAAGTTATTCTTTTATCTCACGATATGCTCTATATTTCCATTCTGTTATTGTTCATACTTTGCATCCCTTATTATGTTACTATTCATGCCTTACATACTCGGTACATTACTCGTACCGACGTCCCTTCTTGGACGCCGGCGTTCATGCCCGCAGATTAGGTAGCCGGGGACGATTCACGCAGTAGGACCTCCCCTCGGCGGCGGTCGCACGCTCCATTGATCCGAGCTACAGCCCTTTTGGTATGCTATTCTGTTATGTACATATATGGGTACGGTAGGGCCTTGTCCTGTCCTTTCTACAGTTTGTACTCCATAGAGGTCTGTAGACAGTGATATGTAGTCAGGATGTTATGCAGCCTCGTCAGCATTTATTTTGTTGTACAATATATATGTGTTGGCCAAATCGGCTTGCGCCGTTACTCTCAGTGTCTCTTATGTTGATTGCTCGGGAAACAGTACAGCTTAGTTACAGATTGTGTATGGGCCCAGGATAGTCAGTGAGCAAGAATGCAAGCATAGGAGTGCTTGGCCAGTAGTGGTCGGGCACTTGTTACGACTCATCAGTTTGGGTCGTGACATATATAACTTGGGTCAAAGTGTAAAAAATAAAACTTGAGGGCTTGTCCGAAAATGAGTTAAAACTCATTAATCACTAATCCAAATTTTGTCACCCTACTCAATAAAAATAACTTGAGTTGCTCCAACTTAAATTTGAAACTTTTTTGTCACCCTTAATTAATTCTACCTAGAAAGTAAGCACTCCTTCCACTCCAGTTTAAAAAGATTATATACTCCTAAATTTGGAATTGAATAATTTTTAATTTTTTTTAAAATAAGTTTTTTTTTTACTAATCATACAAATGAAAGAAGGACTAAGACAGAGTATATAGAGTGTCAGTTCAGTGGCGTGACACAAGAGGCGGAGGTGGAAGTGAACCTTGATGAACAAGTCCTACCTAAGAAAGATAGTTTCAACTATCTTGGGTCCATAATCCAAGGATACAGAGAGATTGAGGATGATGTTGCTCATCGTATTAGAGCGGGTGGGTGAAGTGGAGGCTCGCATCCGGCTATTGTGTGATAGGAATGTGTCACCAAGGCTTAAAGGTAAATTTTACAGATTGATGGTTAGACCGACTTTGTTGTATGGTGCAGATGTTGGCTAGTCAGGAATACTCACGTCCAGAAGATGAGTGTAGCGGAGATGAGGATGCTCAGGTGGATGTGCGGGTGTACTAGGATGGATATGGTTAGGAATGAAGTTATACGGTGCAAGGTGGAAGTGGCTTCTGTGGCGGACAAGATGAGGGAAACGAGATTGAGATGGTTCGGGCATGTGAAAAGGAGGTATGTGGATGCGCCAGTAAGAAGGTGTGAGAGGTTGGCTATAACAGAAGTTAGGAGAAGTGGAGGTAGACCGAAAAAGAAATGGGGGGAGGTGATTAGGCAAAACATGACACAACTCCAGTTTACTGAGGACATGAGCCTAGATAGAAAAGTGTGGAGGTCGAGGATTAGGATAATAGGTTAGTAGGTAGCCAAGTATTCTCCTTATTAGTAGCATTAGTTAGTAATCTTGTAGATTCTTTTTCTCAAGGAGTACTATTATATGTCTCTTAATTTGCTTTTATCTTTGCTACTTTGTTGTCATCTTTCTTTTTTATTGATATCATGCTTCTTTTTCCTTTTATCTTGCTTTGTTCTCTCGAGCCGAGGGTCTACCGTAAACAGCTTCCCTATCATAAAAGGTAGGGCTAAGGTCTGCATACATCCTACCCTCCCCAGACCAAACTTGTGGGGAATACACTAGGTATGTTGTTATTGTCGTCGTCGTCGTCGTTGTTGTTGTTGTTGTATTTTTGAATAAGAGTTTAATTTCTAAATACTTTTTTTAGACTTTATGCAATCCTATTTGCAATATACACTACAAAAAAATTGGTAATTTGCAGAGGTTGAAAGTTGCAGTTCGCGGAGGTTTTAGCCTCCGCTAGTTGCTAGAAAAAGGCCAAGACCTCCGCAAATTGCAACTTTCAACCTCCACAAATTACCCATTTTTTTGTAGTAATACTGGAGAAACTTAGCAAAGCACAGTTCCATCAAAGACCTCGAAAAAAAAACTCAGAACACCCAAACATAAATCCTTAACTAATACTCCCATCATTTCAATTTATGTAAACCTATTTCCCTATTAGTCTATGTAAAAAGAATGACCACTTTCTATATTTGGAAATAATTTATCTCTATGTAATGATTTATAGCTACACAAAATATGTGTGATGTATTTAACACTACAAGTTTAAAAGTCTACTCTTCCTTCTTGAACTATGTGCCCAGTCAAATGGGTTCACATAAATTGAAACAGATGGAGTATGAAACATTTCAACTAGAAGAACAAAAAGAAATAAAACTAACAAAATGAAAAAAGAAAACACTTAAGTGGTTTTGGGGGGCGGGGGGGGGAGGGCTAGGGGGACGACGGGTACATGTGGGGCGGGTGGATGCGTGTGAAAATGTTATGTGGAGGCGAGATGGGTTAAAAAAATTTGGTTTAAGAAAGAATCATACTACATCTGCACCTCACTGTTTGCCATCCCTAGCTTTAACACCAAGGGTGTGTTTGGTATGGAGGAAAGCATTTTCTTCAATTTTCTTATGTTTGGTTAGTTAAAATATTTTGGAATAGATTTTTTTTAAGAAAATAAGTTTCTTAAAATAAGGAAGATAAGTTCCCCAACAAAAGTAAGGAAAACAAGTTTCATAAGTAACAATCGATCAACTCGACGCAACCCCCACCCTTTAACCATCCCCCGGTCACTCCTGAACCCCTACTCCCAACTCATCTCACTCGCATAGTGTTTGTGCTAGATTAATATATAAATACTCTTGGGATAATATTTTTATGTTTACTCAACAAACACTAGAAATATATCGTAATTAAAAAAAAAAAAAAAAAAAAAGATCCACTTATTTTACGAAAAAAAATATTTTTTGTGAAAACATTTTCCATGGTACCAAACACATCCCAAGTTCATAATTTTTCTTGTGAAAACTCGTGTATTTGATTTTCTTCCCAATTTGTTTGTGCTCGGCAGTAGCCACTAGCTAGCCCCGACCCAAAAATGGTCCTATAGGATTGAAAAAAGTCTCCCACTCAGCTCTCCACTTCTCTTGTATGGATCCCAACGGCAACACTAATCCAAAAAGTTCACGCATTCTTTCAAGCCATCAATTCTATGTTCGTTATTAATATCATCAATTCTTTATTTATATGATCTCCTTCATATATGTAGTTATGTTCTTGATATATATTTTCCAACACCAAATTCATAAACTTTTCTTGCGAAAACTAGTTCATTTGCTTTTATTTCCCAATTTGTTTGTGCTCTGCAATAGTCACTAGCTAGCACTGACCAAAAAATGGTCCTATGGAATTGGAGAAAGTCTCCCACTTCCCTCTCCGCTATTCTCTTGCATGGACCCCAAAACCAGAGCACCAACCAAAAAGCTCACACGTCCAAAACTCTTTCATGTCACGTGATACTGACATGCAGCACGTGACTTTCCTGCCTTAATAATGCAAAGAGTAGTGGACATTCATCACGCGACCAGTCACGCGAGTGCAACCAAGAGGCCTCACACAACAATACTCCTATCTTTTTTCTCCTAATCTCTTCCTTACTGGCTACCGCTGGTGCACATTTTTCGTTTTACTCCGGGATTAAAAAAAAATGTCCACTTAGATATTTGCACGTCCCTTTAGAAAATAATGACTTTCAAATAAAAATGAATAATTTAATTAAATGTCCCTAATTAAATAGATATTGAGATTTGATCACTTGACATTTAATCAGAGTAAATTTGAAAAAGTAAGATTAATTCTTTCTTGATTTAATAAGTGGACACTCCTTTTCAACCAAAAAATAAAGACTAAGTGGACACTCTTTTTGAGCCGGGGGGAGTAATTCATTGCAAGAAATGACATGTTTTTAAATTTAATTTATCTTACTTTTAATGAAATATTTTTATCATGCAAATATTATATCTTATTTCTATAAGTTTAAATTTTTTTATATTTATATGTGACATATTTGAAATATTTATTTCTTAAATTTTGTGCGATTTATATTACTTCGCTTAAATTGGAATTAAGGGAGTATTAATTATTGAAACTGCAGCGATACCCAATTTATATTGGTTGAATATGGAAGTTTTGCATTTGTGTATAAAGATTTTGGCCATTAATATTTGTAAAAGTTGAGTTTAACATTTGAGATACCGGTTAAATATTGAAAATTTTGCTTGAAGAGCATTTTAAATGAAATAATTTGAACTTACAAGACTTTTAGTTTTGTTTGTAAGTATCTATTTCTCAATTTCATAAATCCTCAGCTCATTTTTTTTTTTTTTTAATAGGACCTGAAGGCTAGGCTAAACTTTTCTCAAAGGGAATGTGAACATAACTTAGATATCAAATAATCTTTTTCATTTCGATGCTGTATTTTTTTCAAAATTAACGAAATATGCATAGACATTAGGTTAAGTTGTGGTTGGAGTTAAACAAAGAGTATTTGAAGTTAAAGTTGAAAATATATATTTAGAAGTTAGAGTGTGGACATAAATTTTACTTTAAAAAAAATATTGACGTTTTGCGAGTAAAAAATGTTATTTCACTTGAAATACCCAACAAATTAATTTTTCAATTTCCAATTTTCTATTTTAAATTAAAATGCAATACTTGACCAATTTATATAACAAATATTATGTGACACCTGCGGGTGTTCATTGGTCGGTTTGGGTCGGTTTTAGGTTAAAACCAAAATCAAATCAATCTACTCGATTTTTAAAATTATTAAAACCAAATCAATCCTAATATAATACATATCCATTGGGTTGGTTTGGTTTGAGTCGGTTTTTCGATTTTTAAGAAAATTAACGGTATTTCTCTCTGTCTTGTTTTTGCTCTACAATTAGGAGAGAATTTTCTATCATTTTCCAACTTATCTCCCGTTATTGCCCTTTTATTGTGGTAGCTATAGTTTCTTGAATTATGGAGAAAATGTCTTATGATTTATGATTTTAATTAATTAAATAAAGTTTATAAGAAATACAAAAAGTAAATCTAGGTAAATCTCACATAGTTGTTTCTTTGAATAATGAGTTTAAATTCATGAATTTCTTTTTTAAAATCGGCTTAAGGTATAAAGTTCATTATCTTATTAGAGATAAATAAAATTTTACTTAAAAAGTATAAAAATTATTTAAAAGTATTTATAAAAATTAATATATTGTATATATATAATTATAAAAATTATGTATAAAATTTTTTGGTTCGGTTTTTTTTTTTTTTTTTTTTGCCAGTTTGCTTTTAATAAAACCAAAACAAATATTATCGGTTTTTAAAAATTCAAAACCAAACCAAACCTAACCCAAGTAAATATCGGTTTATTTAATAGGGTTGGTTTGGTTTCGGTTTCAGTTTGGATCGATTTTTATCCAAATCGTGAATACCCTAGTGACACCCACGACGGAGGAAAAGCCTCTGAAGAAGGGGTACACATTGCACATTAAGCAAATTCCACACAGGAATGGGAGAATAAAGTGTTTTTTTTTTTAATTAAAGGCCACCATAAAGGTGGAATTTTATTAAAAAAGAAAATATGTACACATCAATCCAGAAGAGATTGATCCAGAAAATACAAAGAAAAGAAAAAGAAAGATCAATCCAACAAGATTGATCCGAAATGAAAGAGAACACAGAAAAATCTAGTGACTTATGACACCAGTAGACATGAACAGATTACACCAACTAGAATCCAAGAGCCTTGGCTTGATAACTTCTATCACACCTCATAGTCTCACAGGTGGAAAGCTTCAAGTCAAATGAATCATTCTTCAGGCAAGCATGAAAGTAGTTGTATATTGCTATGTATATCATTTTCTGCATGGAAACTAGGTCACTATGATGCTTGATCCATAGCTAGTACAGTCTGCTACTTAGATCATGATCATTAAAACATTTGTATTAAGGAATGAGCATGACAAGCACACTAATACCACCCTAATACATATGCTGTAATAGCTCACAATCTGTTGAAAACTGAACTTAGCAATGGCTTATAGTTCTAGGATCAAATATTTTAATCGTGCTCGTCTCAAGAAGTTCGATTCTCAAGTTAGGAATTCCTATTTTTTCCAAATTCGGTAATCTTCTTAGGTTGACTTGGTAATTCTTGAAATTATGGAAATCGAACTTGCATCACTGCAAAATCAAAACAAAGTTAGTTAAAAAATCTGCAAGTCCATTTCCTTCTCTGTGTATATGCTCCACAGTCAATCTTTGATCTTCCATCATCCTTGTGATATCATCCATCAACATTGAAATGCACCAAGGGATCTTCCATTCAGCATTGATGATCATCTTCATGGTCATGGAATCAGTCTCTATGATTAATGGAAAGAGTTGCTTTTCCACACAGTACAGCAGACCCATTCTAATAGCATCGGCCTCAACAACTATATTTGACCCATCACTCGTAGTTTTTTGCGGGCGTACGCACCAAATCCCCCTCTTCATTTCTGATACAAAATGCACGGCAGAACTTGGCCCTGGATTTCCTTTAGCAGCTCCATCAGTATTACACTTGTAGAATCCAGATGCAGGTCTCATCCATTTAATAATTCTGCATGTAGTAGTTGGTTTATATCCTTCAAAGAATTGAACAATCTGATGCCATCTAGTTGGAATATTTAGCCCAAGAAACTGAACTTTACATAGCCTATAAATGTTCGATTTATTTCATATATCACTCTAGTCGATTCATGTTGCCATCATGTAGCCTATTGTTTCTCCACTTCCATATTTGCACACAATGAAAGCAAGAAGTTGCTTTGTATATTCTCTTGACTTGAAATGGCATTTTTCTTCTCACTAACTCCTTATGGCATGTTTCACCTTAATACAATTCATGCTCAATCCAGCCCTTGCATTAAAGATTCTCCATACCTGAGTAGCCAAATCTCCACCCAAAAACAGATGATTAATGGTCTCGACTGAAACGACAGCAGAATAAAGATTTTTGAAACCATAGGAATGCCAATACTTGCCACCACTTCATCAATTGGCACTTTAAACTTCCACAATCTCCACAAGAAAAATGAAATTTTAAAAGGCACACCTTTAATCCACATATTCTGAAATGGCACTGTTACATTTACTTTTTGTCTCAACAACTCCCATGCACTACTTACTGTAAACCTTCATGTACTTGTCATCATCCACTAAGGTCTGTCCCATTTCTTTGATGCATATTTAATATCAATTTCCTGTGTTATGTGCTGCACTATATCTTCAGGAAACAGCTGCATAAGTTTGTTAATGTCCCATCTTCCATTTGAGATAAGCCGAAAACATCTTTCTCGCATGATCATTGATTTGCCAGATCGGGGAACCACATAGCTGAGAGCTCCTAACTTAGTCCAATTATCAAACCAGATATTTGAACTTCCAATCTTTGGCTCCCACCAGATTTCCTGCTCAATACTTTCCCTTGCTTCCAACATCATCTTCCAGACTTGTGACCCTCCCTTCCATTGAACCACCTGAGGAATTTGCTTTTTACAGTATTTGATCCACATGAAATTGGCCCAAAGTGAACTAGTGGTCTAAACTTCCACCAAAGTTTAGCACATAAAGCTTTGGACATGTCATAAATAAGACACGAAACCCAAACCTCCTTCATGTTTAGAGGCACATGTTAAGCCAAGATGACCGCGTCGCATCTTCCTTCCTCCTTATTATTCCAAAATAACCTTGCAAAGATCCCGTGTAATTCTTTTATAACACATTTAGGAGGCCTAATAGCAGATAGAACATGAATCGGGATACTTTCAAAGGACACCGGTAATCAACACCGATTTTCCCCCTAAGACAAAGAACTTTCCTTTCCGTGTTTGCAACTTGTCTTTTACCTTCTTCAAAGAATCGAGTATAATCCACTTTCCTTTTCTGGCATGAGTAATTGGTACTCCAAGATATGTAAAAGGAAATTGCCTCTCTCAAATCCTCGTTATCGCTCGCAACTTTCCGACTTAACTCATTTGAAACTTTTCTTTAACATATAAAAGAACTTTTCCTCTTGTTTATCAGTTGTCCAGATATTTTCTCATATTGTTGAAGAGTATCCATGATCATCTGTAATGAGTAGTTATCTGCTGCAGAAAAGATGATTGTATCATCTGCATATGCCAGATGATTCAGCTTAGCACTCCACTTTGGCATCCCATAACCAACAAAACCAGGCTGATCAAACAAAGAGTTTAATGCTCTTGATAGAACTTGTTCGGCCTATAATGAAAGAAGCGGAGGAGTGATCCCCTTGCTGACACCCCTTGTAGAATGAAAGAAACCATGTGCCCGACCATTTAGAAGTACAGAATACCAATTATTTGCCATGTACCATAAGATCGTGAAAGCTTCCGTAAAATCCTATCTTCTTCATCACCTTACATAGATATAACCATGAGACCCTGTCATATCCAACTTAATCACAACATTTGCTGGTTTTCCTCTTTTTCTTATATCAGTTACAATTTTTTGTGTCAACAATACATTCTCAATTATATTCCTGCCCTTGACAAAGCTTGATTGATTTGGAGAAATCACCCTTGTAAGTAGCTTGTCCAATCTATCATGAACAACTCTTGATATTACCTTATTGATAAAGTTGCTAAGACTTATAGGTCTCATATCAGAGAAAGATTCAACAACATTTTTCTTTGGCAGCAAAACTAGATTAGTGTGAGTGATTGACTTGGGAAGAGTTTGTCCTTCAAGATTTAACAACGCTAAATACATCAGCCTTGATCACCTCCCAACACTTCTGATAAAAGATCCCAAAAAAGCCATCAGGGCCACAGGCACTATCCCCATTTAATTCAAACACTGCCTTCTGCACTTCCTCCATAGTAGGTTGTTCAGCAAGTAGCATATTATCCTCCTCTCCAATCAGTTTAGGAATATGATTAAGAATTGAAGAGTCTTCACTAACCTCCTCTTGAGTAAATTGCTTATGAAAGAAATTAACAGCTTCACTAGCAACTCTATCGATCCCACAGCCAATTTCCGAAGCATCCCCGAATCCTCTTAATCCGGATTCTTTTCCTTCTCCCTTTTACCGCACTATGAAAATATCTTGTATTTTTATCACCATCCGAGAAACACCATCCCGCTTTTTGCCTCGGTAATTCTTCCTCATAATGAAGATACAGTTTAAGTTCTGCTTGGGCCCTTTGCATGACCATTCTATTTTCTTCAGATGGGATCTCCTCAAACAAGTGCTCTTTAATCTTAACTATATCCTCTCTGATGACCAACTGTTCAAAAATGTCCCCAAAAGTAGCCTTACTCCATGAACTTAAAGCAACTTTCAGTTTCTTCATCTTAAGTTTAAAGGAAAAAAAAACATCATCGATAAGTACTCCGTCTCCTATTCTTGCCTAATAAAATCAAGAGAGGTATCATGCTCCACCCAGAATTTGAGAAATCTGAATGGTTTGATAAAATTCTCCACAAGATATAAGTAATGGTGCATGACCAGAACCAGTCCTTGACAAACGTTCCACTTGAAGCCGCCCAAACCAACTCTGGAATGTATCATTATGCACAACTCTATCCAATCTCTTAAAAATACAGTCATTAGCAAAGTTTTACCATTCCACCAAGTGAAAGGACTCCCTTTGAAAGGCATCTCATGCAACTCACAAGAATTCAGACAAAAGGCAAAATCTTCATATTCTAGTGGCAAAACTGGTAAACCTCCTATTTTCTCTTCTTCATTCAATATAACATTAAAATCTCCACCAATTAACCAAGGAGATGTCATGGTACTAGCCAAGAAGTATAAACTATCCCATAACTACAATCTCTCCACTTTTGAACATTTAACATAGACCATTGTAACCACCATATCTTTATTCCATTCTTCAAACTTCAGCTTTACAGTAATGGATTGTTCAGTATCCAAAAGTACCTCTACCTCTCAGTGTTTGTGGAACATCAACAGAATTTAATTTTCTTCCTTTTCTTGGCCCTTTGCTTTGTGATCTTGGAGATAAACCTGCTTTTGTGCATATCTGTTGGAGATTCATATCAATAGCAGCACCATCAGCATCTTAGCAACTGTCATGACCCAACCCCGTAGGCCGTGACTAGTGCCCGAGCTGGACACTCGTACATACCCAATAACCAGAATCAGCATACAAATAGCTTATACATATACAAAGGTCAGACGTCGTCTCCAAAGTGTCGCATGTACAAATATATATCACAGAAGCCAGCAAGGCTATCATAAAGCACAACGTCCCGAAATATATACAAACGCAAGCCGACAAGGCTGCCACGGCGAATGGGACCGCCCAAAACATAAATCATACGAACACAACTGAACAGTAATATTCCCAACCCACATATATGTCTACAACCTCTAAAAGTAACAACGGTAATCATGTGACGGGACGGACAGGCCCCGCCGTACCCCCGAATGGACATATGCATATACAACGGAAGAGTCGTACCAAAATATAGGCTCTCGGAACAAAGGAGCACTCCAAGATAGTAGAGTAGATGTCCTAAGTCGGCGGATCACCAAAGTGGGCGTACCGCGGGCATGAAACGCGACCCGAAGAAAGGGGTCAGTACGAAATATGTACTGAGTATATAAAGCATGAAGTACAATAAACAGGATCATAACCGGAACAAGAAGTACAGAAAATAAGAACAATGTCCAGAATACCAAAATATTTACTTTTGAAACACAAATCATGCATGGGGCTCGGGGGAACATGGTCGCCACCCCGTCTTTGCGCCATAACACATCATACTCCAGAAGGTTTCATATCTCCGTAACCCAAAGATATCTCCATAACACATCATAACGCCATAACACATCATAACACCAAAATATATATACGGTACCCGGCCCTCTAGCGAGGGACTCGGTGAACCATAACACATCATACTCCGAATATAAAGATAGTGCGCACGATGACATAACCGGCCCGGGACTCGGCGAAAGATATAACAACAGTATGCACGAGCAGAGTCGTGAGTAACCATATGCATATAAATCATCATTACAGACTCAACAGATAAGTAAGTAATCAACGCTCGGGGGTTAAGACGATAGTCATGTAAGTTCTTTCAAAAAGGCGTTAGAACTATACAAAGGGAAGTCTCGGGGACCACGGACAAGTATCAAACCAATCCGAGCCCGCCTATGAAAGTTAGAGACATTATTCGTTATAGAATCTTCTACGAACGTATCGAAGCGATCCGAGCCCATCTATGAAAGTTAGAGACATTATTCAACATAAAACCCTTTAGGAACAAAACTTTTTATGCAACGTTTACTATCCAATCACATAAAAGACACAAAGACCATAGCTCGACTATATTAGGAATGCTAACATCAAGAAGTGAATAAGAATCGTAGACATGCTCGGATCTTATGAATAGAGTTACCCCAAGGCTCGTATCATATCTTACTTACATCTAAGACATGCCAAAAGAAAGAAAGGGTAAGCTTTACATACCTTGAACTCTATCTAAATGTCCAACGTCTACTTCTCGAGCTCGTAGGTCTAAAATTAAGATAACATAGGCCACAGTTAGATTATCCATATCACTTGCTAACCAATCCAAGTACGAATGAAACTTGACAAAATTTGGGCAGCATTTCCCCTGCAAACTTAATAATCCTCGAAATTCCAATTTAACCAAACATCAATCAAAATACCAACAACAATAATACCAACAATTTCATATCAAACTAGAATTAAATCCATCCTTAAATTACTTCCAAAATAGCCCACTAAATTCGGACCAATGCTTATATACACTCATAACAACCACCAAATAGTACCCACAAAATATCATCGCAAAACAACCACAAATATCATACCAAACAACTCTCCAAAATATCGTCACAAACTAGCCACGAAAATTACATAAACCAGCCCCAAAATATTGTCACAAAACAGCCACGAAAATCATGTAAAACAAATTTCCGAATATCGGCACAAAACAGCCCGGTATACGCTTTGTATACAATATCTTTATACACTTTATTCTCCCAAATTCAAGAACAACAACTTATCAACAACATCAACAACAATATCAACAATTATTATGCATCATAACTTAGCTAATTCCATCCATTTAATCCACCTAAAACAACCCCTTAATCCATAATTCAACAACATCAACACAACAAACTATAACTCTATTCTTGCAAATATTCCTTAATCAAGGTCGATAAAGAGAGAGATTTGATGATTCATACCTTATTTTTATGAAGGTAGCCAAATCTTCATCATCCACTTATCTTCAAACTCACTTCAACACAAAACAAAATTATAATCGCGCCTACGCGTTGCCCGACCTCGGTTAGCATTTGGTTACTTGAAATTTTGTGCAAAATCCTCAATTCCATGTGAAATAAGAGCCCTTTTGGAGGCTGAAGTTTCTGAAATTTTGGGACATTTTTTTGTGCTGAAAAATGAGGTTTTGTCCCTTAAAAAAATGCCAAAGTCGGTTTCACCGTAGCTACGCTTAGTAGCGATCGTAGCGGTTTGCTGCAGAAATGCTGTTTCTGCGTCGACAGTTCAGTTTGTAACGTCTATAATTCTCTACTCCGATGTCCTATCAATGAACGGTTTGTTGCATTACAAACTAGACTCGACGAACTTCATTTTAGGCTTTTAAAACACCTTAAAACTCTACATATACTATGAGATATGCGCCTCCAAAGTTGACTAAAAATTCGCCCAACATTTCCCAAATTTTCGTCGAACTTATTTTCTTCAATTTACTCGATCTCGAAATATTCCGAAACTCTCCATACATGATATTTGTCATTCATTATACTAATAATGGCCATGTTCTCGTGTTTCAAAATACTCTTTCCCGATTACGACTTACGAGGTCGTAATTCACCCTTTTTCTTCGTTGTTACGTACTTTCCATGGTTTGTGCCTTTCAAAACATCATGGGACGTCTCCGACACTCCATTACTACGATGAGGTACATGTCATACTTATGCTCTGAAAACGCGGGGTATAACATCCTTCCCCCCTTTAAAAACATTCGTCCTCGAATGTTGAGTGCGTAGTTCGCCCGAGGTAGATATCAATGTTTTTACCCGTATTTGTCAGTATTTACCTTACTTACTTGCAGTCTTACTTGCCCGTTAAAACCGAACTTATTCGAACTATGCAATCTATTCTTCTTCCTTTGTAGTCAAGATTTGTGCACTCGTACTCAAGGCCATCCCTTTTTCTTATTATTTGTCCGTCCACTAACTCTCCATGCTTTTCCGCCTTCATTGTCTCTTGACTTTTCGTTGTTTACATTCTTGTATGCCCTTTTCATGCCGTGATTACTACATACTTTTACCTAATTTTTGATGCCATCTTCCTTTTTATTTTGAAATTCTTGTTCTCTTAAATCCTCCGTATTTTTCTTACGTTCCACGGATATCCCAAGCGGTTATCTCCTTGGAGTTGACTTATTCTTATCCTCACTTCCTTAAACATAACCTCAAAGTGATCCTATTTTAGCACCCTTTGCTTTCTATAGCAGTTGAATTAATTCTTGAGATACTTTATCCTTCAACTAATTTAACACCACAATGCCTCGCTTAATTTCTCTTTCCTTCAATTGAACTTCTGGTAGCTGACTAACTAACGATAATTCTTGTACTTATATCAAAAACATCTCAAAACTCTTCTTTAACCATCCATTTCCTTCAATTTACTCTTAAAGGTTTCCGATCCTTAGTTCACGTAACAATTAGGGGTGAATCCAAAAGTTTGTCGAAAAATAACCAAGATTCATAATCATGCGGCGAATTCGCATCTTTCCATTCTTGCTTTTGTCCGTAACCTTCATTTGTCCCTTTTCCAATAAGAGCCATCATATTGCTTGCTCCACGAGGTTTCATTGTCACCCGATGGATCTAATCAAACGTGATATCCGTTGATCATTTCCTTTGGATCTCTCCTTTTACTTTTAACCTTTGCCAACTATCGCTTAATAAGTCTTTCCCATAGTTTGAGCCTATTGTCTGTCATTTCGATTTGTCAACCAAGCGAACCTCTTAATTCCTTAAGTGTCCATCTCTTTTAGTTATATCCTTGGATCCTTTCCTTGTGATCTTGTCGTCACCTACTTCCACGACTTCACCTTCCGTTGGCTTAGTTCCTCTATTTCACAGTCTACTAATTGGCAACTTTCTTATTTATTCACTACTTTTCCTTTCTCTAGTGATACTTTATATTCATATCATTCCATCTTCTCGTTTAATGCTTTTGTCGTACTTCTTAATTCCTAACCATGTCATCATAGTTCCACCTATGATATCGCCCAGATGGCTTGCAATAGCATTTCCTTGCTAATGACTTATTATTTTCATTAATTACGTATTTGGATTACTCATCCAATGCGTCGAAAATACCGTAGCTAAGGGATTTGTATTCAAACGAGACTCGATTCAACCATATACAACAATCCTCGGCACCATTCCTTATATGCTTATATAATATTTTCTTGTCATCGTTGTTATTCCTTATCGCAAGATTATACTTGCAACATACTAATCCACTATTCAAATTATTTTCAAATCCTTGTTTGAATCTTTCCTCCCATTTCCTTCTCCTCTAATCTGAACATCATTGCCGAATAATTCATAAGTCGGAGACTAAAATAAAATCTTGCTTAATCATAACTTCCTTTCAATACGAGTGTGTTTCCCTCTTTGAGTCCTTGGCTCTCCTATACCAACGGCTAATTTAAACTTAACTAGCTTCCATTCCTCTTCAAATATTTATTGTCGTCTCCGCACCATTTTACTAGCCATTCCACCAGGACGATCATTCATATGGTCTTGTAACATATACTCTCGCAATTCAATATAAACGGTGACTTACGACTTCACGGCGCAGGAGATATTTTCAAACCTCAGGTAGTACTGCTATCCTTTATAATATCTCTTAATTTACTCGTTACCATTCTCTTGTCGTATTCCTTCTTTTTATAAGCACCCACTTTGTAATGTCATATCATTAAAGATCCTTATAAATAATTCTCAGCCGGTCTCAAGTACTATCCTGACTTCTATCCGTTTATTGCTAGCTTTCAGGTCTTACTAACTTGTTTCAGCAAGGGATCTCACTTGAAGTCTAAGTATCATATCAAATATATTGCAGTGTCGATGGTTTCCATCTTACATTTGCATTTCTCTCATCCGCTTCCCCCCCTTAGGGGTGTACTTATACCATTATCTGTTTATATTCCGTTCTATGTCCCTATTTTCAATCTCAATTTCATCTGGTTTTTCTTTTCCAACTCCTTTGGTATACTGTATCATACTCGTGTCTTTCTTTATAACACATAACTTTGATTATCGATGTGCGAAACCTTAACAAAATCGTGAAGCGATGAGAACCTTTCCATAAATAGTATCAAATCTTATGTGATAATTCGTACTTGAGTAATTCAACCAATGTAGCAACTCCCCCAAGGCTACATTTCACTTACTCCAATCAATAATTATTTAATACTTGTAGTCATTCCAAATTCTCAGTTAGGTAGCACTTATATTTTTATGATAAATGTCCAAAGCTCTCTTGTAACGTTATCTTTATCCCAACCTGTATCATCTGTTTCCTCTAATGAATTTTTACAATACGTCACTTGTTCCGTAACCTACAGCCCTTGTCGTCGTACTACACCTTTAAGTCTGTAGCTATACATTTCCCTTTTATTCTACACTCATACTCGATTTATTACGTCTATTTTGGGTACTTCCTTTAAAATTCCCTTATCATTTCTCCCGTCTATGTCTATCTTTTATTCTGTGCACGAGGAATCTTATGCTACCTCTGTATCCTTCGGAAAACACTGCTCCTGCATAATCTCTTTCTTATTTTCAAAACGTATTCTGTTCATCCCTATTTGTTCTTATCATACCAGTCATTTCCTAGCACTCATTCTACCTCGTTGCTCATCTTTCTATAGTTTGGTCTTTCACAGTTCCGTCACTGATATTACTCGTGTTCTCGGCTATACATGTCATAATCTATTACTGCACTGTTATCTCGCCCGCTTTTCTTTTCATCTCCTTCTTCCAATTAACCCCTTCTCCTTTTGTGCTCGCTATCATTTCCGTTATCTCATAATCTCTCTATTCTGAACTCTCCCTATAGAAGAACTTCATGAATCCCCCCTTTTTTTTTTATCAATAGCTCACCTTGATACTTTAGTCACATAGATCACGTCATATCTTTTAGTCACTTCCTCGCTAGGCTTTGCTCATTTTCATAACAATCCTTATTATATTCACATAATATCCTGTTCGTAATCAATCTTATAGTGTAACACTTCTTAACCTTTTACCCTTTCTGGTCAATCTTATCCTTAATATCTCACAAGCTGTCTTATCAATACATTCATATCCGTCACAATTCTTTTTCCTCCGTACTCTTATCTTAATCATACTATTACTTCTTCTAACTATAAACTCGTCATAATTTATCCCTGCTTATCAATTCAGTCGGTACCTTAATATAGCACTCCATCAAGATTTGCCAGCCTTTTCTAAATCATCTCTTAGTATTACAAGCCCTTTCCAAATTCTTTTACCATATCGATATCGTCCTCCTAATTACTATTGCCATCAATTCAGCAGTTAACTTATCTCTCGAGGTCATATATAGTCAAATCTTATCATTCTTGTTGGCATGACCTTTCAAGACATATTACAAACCTATCTCTTACTCTCTTTTTATTTCTAGAAAATTTTTGACGAGTTTCCTCTCGTATTTCTTACTATCTCAAAATGCCTCACGCACGCAGAAATACCAACAATGCACACACACACACAACATATATATATATATATATATATATATATATATATATATATCATATATATATATATATATATATATACATATATATATATATATATATATATATCAGGCTCCCAATATCAACAATAGTACGAAAATGATGAACTTACCTCGTATGTTCTTGTTCAACTCAAACGCACTTTCTCTGTTACACTTTCTTGTTTACTTTCCCTTTCAGTTTTCAACTTTACATTTCGATCGTACTTCAATACCTTATTCGACATATACCTTTCATACCTTTGCTTACCTGCGTGCTTTGTAACTTCCAATATCGTCAGTCACTTCCTTCTGTCGATGTCGTCCTTCTGCTGAAATCAAAGGTTAGTATAAGGAATCTCATTTCCTATGACTTGGCTCTATCGCACGATCTTAGATATGAAAGAAAGGTAACATCCTAAATGTCCTGTAGCTTCCTATTTATAGATGTGGTGCACAACACACCGATAAACAAGACTCTACTAGACACGGTCTGTAGAGACACTCGAGGATGAACCACTCCGATACCACTTTTGTCACGACCCAACCCCGTAGCCGTGACTAGTGCCCGAGCTGGACACTCGTACATACCCAATAACCAGAATCAGCATACAAATAGCTTATACATATACAAAGGTCAGACGTCGTCTCCAAAGTGTCGCATGTACAAATATATATATCACAGAAGCCAGCAAGGCTATCATAAAGCACAGCGTCCCAAAATATATACAAACGCAAGCCGACAAGGCTGCCACGGCGAATGGGACCGCCCAAAACATAAATCATACGAACACAACTGAACAGTAACTAATCACAACCCACATGTATGTCTACGGACCTCTAAAGTAACAACGAGAATCATATGACGGGACGGGGCCCCGCCGTACCCCCGAATGGACATATGCATATACAACGGAAGAGTCGTACCAAAATATAGGCTCGAACAAAGGAGCACTCCAAGATAGGCGAGTAGATGTCCTGGGCGGCGGATCCCCAAAGTGGGCGTCGTACTGCGGGCATGAAACGGCCCGAAGAAAGGGGTCGATGACGAAATATGTACCGAGTATATAAAGCATGAATACGATGTCAGGGTCATAACCGAACAAGAAGTACAAAAAATAAGAACAATATCCAGAATACCAAAATATTTACTTTTGAAACACAAATCATGCATATATATCCTCGGGGAACATGGTCGCCACCCCATCTTTGGCGCCATAACACATCATACTCCGAAGATTTCATATCTCCGTAACCACATATCTCCATAACACATCATAACGCCATAACACATCATAACACCAAAATATATATACGTACACATCGGCCCTCTGGCGAGGGACTCGGTGAACCATAACACATCATACTCCGAAATATAGCATAGTGCGCACGATGACATAACCGGCTCGGGATTCGGCGAAAGACGTAACAACAGTATGCACGAGCAGAGTCGTGAGTAACCATATGCATATAAAATCATCATTTCAGACTCAATAGATAAGTAAGTAATCAACGCTCGGGGGTTAAGACGATAGTCATGTAAGTTCTTTCAAAAAGGCGTTAACCATACAAAGGAAAGTCTCGGGACCACGGACAAGTATCAAACCAATCCGAGCCCGCCTATGAAAGTTAGAGACATTATTCGTTATAGAACCTCTACGAACATATCGAAGCGATCCGAGCCCCATCTATGAAAGTTGAGACATTATTCAACATAAAACTTTTAGGAACAAAAACTTTTATGCAACATTTACTATCCAATCATACAAAAGACACAAGGACCATAGCTTGACTATATTAGGAATGCTAACATCAAGAAGTGAATAAGAATCGTAGACATGCTCGGATCTTATGAATAGAGTTACCCCGAGGCTCGTATCATATCTTACTTACATCTAAGACATGCCAAAAGAAAGAAAGGGTAAGCTTTACATACCTTGAACTCTATCTAAATGTCCAACGTCTACTTCTCGAGCTCGTAGGTCTAAAATTAAGATAACATAGGCCACAAAGGATTATCCATATCACTT
The DNA here is from genome assembly GCF_029784015.1 of Lycium ferocissimum. Taxonomy (NCBI): domain Eukaryota; kingdom Viridiplantae; phylum Streptophyta; class Magnoliopsida; order Solanales; family Solanaceae; genus Lycium; species Lycium ferocissimum. The sequence goes on from NC_081352.1 coordinate 14,675,924, forward strand.
GCTAACCAATCCAAGTACGAATGAAATTGACAAAATTTGGGCGACATTTCCCCGCAAACTTAATAATCCTCGAAATTCCAATTTAACCAAACATCAATCAAAATACCAACAACAATAATACCAACAATTTCATATCAAACTAGAATTAAATCCATCCTTAAATTACTTCCAAAATAGCCCAAAAACAGTTTCATAACAACCACCAAACAGTACCCAAAATATCATCGCAAAACAACCACAAATATCATACTAAACAGCTCCAAAATATCGTCACAAACTAGCCACGAAAATTACATAAACCAGCCCCAAAATATTGTCACAAAACAGCCACGAAAATCATGTAAAATTCCCCCTATCGGCACAAAACAGCCCGGTATACGCTTTGTATACAATATCTTTATACACTTTATTCTCCTAAATTCAAGAACAACAACTTATCAACAACAATACCAACAATTATTATGCATCATAACTTAGATAATTCCATCCATTTAATCCACCTAAAACAACCCCTTAATCCATAATTCAACAACATCAACACAACAAACTATAACTCTATTCTTGCAAATATTCCTTAATCAAGGTCGATAAAGAGAGAGATTTGATGATTCATACCTTATTTTTATGAAGGTAGCCAAATCTTTATCATCCACTTATCTTCAAACTCACTTCAACACAAAACAAAATTATAATCGCGCCTACGCGTTGACCGGACCTCGGTTAGCATTTGGTTACTTGAAAATTTGGGCAAAATCCTCAATTCCATGTGAGAATAAGAGCCCTTTTGGAGGCTGAAGTTTCTGGAAATTTTGGGACATTTTTTTTGCTGAAAAATGAGGTTTTTTGTCCCTTTTTAAACTGCCAAAGTCGGCTTCGCTGTAGCTACGATCGACTTAGCAGTACCGTAGCGGTACTCTGATGCTCAGTTTTTGTAACGTCTATAATTCTCTACTCCGATGTCCTATCAATGAACGGTTTGTTGCATTACAAACTAGACTCGACGAACTTCATTTTAGGCTTTTAAAACACCTCAAAACTCTACATATATTATGAGATATGCGCCTCCAAAGTTGACTAAAAATTCGCCCAGCATTTCCCAAATTTTCGTCGAACTTATTTTCTTCAATTTACTCGATCTCGAAATATTCCGAAACTCTCCATACATGATATTTGTCATTAATTATACTAATAATGGCCATGTTCTCGTGTTTCAAAATACTCTTTCCCGATTACGACTTACGAGGTCGTAATTCACCCTTTTTCTTAGTTGTTACGTACTTTCCATGGTTTGTGCCTTTCAAAACATCATGGGACGTCTCCGACACTCCATTACTACGATGAGGTACATGTCATACTTATGCTCTGAAAACGCGGGGTATAACGGCAACTTTCAGAGGCTGTGCATCCTTCACATCAGGAATAATAGCCAAAGCTAAATTCCTTTCTTCTACACCTTTTTTTAAGTGATAATAACCGGTACCCAACCGCAAGTTACTACTAGAATTATCTACTTCCTCATTAGAAATCTCTTCGGTCTCCTATCCGCATCAACTCGTATGCTCATATCCCCATCACTGTCATCATTCATGCTTACATTTGTTAATAAACCTTGAGAAACCTGTTCCTTATCCAAAGAAGATTCCATTTTTCTAGCATTCTCGAGTATGTTATCAGAATTAACACTCTTGTTATCAGGAATCATCTCTAATCCTATGACAACCTCTTCTTCTTTATCCAGGACCTTATCTTGCTCTATTGCCTTATGTTCACCTTGAGTTGAATCAGCCTGATCATCCATAACTTTCCAAGTATCGCTTACACTTTTTGGCTTAGCCTCCGTATCATCGTATTGCATGTCTTTTCTTTGTACCAACACCTGAGGAGAATTGACTATATCATCATGCCCTTCAACACTGATAAGCTCCACTTCTGCACTTTTATCATAGTTATTTGAGACCATTTGACTTTGTGAATCCTCCATCTTGTTCTGCACTTTAACATTTGATTTCTTTTCTGAGTCCTCCTTCATTAATAAATTTTGATTCTGATCACCGTTCTTTTTTTGCGCTTCAGAGATAATTAACACCTGTTCTTGGTCTTCATCTGCATTGTTATTTACCACTTCTACCTTAAGATCATCTCCATGATTCTGGTTTTGTAACACCTCAAACTTGTTTTGAACCATCACCTTTGTATGATTAATCTCAGTTGGGGTGATCTGTGATAACTTTGACTGTAAGTTATCCTGTTTGGCAGTCGAGAAATCCCTATTACCTTTAACAACATTCCAATTCCCAGGATCACCATGTAGTTTCCCACTGGCCAATCTTCTAGCATTAAATCTCCTCCTATTCTGAAAAAATTGATTCCGTTGCTGATGTGCATTAACTGATTTACTAGTTGTTACCCCATCATGTTTCACTCATCAATCACAATAGCCTTCCTTTGTTAATGACTCATTTACCACTTTCTCGTGCTCATTTACTACAAAATTCATCCTCCTTCTCCTTGTCCTCCTCAAATATTGCTAGTTCGATGAAGTCTCCTGCGTATTCACCTCATTATGCCTTCAGTAACTTGCATGCTTTACAATATTTTGGAAGATAATCATATTGTATCTTCACTTTTTCAACTCTAACCTCCTTAGAATCCTTATCTTCAATTTCCATATTAACAAAATCGGTAGATCCGCCAAAAGAAGTCCATAAGCACTTTGACTCTTGCACAACTTGGCCTTGTGCGATTAACAGTGGCAAGATCCACGTGAAGAGGTATACCAACAGCAGATGCAAGTGAAAATAATGCTTCCTTGACAAAGAAAGTGGGCGTAAGTATGGAAAGGAGATCCAAGAAATAACCTTTGATGTTTCGATCAACTTTAAACTTAGAATCATATATCAAAGGTCTCATTTGGTATGAGTATCCATCTCTAGATTGTAAGTAATACACACCTTTTGAATAAAGATTAACAAAGTCCTCCTTTGTTGAAAGTCTAATAAGCACATGTCCATCACGAAACAAGCCTATGGTGCACTTCCCTTTCATCCCACATTGAACAGGGATGATAGATCTTAGTTCCTCCAATGATGGCCATTCATATGAAAACTTTCAAACGACTGCATGCTTCAAATCTTCCAATTGCTCCATCTAATCCACCTCCCTCTCAGTCCATCGCAATACATGAACACCATTGAGGTATTCCACCTTTCTAACAGAGATTTTCGACGTACCATTTTGCATGAGATTAGGGTTTTGCGGCTGAAGTATATGTCTATAATCCATCTTAGATGTTGTAGGTTCATTATGGGAGTCTTTCATGGTTATAGTAGGTGTTAGGGTAGATGACGAGGTCTGGCCAGCCACCAGAGATGACTGACCAGTGGCACATTTCGGCCATACTGCCGGCGGTAAAGGTTTAGAATTTCGAGTTTTGCATGGAACTAGGGTTAAAGTTAGGAACCTTATAACAATGAATTCAGATCAACTATTAAGGAGTCTTTTGGTTAAAACCCAAAGATCAAATCTGTGAGGACCTAGGCCCAAAGCGCACAATACTGTAACAATTGGATCAGGCCGTCACATATTGATTTGTAAATAATATTTAAGTTAAAGTAATAAAATACTTTTTTGGCCAAGATAATATATAGAGTTTACGATAGAAGGTGTGGTGTAATACGTTTGAGTTCTGGGAGTAATATTTTTTTTTCTTTTTCATATGGAGTGCATAAGATGGTTGTTTTTCGCTCATTACCTAAGTTTACTCATCACCAAATTAATTGTGCCAACAGTTACACGTATTTGACTTGGCACACCCCTTAAGAAGCAAGTAATACATGATAATTTTACTACATCACTTATTATTAAGTGATTTAATGGTTAAAATCAATAAAATATAGCCATTAAGAATTTTTTGAATTTTCCAACCCAATAATTAATACTACCTCCGTTCACTTTTACCTGTCTACTTTGAATTTTTCACGATGTTTAAGAAATAATAAATGGAATACATAATTTATCAATGTACCCATATTAATTGATGTATATTTTTATTGGATTTGAAAAATGATTTGAAATGAGTAATTAATACTATGGGTAAAACATGAAAAAATAAATTGTCTTCTTTTGATATGCTAAAAGTGATAAATAAAAGTGAAAATCTATTTTTAGAATACTGACCAAGTAAAAATGAACGGAGGAAGTAATAAGAGTAAAGTAGGTATGACATGATAAATTCTTTCTTTATTTTTAAACTGAACAAGTAAAAATGAATATTTATTTTTAGTATACTCATTCGAGTCAAAATAGACGGAGGGAGTATTAACTAAGGTGCCGTTTGGCCATAAAAGTTGTTCACTTTTTTTTCCGAAATTTTTTTCATTTTTTTTCGGAATCAGCGTTTGGCCATGAAAATTCGGAATACAACTTGAAGTTGTATTTCAGAATACCAAAAACTCAAAAAACTTGTTTTTAAGAATTTACTTTTTTACAACTACATTTCACCAAAAAATATAATTTCAAAAACTATAGCCAAACACAACTCTAACTCCAACTCCAACTCCAACTCTAAAATTCCAAAAAAAAAGAATTTTTTTTGATATCTATGGACAAACGGGGCCTAAAGCTTTCCACGCGCCATTACCGAGATTGGTTTTTAGGTGTCATTAAACATTCAAAACTTGTAATAAATGCATGTAGTCCATGCGGGGCTGTTGTCTCTGTCTGTCTTATCGAATCTCCTCACTCTTTGACTCTTCTTTCATTCACTCAAGCCCTCAACCATTTACCGTACCCATCCAAAATCCAAATACAGTAATTTTCTCATCATCTTTAGCAGTACTTCTTCCTCGGTCTCAATTCAAGTAACTTATTTTTTTTTTTTGAGTGTAGTGTCAAAAAAAATATCTCTTTTCATATTTAATAAGTTGAGAATTTAAATATTCTAATGATAAATTTAAAATTATAAGATTCAAATGACATTTTAATACCTCACATGTATCTTTAATTCAGGATCACATGATTTAAAAGTCATCTTTTATTTCTTAAATTTTATGTCAAGTCAAATTAAGCTACTTAAATTAAGACGCAAGGAGTAATCTTTCCGTCTCATTTTATACCAAAATGTTTGATTTTGCACGATATTTAAGAAATAAAAAAAATACTTTTAAAATTTATGATCTAAAATAATTTATAAAAATTTATACGGCTAAAAATTATTTCATTGAAATTAAAATAATAAATTTAGAATTGAACTTTTACTAAATATAGAAATGAATTATTCCTTTTTTAAGACTAACTAAAAACAACAAAAAAGTTCATGTAAATGGTGCGGGGGGGGGAGGGGGGGAGTACTAATTTATTCAATTATTCATTCAGTACCGTCTCTTTGCTGTAATTATTATTTTTGCTCTGTTGATATTCTTTGCAGAATCCCATTTGTTCTTTGCAAATCAAGAAGATGAAGTGGGTGTCAATGAAAAATGAAGGGAAGATGTTATTCAAGTCAAAATTGAAGTTGGTTGCTTTAGCTGGATTAGTTCTATCTGCTCTTTCTCTTTTCACTCATTTTCTTTTAGCTAAACATACCTATAATGGGATTATTTCTGAGTATCACTCTTCAGTTACAATCATCTCATGGATGCCTAAATTCAAGAAATCAGATCTCTCCACTAATGTAATTTGCTTAAACCATTCCAAGATCTCATTTTTAGTCCTTGATTTAAACTGCTGTATTTGCTTGCTTGAGTTAATGGTAATAAATTTATTAGTTTCATGTAATGAAATTTGCTTAAACCCCTCCAAGATCTCTTCTTTAGTTCTTCCTTGCTTTAATTTTGTAAACTTATTTTAGTTTCAAATCTCTGTTTTAGACTGATGCACTTGCTTGCTTTGAGTTAATGGTGATATATAACTAGTTTCATGTTACTGTGGTTTTTGGGGTCTGCTAATGTAATCAAATGTACTTAAACCCCTTCAAGATCTCATCTTTAGTTATTCCTGCTTTGATTTTCATTCCTTTTTTTTTTTTTTTTAGCTTCAAATCTCTGTTTTAGACTGCTCTATTTGCTTGCTTGAGTTAATGGAGATAAGTTTAGTTTCACGTTCTCCCTCTCTCTCTCTTTTTTTTCTTTTCTTTCGGTGGGGGTGGAGTCTGCTTATGTAATGTAATGTGCTTAATCACTCCAAGATCTCATCTTTTGTCCTTCTTGTTTTAGTTTTCTTAATTTATTTTAGCAACAAATCCCTGTTTGGACTGCTGCAATTGCTTGCTTGAGTTAATGGTAATAAATTTATTAGTTTCATGTAATGAAATGTGCTTAAACCCCTCCAAGATCTCTTCTTTAGTTCTTCCTTGCTTTAATTTTGTCAACTTATTTTAGTTTTAAATCTCTGTTTTAGACTGATGCACTTGCTTGCTTTGAGTTAATGGCGATATGTAATGAAATGTACTTTAACCCCTCCAAGATCTCATCTTTAGTTATTCCTGTTTTGATTTTTAATCTTTTTTTTTTTTTTTTTTTAGCTTCAAATCTCTGTTTTAGACTGTTACATTTGTTTGTTGCTCTTATTTTGGGGGGTTTGTTAATGTAATGAAATGCACTTAAACCCCTTCAAGATCTCATCTTTAGTTCTTCCTCTTTTGCTTCGCTAACTTTTTTTTGCTTCAAATCTCTGTTTTAGACTGCTGCAATTACTTGCTTGAGTTAATGGTAGTAATTTAGTTTCATGGTACATTTTTTTTTTTTTTTTGGGAGGGGGTGTCTGCTAATGTAATGAAATGTTCTTAAACCCCTCCAAGATCTCATCTTTAGTCCTTCTTGTTGTAATTTCTTAGCTTCAAATTTCTGTTTCTTGCTTGCTTTGAGTTAATGGTTATTAGTTTAGTTTCATGTTACTCTGTTTTTGTGGGGTCCGTTAATGTAATGAAATGTACTTAAAACCCTCCAAGATCTCATCTTTAGTTATTCCTGTTTTGATTTTCTGACTTTCTTTTAACTTCAAAACCCTGTTTTTGAAGCTTGAGTTAATGGTAGTAAATTTAGTTTCATGTTACTCTTTCTTTTGGAGGGGTGGGGGAAGGGGGTGTCTGCTTGTGTAATGTAATGTGATATTTAGTTCTTCCTATTTTGATTTTCTAATTTTTTTTTTCAGCTTCAAATCCTTGTTTTAGACTGTTGGATTTGCTTGAGTTAATGGCAATAAATGTAGTTTCATGTTACTCTTTTTTTTTCTTTTTCTTTTGGTGGTGGTGGGGGTCTGCTAATGTGTTCAAACCCAACCAGGATATCATCTTTATTCCTTCCTGTTTCAATTTTTCTTCTTTATAGCTTCAAATTCCTGTGATTAGACTGCTTCATTTTCTTGCTTGAGTTAATAGCAATAACTATAGTTCATGTTACTCTTTTTTTTTTTTTTTTTTTTCCTTTGGGGGGGGGGGGGGGTTGGAGGGGCTGCTAATGGGTCTGAATGGTTAATTTGCCTGTGTTGGTACTGATAGAATTCTTTCTTATGCAGCATCCATCTTACAGGAGGCTATGGGCTCCAGTTAGGCGTCTTGAATCTTTACATCCTCATGCTAATCGAAGTGTAGATTATGCAGGTTAGATTCACGTTCGTATTTTTGTGTGGCATGCCAGTTATAGCAGTCCTAGGGAATTTGTTTAGCGATTCGAAGTTGTAATATTTCCATTTACTTATAGCTGTAGTTCAAGATCGGGATATTGTTGATCAAGTTACTGTGACTTGTGAGGTACAACAATTATTAGGAAATAATCGAGTTAGGACCATATTTTTATAATCCATTACGCAACCTTTTGAAATAGCCTTGATATTTTTATAATGGAATTTCTTGCATATGCTGCAGTGGGCCATTTCTTATCCATTGCCAATCCTTTTACTAGATTAATATGATCTAAGGCTAGGGCCAACTTCATATATCTTCTTTTATAGCCTGTAATGTGCATTCTGGAATAAAATAATTGAAAAATATGAAGTAGGAATCGTGATGTTATTGCAGCTCCTGAAACTCTATCAACTGGATTCATCTTTGTCAAGATACGTGGGGGTTTCCATGAGATTAGGAATGCGGTAAGGTATCCTCTGGCAAATAACAGGCTTGCTTTTAAATAGTCCTGAAACTTATTAGGCTTCCATTGCTTGGCAGATATCTGATGTTGTTGCAGTTTCGAGATTCCTCAATGCTACTTTGGTCATTCCAGAGATCCAATCAACCACAAGCAGCAAAGGAATAAGGTTCTGTCACATTTATTAATTCAAGAGAATTGATGCAAAAATTGAATGATAGAGTCAACTATTTTCCTTAATGATAAGACATTTTATCCAAAAAAAAGCAAAAGGAAAGATAAATGATGAGACATTGGCCTCAGCTCTAAACTATTTTTAATCAGTAAAAGAAGATAGTTTGTTGATGATATTGTGTTAAGTGATGAAAATAGCGAGGATGTCAACCAAAAGCTTGAACTATGGAAAGCACTTTAGACAATAAGAGTGTTAGGATAAGTAGAAGTAAGATTGAATACCTGCATTGCAGGTTTTAGTCAGCATGAGAAAGCAGAAGTTGAGGTGAGACGCGACGGGATTGCGGAGGATAAGTAGAAGTAAGATTGAATACCTGCATTGCAGGTTTAGTCAGCATGAGAAGAGAGAAGTTGAGGTGAGACTAGACGGATTGCGGTGCCAAAATGCAAACAATTTAGATACCTAGGCTCGTTTTCAAGAGAATGAAATGATAGATGAAAATGTTACTCATAGGCATAAAACCGGATGATTGAAGTGGAGAAGTGCTACCGGGGTGTTATGTGATAGAATGATGACCGCCAAAGTGAAAGGTAAGTTCTATAGAATAGCTATAAGATCGTCAATATTACATGGTTGTGAATGTTGGACTGCTAAAGTCCAACATATCCACAAAATGAGTGTCACTGAGATGCGGATACTAAGATGGATGTGCGGTCATACCAAATTAGATAAGATTAGAAATGATCACATTTTCTAGAACGTGCAAGTAGCACGCACTGAGATAAAATGCGAGAAGGTCACTTGAGATGGTTTTGACATGCTCTCCATCGACCTAAAAATGTACTAGTCCGTAGGTGTGAAACTATGGTACGTGAAGGTGTTAAAAGGGGACAGTGATACCTAAGATCACATGGAAGGAAGTTGTCTCGAATGACCTACAAATATTTGGTATCAATGCAGGCCTAGGTAAAGATAAGTCATAATGGAAGAAAAAGATCCATGTAGGTGATATCTACTAGTTGCGGATAGGCTTTCGACTTGTTAGAGAACTTCTGTAATTATTATTAATAGTTAAATATAAATTTGAGATATGTTTTACTTTAATTTTATTTTGTATGATGAGCAACTGAAATGAGCTTAAATAAAGCAGTGGAGATTCATATAGCCATCCCAACTTGTTTGGGACTGAGGCGCACTTGTTTGGGACTGAGTAGCCATTACATATTGTTGAACTCAGCTCTCAACTTATGGAGTACACTTTAGGATATTAATGGGATGATTACCTATATTACATACAACCGCTAAATGGATAAACTGCCTGATCGAATTGTTAAACAGTTTGATATTTCATTTTTGCAGCACTCAATTCAAGAGTTTCCCGTACCTCTATAATGAGGATCATTTCATAGCAGCATTAGCAAAAGATGTCAAAATTGTAAAAACCCTTCCAAAAAATCTGAAAGGAGCGAGGAGGAAAAAAGAAATTCCTTCATTTAAGGTTCCCCACGGGGCATCTCCGTATTTTTACCTGCACCATGTTCTTCCTATGTTGACTAAGCACTCTGTGGTTGAGCTTCTTGTTTCTAGTGGTGGATGCTTGCAGGTAACATCCATTACCTCTATTTCAAATAAAATATCCTCTTTGATCTTACATGCATATTAAGTTCAAAACATTACATTATGATGGTTCATTGCATTATAATTTAGAAAAATGTGGGTTGTTTCACAAAAAGTTTTACGAGGACATTCAATTTGATAAAGTAGGATAATTATATATTTATTTACCAGTTTCAAAAAAAAAAAAAAAAAAAAAAAAGGTAGGATAATTATATATTTTGACACAAGCTCCTCCACTGCATTAATGGTGACTCTTTCCTTATCACATATCATCTACGTATACGTGTACCTCCTGATCTTGTATCTCCAGTAAAGCTATTGCAAATATTTTCCTTACTTCTCATCTATATATCAGTACTCGAAGAGCCAATAATTTTGACATCTCTATAAAAATATGGAACATAATGCTCCATCGGGCAGAGGTTGTAAATTGTAGAACGTTGAGTTCGATTTAACTTTTAAGATATAAATAGTGTAAATACATGTCATCCATTGCTTTATCAAAAATACATGTCATCCATTAATTGGAAATATTTTAGCTGTGTTTGCCTGTTTGGTGCAGCATATTTACTGTTGGAATGCTTCTTGACACTTCGTTGTTCTTTAGAATATGCAGCCCTATTTCTTCATTCTTCCTTTTTGATGGTCTATGCATCTAATGTTCATATCCATTCTAATCGTAATATCCTTTTCACATTTTGACATCATATTTTACTGTGAGTCAGTCTGTTCTGCCTCCACATCTTGTTGAGTATCAAAAGCTGAGATGCAGGGTCGCTTTTCATGCCTTACGGTTCCGAGAGGAGGTCCAAAATCTCTCTATTAAAATCTTGAATAGGTAACTTACTAACCCCTATTCCTCATGGAAATGAAGATTATGTTTGATTATGCTTATTTCTTATGTTCTCATAGAATAAGAGCTTCAGGACAACCATTTATTGCCTATGACCCCGGGATGACTAGAGATGCTTTAGCATATTATGGTTGTGCAGAACTTTTTCAGGTACCATTCAAAACTTTGAAGCATCAAATGGCAAACCAAGGTTTGGCGTTGCCACATATTGTTTGTCTAGTATCTGACATATCTTCTTCCTCAAGGATGTACATACTGAACTAATCACGCACAGGCGTGCATGGATGATTAAACGTGGACTTCTGAAGGGGAATCTTTCTTCAGATTCAGCAGAACAATATCGTAATGGCTTGTGTCCTCTTATGCCTGAAGAGGTACCTTGCCTCCTTGAGTTCAATATAAAATCTTTCCATTGGAATCTTGCATTACTAAGAATGAGAACTTGTGATGTCCTTCCTAGCTTCAAGACCAACTTATCTACTCCCTCGGTTTCCATTTATTTGTCTTACTTTCCTTTTTAGTCCGTTTAAAAAAAAATGTGTCTTTTCTAAGTGGACAGCTCTTTAATTTCAACATCCCACATGGAATGTTTAAGACCACAAGATTAAAGGGCATTTTGGTACATTAAACATATCTTTCGTTTAAGACAACAAAATTCAAAAGTCTTCTTTACTTTCTTAAACTCCGTTCCCAGTCAAACAAGGACAAACAAATTGAAACGGAGGGAGTAATACTTTTCATGTTAATCGCCCATTTCATATGATGAAGCTTGTCTACACTGTTGTAATTTGTTCGTCATGTCTCTATTTTACCTAACTAAGTTACTCCTTCCATCCCAATTTATGTGATGATGTTTGATTGTGCAGGAAATTTAAGAAATAGAGGAAGAATTTTGAAACTATTGGAATGTGGTCTATATTAAGTTACATATATTTGTGTGACTATAAGCCATCTCATTTAGAGTAAAATGGGTATTTTAAAGTTAAAGGGTTACTAAATATAGAAATGTGTCATTTTTTCGGGACTGACAAAAAAGGAAATAGCGTCACATAAATTGGGATGGGAGGAGTAATATATAGGTATATATGGAGAAAATTTTGTTTGAAATGATATTTAGTCAAGTGAATTTTCCAACAGATTGGTATTCTCCTTCGAGCATATGGTTACTCATCTGACACTATCATTTATGTATCTGGCGGAGAGGTCTTTGGTGGGTTGAAGAAGTTAATTCCACTACATGCTATGTTCGAGAATGTTGTTGATAGGACGTCGTTAAGCTCTCCTCTGGAGTGGGATAAAATATATGGTCGGGAGACAAACCTCATCGACCAATATTCAATACCTCCACCTTCAGCTAATGTAGGCATGAGATCATCACAGGCATGGAAGAATTCTGGTCCACGTCCTCGTCCACTACCACCGCCCCCGGCACGACCGAAGATGTACAATGTTGAAGGTTGGTGGGGTTGGGTAGCCGAGAGTGATGATGAGCCAGAAAGTACTATCATGGAGTTGAGAACTAATGCTCATCGATTACTGTGGGAAGCAATCGACTATATGGTTTGCATTGAAGCAGATGTATTCATCACTGGATTTGACCGTGATGGTAAAGGAAACCCAAATCTTGCTAGTTTGGTTGCGGGTCATAGATTGTATCAGACTCCAGCATCTAGAACTTATGGTCTGGACAGGTAACGTATTCGGAAGCAAACTTTCTTGTTGGTCGTTTAATCTCTCACTCTCTTTTACCCTACTGGTCCTGTCTTCTACTTCACAGTTTTGATATTTCTGTGTACTCCAATTATCCCTTTTCGGGATTTTTTCCAAAATATACAAAACCTATACACCGGTTATATATATTGTATGTATATTATATGCATGTTACATGTATATTTATGCTTAATATGCAAAACTTGTACATTTGCCGGCTACAACTAGTATGTTTTAGAGCAGTCCAAAAATGTAATTATCCTTCTCTTTTTCTCCTGATTTAGGGCCAGGGTAGGTTAATGGGCTCAAAGTTGGTTCGATGTGATGACTGAATAAAACAACGTAACTACAAAATAAAAATTTGGTATTATATGTGAAACTAAGTTATTTTTATGGCTCGACTTCCTTTGTAGCTCATTCCGCACCCTTTGATTAAACTAAGCGAGTTTTATTACAAAATGATATAATTGAAGGGTAGCCCGGTGCACAAAGCATCCCGCGTTAACAGGGTCCGGGGAAGGGCCGCATCCCAAGGGGTGTGATGTAGACAGCCTACCGTAATGCAAGCATTAGTGGATGGTTCCACGGCTCGAACCTGTTTCTGTTGTCCACGTCTCTTCAGCATTTGTAATCTGTGGTTATTGTTTTTCTTGTACTCAAGATCCCAGGAATATGCTAGTAAGTTAAAAATGGGAATTACATGTGAAAACCTGCATTTGGACCAAAAAAGGGCTGAAATTATTTTTCCGAAAGAACTTAAGGAAATATTGGATTTTTTTCTAAAGCAAATGCCATTAGAGAAAACATTTTCAGTGTTTGCAAAACTGGAAGTTTTCCTATAATAGATTTTGGTTGAAAAAAATTGGACCGAACAGTATTTCAGAGTTTGCAAGCAAACATAGTCACTTTCGTGGCTTGACTTACTTTGAATCTCAACCTGAACCTTTGATTAAACTCTTGAGTGAAATTGCAAAGTGATGTAATTGAATCTGAATTTGTTATTAGCCTCAGTCGTCTTACCATTCTTCAACTTTTCTAATCTATGGTCATTTTTATTCTTGGAATCAAGATACTAGGAGTATGCTAGTTAGAGTAAACTGTAACTCTTCATAGCTTTGTTGACACTGATCTCGTGTTACCTGAGTAGGATTACTTAGATATTGTAACATGGATAAAATATTCTTTGATAGGTTTCTTATGTGTTGTTATCTGTGAGTTAATGCAGGAAAGAAATTGCCAAACTTTTTGAAGATATTCGTGATAGTCTCTATCAACCTAATCGTACCTGGATAACATCACTGCGCAAGCAATTAAGGAGAAGTTTAACAGATGGATTGTTGGAGGAATCCAAAATTTCCAAACTTCAGTCTTTTCTTGCATTTCCAGTTCCTGAATGTTCTTGCATAGCAAATGATTCTACCAAGAGATCGGTCAACTCTTCAAGCTCTATCCCAAAATTTGAAATGCCAGTTTTTTCCGGACAAGTAGACCGATGCCCTTCTTGGATGGATGGCCCTACTTCTTCTCAATCAAGGGAAGAAACGGAAGAGGAAAATGAAAAAGACGATTCCGCCTCGTCCGGGCTGTTCTTTTGGCTCAGTAATGGTAATCAAGAAGGTGATATCGGAGACGTGAGCAACAAAGAAGAAGCTCTCGTGGAGGATCAAGAAGAACTTGAAGGGGGAGAAAGATAAGATTAGAGAATCAACTTATCAGAGAAGGAAAAGAACGACTTCGCTAACTGCATTGGATTCTTTTTTAACAACACATGCAGACTAGGGAAGCTCGTACGGCTTGAGGTAAGCTTAGCTAGATAAAAAGATGCTGCAACTCAGATTACTGATTGTTGGGAATCCGATTTTGGTGGAAAATTGTTGTAGTTTAGGATGGCACTTGATTTCTGCTAATCTGGATACGAAATGGAAGCTGGTGGTGTAAAGTATTTCACAATCGCGTAGAGCTAGTTAAACGGAAAGAGTTTAGTTCTATGCACTGTCAATGTAAAGAATATTTACGTAATCAGTTCACCTAATGTTACCGAGAAAAAGAGGTGAGAATAATGTGGATGCACAATTGTGCTTGTACCTTGGTTATCAGTAAGTCTTGACCTAATGTAGAATAGAATGAGATTAAGGATTGTAGTAAGTTGGAACGTTTATTGATAATGCTCTATTGTATAATTTTTTAAGGTCCCGTATTTGGGACTTAGTAGCACATAAACATGTTAGTAATCTGATTTAGCAACTTTCTATGTTAAATATAGATCAATCTGTCTTACCTGTTACGTTTATTCCCATTTGATCTGATTATTGTGTTGATTAGATTAATCGGTAGATCCTACCAGTAAGCATCCTTTCTAAAACAATTTTGTATTTTGTTCAAACTTTGATGGAAATTATTGTAGTTAGGGGTGTTCATGGATCGGTTTTGGTTGGTTTTTGGTCAAAACCAAAATCAAACTAATTTAGTCGGTTTTTTAATTATTAAAATCAAACCAAATAAAATATAATACATAACCATCGGTTTGGTTGTTGTTGGTTTTTGTTCGGTTTGGTTCGGTTTTTAAGAAACCTAATGGTATTTCTCTTTTTTTTTTTTCTACGATTAGGAAATACTTTTGGATCATTTTTCAACTTATAATTAGTTATACCTTTTATTGTGGGAGTTATAATTTTCTTTGATTATGGAGAAAATGTCTTAAGATGTATAAGCTAAAAATCAAGTGAACAAAGTTTATAAGGAATATAATTATTTTTTTTAGGTAAATCTCATAGTTTTTTCTTTGAATAAATGAGTTTGGATTCATAAATTTCTTTTAAAAAATGAGCTTAAGGTGTAAAGTTCAAAGAAAATTTTGACTAAAAAGTAAACAAAGTATTCAAAATTATTTATAAGAATTAATATGAAGTATATACATAATTGTAAAATTGTGTATATTATTATGTCGGTTCGACTGGGTTTCTTCTTCGGTTTGTTTTAATAAAATCAAACCAAACCAAACATTATCGATTTTGTAAAATTTGAATCGAAACCAAACCAAACCCAAACAATTATCGGTTTATCTAATCGGTTTGGTTTGGTTTGGTTTGGTTTGGTTTGGTTTGCAGTTCGGATCAATTTTTAACCAAACTGTGAACACGCCTAATTGTAGTAGTTAAAATGGCATTCGATTATTCTACCCATGGTAACAGAAAAGTATAATCTATTTATATAGAATAGGAGAGGCAAAAGCATGATGGAATGACAAGTGTCATCACCAGAAAATTCGTATTTAATAATAAAATAAAAAAGACAAAAAAAAGAATGAAAAAGAAAAGACAAAATTTTAAAAACTAAAACATACCAATTCAAAAACTGCCAAAGTGTAATCACAAAAAAAATTAAAAAGTTAAAAACTGCCAATCCACAAAAAGATTATTTATCCACAAAAATTGCCGATCGTTTCAACCTTAAGCGAATGTAACTTTTTCTTCTCAGTCCATTTTTACACATCACTGTTGTTTTCTTTTGTATCTTTTTTTTTTTTTTTCTCTTTCCTTCATGCCTTTTGAACATTTGGAAGTTTTTTTTTTTTCTAACTCCTCCGTTTAGCTTTTATTTGAGTGTTGGTACTTGGGAGATGTGTGTGCTAATCTACGAAATACAAGTTATTCTTCACTTCTTAAGGTAATGGGTAATCTTTATTAATTTATTTTTGGGTTCAAGACATATTGTGTTTTTGGTTAAATTTGTTGTTATGTCCAGGTAAATGATGAAAAACGCTTAACCCACATGACAATATACAATACTGCTTTTAGTTTGAGTTTGAATTGAGAAAAACTTTTGGTTTTTAAAATTTAAACTTTAATTTGAATTAAAGGATAAAACTAATTCAATTTGGGAAAATATTAAGACAATGTTAAAAAGAATTTTGAAAAGAAAAAGAAATTAGTATTGAATATATAGAATTTATTCATATTCAGTAAAATTTAATACCAGATTATTTTTGCTCATATTGGCCATGTTTGGGGGTTTATATGATGGAGTAATCATTTCTTATTTTCTGCTATTTGAGTGCTACTGTAAATTTAGAGACCCGCGAGGAAGTTGCGATTAAGAAAATAGAAAATGCATTTGATAATAGGATTGATGCGAAGAGGACATTGAGATTAATCAAGAAAATGTAACTGGATTAAAATGATTAATGCGTGAATGAATTTAATTTGTCTTAGCAGATTAGTTTTTGTGTTTTGTTAAATTTTCAGATTATCTCAAGCAAAGGTCTCATAAGACCGCCAACGAAAGAAGCTTTCAATGATATGTACATAGTTTACGAATTAATGAATATTGAAATTCATCAGATTATTATCCGATCTGAACAGTCTTTGATAAATGATTACTGCCCCATGTTTTTCTCTTCCTTGAGAGTTATGTTATTAGATATTTATGATTTGTGTAAAAATGCTACTATTATATTTTACTTTGATTGTAAAGATAGTCGACATCAAGTACACACAATGAAATTGAGGCATAGTTTATTTGTCAAAAAGCAAACCATAAAATGCCAAGTTTCAATTTTCGGTAAAATTCATAAGTATAAATTAAACTGGGCCTCCGAGCCGGGCTTCCTATGCAAGGTGAATTGGAAGATGTTCCATCACATCAAAGAACCCTGGTGGAAGAATTTTCTCCAACTTGTTTGTGATAACAGGAATATTCTGATGCATCCGACAAAGGTTATCCTCCCTCAACGTACCGAAACACAAGTCTTTGAAGAATAAACTAATTTCGACATAGGTTTCCGTATCGTTCAGGCAAGCCACTAAATGCAATAGGGAATAAAGTTTCCATGAAAACGTGACAGTCATGATTTTTCATCCCATGTATCCTGCCTTGCTCCATATCAACACGTGATCCAAAATTTGATGCATGGCCATCGGGCATTTTCAAGTTCTAGAGCCACTCACAAATCTTTCGTCTCGCTCCATCAGAAAGAATAGCTAGCCTTAGGCTTGAAGAACCCGTTTCGTTTTAGGTTGCAACCATAACTCTTTTCGTCCACAATACTCAATCAAGTCCATTCTAGCCTTAACATTATCTTTCGTCTTGTCCTTCACATCCATCACTGTGTTAAACAAATTATCAAAGTAATTTTTTTCAATGTGCATGACATCAAGATTATGGCGTAGAAGATTATCCTTCCAATATGACAACTCCCAAAATATGCTCGCTTGTCCAAGGCGGTAAACCCTATACCCATCGAATCTGTACGGTTCTTCTTCGGTAACTTTTGGGAGGTGTTGAACCTCTCCCAAATATTCTCACAAGACGATTGGAGGTGGACAATCTTGTTCAATTGTGTTATTTTTGAATGCATTTTTCATTATCCTAAAGGTATGATCCATCGGCAAGAACCGACGGTGACAATCAAACTATGAATTTTTTTTGCCGTTTTTTAAAGTGAAGGACTTGGTATTTTCCATGCAGTGAGGACACGCTAACTTTCCGGCTGTCATCCACCCAGACAACATCCCATACGCAGGAAAATCATTAATAGTCCACATTAAAGCGGCCCTCAAATTAAAATTCTGCTTACGCGAAATGTCATATGTCTCAACCCCTTCAACCCACAACTGTTTCAGCTCATCAACCAAAGGTTGCAAGTACACATCAATCAAGACTTTTGGATTACGCGGGCCAGGAATAATGCAATTAAGGAATATATATGGACTAGTCATACACATCTCTGGGGGAAGATTATATGGTGTTATAAACACAGGCCAATAAGAATATGGAGCAGCAGAGCCAGAATGCAGAGTGAATCCGTTAGAACATAAACCCAACCTAACATTACGTGGTTCAACTGCAAAGTCTGGATAGGTTCTATCAAAATGCTTCCAGGCCTCACCATCCGATGGATGACATATAACACCCGGTGGCCTTCTATTTTCACTGTGCCATCTCATATGAGAGCAGAGCTATTAGATGCATACAACCTCTTTAACCTTAGTATTAGAGGTAAATAATGCATCGCCTTAACAACCACTCTCTTCCCGCTACGTGTATCCCTAAACCGTTCACTACCACAAAACTTACAAGATTCTAGATCGACGTCATCATTATAGTATAACATGCACCATTTTCACAGCAATCAATTCTCACCGACGAGAGTCCCAACTTAGATACCAATCTCTTTGCCTTATAGTAATTATCGGGTATCTCTAGAGTCGGGTCAACCATTCATGCACGAGGTCAATCACAGTAATCCATTGCCCCTGGGAACATTATTATTTGTTTGTTATTCAATAATCTAACAAATACGTATAATTGAGAGTGGGTAGAACCATTATGTAAGTGGCCGACTAGCTTTTTTTTAACTTTTTATAAGAACGGCCGCCTCTCTTTCACGGGAGGTTCTTCAACATGGCCACTTGATTCAAAGCCCCAATGCATGCCATAACCATCCTGAACCATGTCGTGCATTCTAGAATTCTGAACAGTAGGTTCTACCATCCTACTACTTTCACCCACAACAAAGTTCGAAATCCACCCAAATTGTTACGCGTTTCTCCATGACTAGTCCAAACTCGTATAATTACTTTTAAAACCTTTTTCCATTAGATGTCGCCTAACAATCTCTCGGGGTCTTGAATTTCATACATTCACATTTAGAACAAGGACACCTAACCACACCATGAATTGTAAAATCCTCAAGTGTTATAGCATAGTCAACAAAATCATAAACGCCGGCTACAAATTCATTCTTCAACCCAAATCGACCAGGATTAGTTCTATCGTACATCCAACTACAAGATTCCATCTACACAAATTGCGTAAAAGTTTGAACTTGTTAAACCATATTTAATTTATATGATTAGTAAAAGAATTTTATTTCAAAGTATAACCTTCCTACTCGTAATGCGCGATTTGAAACTAGATAAATAAAGTACCTAAATCTTTTTAACTTTAATTAATAACTACATAATAACCACCCATGTATTAACAACTAGAAAAAACGGACAAAAAAATGACCAAAAACGAGTCCAAAAAAAAAAAAAAAAAAAATCGCAAAAAACAAATTCCAAAAAACAGTAAAAAAAAAAAACACTCCGAAAAAAAAAAACACTCCGAAAAAACAGTTCCAAAAAACAGCAAAAACAGTCCCAAAATCTGAACCAAAACAGTCCCAAAAAAATGAACCAAAATACTCCCAAAAAAATGGACCAAACCAGCCCAAAAACTTTGCTAATTGACAACTTAAGCGCCCAAAAAGAATGACAACTTAAACTTTGCTACTGAAATATACTTCTATTTTTTTCTATTGACATACAGATGATGGAGAATACGTATAACTAACTAGAGGAAAAAAACAATTAGTAAAGAAGAGTTAATTAATTGTGTCTAAATCTACATAACCAAAGTAAACCAACAAAATAATGGTTGATCATGATTAGCACTATGTGGTTCATATAAGCTGTCTTGCCTTATTAAGGACTTAAACTATTGATATTACTTCAAAAAAAATATAATATTGGACGGAAAACAATACGTGCTTAAGTACCCAGTAGCCTCAATAATGTTAGCACTTCATAATGGAACGAAAAAATAAATAGAGAGCACATAAATAAAGAACCAAAATAAATAAATAGCACATAAATAAAGAATCAAAATAGTTCCAAAAAAAGGGACCAAAACAGCCCAAAAAATAACATTCAATTTCAACTCAAAATCCAAAAAAAAAATAACATAATATAAACCCTAAAACAAATATTGAACACTAGATAAAGTTATCAAATCTACTAAATATAGAAGGTAATGTAGCTAATAACTTGAGATTGTTATGCATTGGTAAGTGTTCATGACATTGGAAAAAAAAAAGTACCTGAAAATAATGGGCTGCGCCGCCGACGGTGGACTGGCGGTGGTCGGAAGGCGGTGGGTTGAGGGTCTGGCTGGTGGGGCGGTGGGCTGGTGGTGTGGGTAGAGAGGAGAGGGACAGAGGTGGTGTGTGTGAGTAGAGAGAGGAGAGGGAGAGAGGAAAGAGAGAGAAAGAAAAACCTTCAATATGAAAAGTAAAGACCAGCAGATGTGTACGAATGTGGTCCAATTTTCGACTACATGTGGTCGAAAATTGGTTTTTATTTTTTTATTTTTTTTATTTTTAATTTAAACGTTTCCCATTTATTATTTATACAAAATTTAATTTCGACCACACGTGGTCGAAATTATATTTTCATTTTAAAAAATCAACCCCGTGTGGTCGAAATCCTACTGAAAATAAAATAAAAATTAAATTCTTGATTTTTCGACCGCGCGTGGTCGATTTTTTTTCGACCAAAAATGTGGTCGAAATTTTTCGGTCGAAAACGCCCTTTTTTTTAGTAGTGATTGCTAATAAAATAAAAAAGAAAGTGATTTTGAGTTTGAATTAGAAACTGAGGGAAACTTTTGAGTTTGAATTAAATGATAAAACCATTTAAATTTAAGCAAAATATTAGTACAATGTTAAAAAGAATTCTGAAAGGAAAAAGAAATTAGTATTGAATATTTAAAGTTTCATATCCAATAAAACCTAATAACAACGATGTTGAATTAAAAACAAATACAACTTCTACATATGCACTAACTTATTTTTTTTTAACAGATTTTGGCTATCTTTTAATGGAGTTTTAATGATATTAAAATTAAAAATGGATTATATCTCTTAAGATTTTGGTAACATCACATATGGGGTAATTTATTTTTCTGTTGATTTTGGCTATATTTTTATATAATTTTTTAATCAAATTTTGATTTATATCTCCTAAACCTTTTGGTAACTGAGTATAACTCCTAAAATTTTACTTACGGGTTATATATTTTTAATACAACTAAAATCATGTTTATGTTACATCCTATTTGCTTTTATCATCTCTCTGGGATAATTTGTATGGCTATTACAATCGTATGGATTCATTAAGTAAATTTATATGCGCATATTTCTAAAATTGATATTATTTGTTTAGATAGATGTGGAATGATTTATTAAAGAAGTTGAAGAGATTAGTGAATTGGATGCAATTTATGTGGTGTAAATATAGTATGTCAATATAACAAATTAAATTTCTTTTTTTTTTGCGCGGATTGCCCTTCATTTGGGGTGGTATTTAATTTTTGCCCTTCAAATTGGTGGTCTTTAAGTATTGCCCCTCGCCTAACACTCTGAGGTTGTGAGATCGAACCCCAGCTCAGTAAAAAAATAAAAAATAAAAAATCGCAAGGCAGAATTTTCGCGAGGCAGAGGTTGCAAAATTCTGCAATCTGCCATGCAAATTCTGCCTATTTGGGCCTTAAGGCAGAATTTCTGCCCATGCAAATTCTGCCTTGAGGCAGAAATTCTGCCTGAAGGGCAGGATTTAAAGACCACCATTTTGAGGGGTAAAAATTAAAGACCACCTCCAGCGAAGGGCAATCCTGCAAATTGCCCAGTAAATTTTACTCTATCAAAGAAATGACAAATAATATTTTATGATTAATTTTTCGATATAAGCCGCGCATCGTGCAGGTATAAATACTAGTACAAATAATACATAGGGATATATAGTGCTTTTTTTTAGAACTGAACTAACACCCTTTAATGAACTAACAAACTGTTACTTCCTCCGTCTCAATTTATGTCGCACATTTCCTTTTTAGTCTGTGCAAAAAATAATATTACCTTTCTATATTTGAAACAATTTAACTAAAATTTCAATTACTTGTTATGAGATTATTTATAGTCACACAAATATCGTTTTAGATCATAAATTTTAAAAATCTTTTTTACACCTTCTTAAATTTAGTATAGTAAAAAAGTGTACACATAAATAGGGATGGAAGAAGTATTACATTTACAGTGTGACAATTGTACCCCTCACTTATTACATAGTTGACAAGCATCCTCCTTCATACTGACTACTTAACTTGTCCAACTTATCCTTCAAAACTGTGGAATGATGTAAAGCCAATCCCTAAAGACTAAATAGTTCTTGCAAAAACTTGCTGAGTTATATGGTGTACCTGTCAATTATAATAGTTTGCGCTAACCCATGGAGTTCATAGATATTTTTAGTAAAAGATCGAGCTACCATATATACAGTAAAAAGGTACTTCAAAGCTATAAAATGAGCATATTTACTGAACCTATTCACCATTACCAGTATAATGGTTTTGCCCAAAGCATTTGATAGGCAGATGGCCATAGAAGGATATCTAACTTTACTTTTCTTATCGTTTTTTTTTTTTTTTTTTTTTTTTTTTTTTAATAACCGATCACTCCACCCTGAAGCTACTTTTCCGTCTTCAAAATCATCGAAGCTATACTAAAAATTTATAAAATCTAAAAAATTGCTCTTTTTTTTTTCTTTCTTTTTTCCCTTAAAATTCGTGTGGATTTAGTACAGGACATTGTTTAAAAGGGAAGAGAATTTAAAATACTATAGAATTTTCAAGCTTCAATTTCATTGAGAATTTATCTTTGGACAATTGAGAATTTTATCACTTACTAATTCCTTTTCTTTAAAAAAAATGTAAAATTATTTGGTAAAACTTATTCTAAAGTAATATCTTCACTTACTATTATTGATATATTTTCTAATCTTAGTAGCTAACAACTACGCAACTAAACATGCTTATACTATCTATAAAAATAAAGCATAGAAGAATGGGAAGACAATCGTTTAAAAAAGAAATAGAAAGCAATTGACATAAAAGATTCTAGTACCTGAGAACATCTAGTTTCGATTCAAGAAAGTTCATATACATTAGAGATCAAAATAGGAAGAAGAAGAGAGTAATATAAGTAGAAAATAATATCAATCCTCCAAAAACAACATATTGAAAACTAACCAAACAAAATTGGGTAAAAAATACATCCATGTTGTAAAGTCAAGCTCAAAATAACAGTGTAAAGTTGAAAACAACAGAAACAATAGAGGATAACTTTCTTCTTTCTTTCAAGTGTGTACAACATCGTTCTCAATACCTCTATTTATCCTTATATTGAGCAACATCAAAGGGTGTCATAAACATGACATTAACCGTTGAGAATAGGGAGTATTATGGGGTTGTGGGAGATCAACGAGGAAGTAGTGGAGGTGTGGGTAGTACTACACATATTGGTGCGAATTACACGTAGAAATTATGGACATCCACATTCAATAATAATTTTTACACCACTCCGCCTTGGATGTCCAATAATGTGCCTCGTTAAAACCTTATTAAGAAAAAAAATCCCGTGGAAAAAAAAAATTCTAGTGAAAGAAAAAAGCACATATATCTTGTAATATGCATTATTTGTTGCCTCGTTAAAAATCTGAGAGGAAATCCAATGGGACAAAATCTTGGCTCAGAAAAAAAGTGTACAACACGTCTTTTACTCCCCTTAGTAAAAACATCACTTTATTTCTTGGGGGACGACACATACCAATCTTGTATATCAGCTTCTCAAATGTCGAGGTTTGTAATGCTTTAATGAATAAATCCGCCAAATTATCAATCGAGCGAATTTGTTGAACATCTATCTGTCACGACCCAAATTATGGGTCATGATGTCACCTACACTATCCTCCTGGTAGGCGAACCATCCCAAAAATTGTTTACTTGTTTTAAGAAAATCAAGCACGCAAATACAAAATGTGAACACAAAATACTATAAATAACACAAGCGGAAGAAAATCATTATCATTAAAACTCCGAAAACCTGGTCTTAACTTGTGCAAGAGCTTCTAAAGAATGTATGATTTGAAGTAAAATACAAACTCAAGAATACACTTCTTCTAACAATGAGAAATAGCAGAAGTTTATAGATGAAACTCTGAGCTGCCGAATCCTCTAATAGCACACCCAATGTCTCTAATGATAACGCCTTGGAAACAATGCGAGGCTCAAACTCACACAAACAACTCTACACCCCATATGAAGTGTAGCAAGAGTAGTATGAGCACAACACATGGCTCAGTGTCATAAGCTGACAATGATTAGCTAATGCATATAAAAGTACAGAAATCAACAAGTAGAACAGATGAGCAATCAAGTACAAGTCACTAAGCATGTTCGGATAATGTTTCACAACAATAATAGGCCCAGTAAGTATCAGTATTCTCTAGTTATAGCCTAGGTGAAAGCATCTAATCCACAAGTCCGCCAAGTTCCAAGTATAAAGTCAGGCTATGAATAAGATCAGTTGAAACATAAGATTAATTAAAATGCAAATATCAATCAAGGCATATAATTATGTCAATGCAAATGAGTGAATGTATATGCGATGCAATGCACTGGCCAACCTTTCAATAGCGTACACACATGCTAAGGGAAAAGCCTCATAGCCATGACCCATGGGGGACTAACGAAGTCCATATACACCTCATCCTGACAAGACACTCGGGCATCGAACACTCTCTCGCTCCGGTAAATGACCTCGGATCACGAGCACACATTCCGCTCTGGTAACAACATCAGATCACAGACTCTTATCTCTCTTCTGCGCTCTCCGACAAAGACCTCGGAGGCTACAGTTTCTCACTTATCATCATTTCCAGTTCCACAACCATTTCAAATTGCATATACAATATGGTATGCATGCCATGCATAAAATCAACTGCCATATTACCATGTGATGCATATCATAATTCATTTCATTTGAATAACCTTCCTTTCCCGATAATGAGTGAGATATTAAGAAATAGAGGTGAGATATTAAGAAATAGAGATGAGAGCAGTCAATTACAAGTGTAACAAGTCACATATAAAGTATGAGATGCAATCCCGTGCAATGAAATCCACCTCAAATACAACACATAACACCAGGATCAACAGATACTTGCCATAAAATGCATATTGAACTCCCTTCTTTAATATTTTCCTCCCCTTTTCATGAGGCAAGTGAGATGCAATAATGTGCATCCTAGAATTAATAGTGCATGCCAAGAATACTGAACACAATTCAAATCATTACTTTCAGCCTTTCCTTCTCATGGGATAAGTGGGAATCAAATGATGAAACAGGTCTATCAACTAAAACACGTATCAGCAAACATGGCGACAAGCCCATATAATAGCTGACGATGCCAACCTAATAGGAATTCACTCCATACCATGCCCGAAGGCATATAATTATTTTTCCGTCAATAACTACCATCTATGTACGTGTCCCTACTCGGAGTCTAAATATAAGTAAGACGTAACCTGCCTCGAAGGCCGAACATGTGCCACAAACGTCAAGCCAAAGCCTTCCCCTTCCGAACGATCAAAGTCTAGCTATATGTTATTCTACATTAGATTATGAGATTAATGATACCAATAACGTCATAAGGCTATTCGAAATAAAAAACAACCTTTAAAAAGGAAACCCGGGCCCATAACGACAAAATTGGAAATTCAAGTTCAAAACGGTGTACCCAACACGTAGGAAGTCCAAATGTTAGTTTCCATCACTAATTAGACTCAACTTAGAATCCATTTCATTATTTCATCAAAATCCCCAAATTATAAGAAAATCCACATTTTAATCTATTAGGAAACTTGTTTAGAAATCGAAATTGAAGTTGGAAATAGCTAATTCTAGTCACCAATCATGAAATCCTTTCACAACATCAAATATGCATACGAGAGTGAAAAAACATTACGAACTCACCCGTTCCCTCATAATTCCAACAGAGGTCATCTTGACCCGGTCAACCCCCAAACCCTAAAAATCAAGTTTCCAATCAAAGGACCAAAATACCCTCGAGTGCCTCGGGAACCGAACTGCTCATCCTACCAAGTTATAATTGACCCTTCAAACCCCATGGAACCGGCATAAATCACTTAAATGTCCGTTTACTCAAAAGTCAACTATGGGTCAACACTTTTTTACTTATTCAACTTAAAACTTCTAAATTCCTCAAAATCAATCAAGACTAGCCCGATCACCTCAAAAATCATGTCACCCACCCCCCGGGTCACAAACGCTCTAACAGAGCTAGGGGAAGGGTCAAAAAGGGTAAAAAGCTGAACGACCAAACGGGTCGTTACACTATCTCACCTTTCTTTTCAAGATCGTGAGTAAAAACTTTGGTGAAATGTGTTTTATTCTATCTCCTTAATGTATTCTCCCTTCAGTTGAGCTATACATGTAGCATTATCTTCATACAATGTAGTTGGAATATCCTTTTTTTCAAAGAAAAAACATATATTTTCTGAATCTGTTTGAGTCATTTCTCTCAAACAAACACACTTCCAATGCTCCATGACTGGCTATTATCTCTATATGATTTGAAGAAGTGGCAGCTATTGAATGCTTCGTTGGATGCCATGATACAGCTATAGCTCCATATGTAAATAAATAGTCTGTTTGAGATCTGGCTTTATGTGAGTCAGACAAATATCATGCATCTGCATAACTGATCATCTCTGACTTGGATTCATTAGAATAAAATAATACCATATCAATTGTTCCCTGAAATTATCTAAATATATGCTTAACACCATTCTAATGTCTTCCTGTGAGGGAGGAGCTAAATCTTGCCAATAAACTCACTACAAAGCGTACATATATCTGGTCGGATAGCTGTAGCAGTTCTATTTTTTTCCGATTCAAATTTTCGCTTGCCTCATTTAAAAAGGAAAGTATTCCAGGGAAGTACGGTTGTCAATTGTATCGGGAAAAAGAAAAAAATATACTTCTATGTGGATGGTGCTCTAAATGGACATCATTTTAAAGTTGCCACTTAACTTATAGGTAAGTTAGGAAAACCAGTTCGAAAGGGTTCATTTAAAATGGCTAAGTTTTAAAAGAAACCAATCTATACCAAAGTTTGGGTAAGGGTTCTGGTGATCCCCCGGGGAAGGTGTTAGGCACCCCGGTATTAAGGATCCGTAAAATACGGTTGACCTACGGGTTCTAATAGTATGCCTTGTAGATATAAACTGTTTTTGAAAAAAACTGCTTTTGTTTTATATTTCTGCAAATGAAGGTTGGTCATTTATGCAAAAAATACTCATTTTCAATAAATAAAAATAGTAGAGTTTTGCCCAAAATTGGGCGTTTTGAGTTTCGGACTAGAACACCTAGGTTAAAACCCGAAGGCGTTAACCTAAGTAGAACACTACGTAAGCCCACCCGAGTTTAGAAAAAGATTTTTAGTTTAAGTTTTATAAAATCATATTTGGCATAATATTATTATTCATATTTTAACCCTATTTTATATTTTTAGATTTTTTAGTCTTTTTAGTCCAAAATAATCAAAAATATTTTAAGTCCATTTTGTCCAAATTGTCCATAGGTACGGTCCAATCCGTCTCAATGTCCATAAATTTGTCAAGTCATTTTTTGTCCAAAATCATGATTTGCATCTAAAAAAATGTCCATTTTTATCCATAAAGCGGTTTATGTCCCAAAATCATTTTTTACACGTCAATATTTATCAAGATTAGTTTTTATAACTTAGAAATAATTTTTTGGCAACTCCAAATTCGTGACAATTTTTAAAGGGTTCCAATAAGCATATATTGTCAAAATAAATAATATCAAGTAAAGGGAGTTGGGCCTACCAAGCCCAACAGAAATAAAATGCAATTAAAATTATGTCCGCTCCAAATCCGCTCCAAATGCTTAGCTTGTCCATGGTTCAGGTCGAGTTGATCTAATGGAGTTGGTGGGCTTCGATAGACCCACCAAGAAATTAGGGAGGTCACAAAATATAGGTGTACAAAACATTAGTAAATAGCCTAGGTCAGTTATTTAATTTACGAAGCCAAAAAATGAATTACAATGCTTTCAAGCCCATAATTATCATACTCATAAATAAAAGGACAATTAATGCAAAAATGCCTTGCAGCGGCAAATTACTAAAATTATAGTGGCCCAGGATCAACTATATTCAAGAGATTAACTCCTCATTCTTTTTGAAATCTTTTGACAGCAATGTAGGTGCTACGAAAGACATCCAAGCAAAACAAACAAGTTTTATTGATAAAAAAATTCCTCATAATCAATTTAAGGCAAACAGTTCAAGTGAAAATAGAAGGTGCAAGCTACAAATCTTAACAAGACTCAGCAACAGGCTACTTGGTATTTCTGAAACTCACTCAAAGATTCAAAACAAGACTCCATCATTCATTTTGAAAGAAAACTTTTACTTTTCATGACCCATTTCGGGACCGTGCGGGCATCTACCTTTCCCGCCTCGATAGGCGAACCCTCTCATTCATTGACACATCAATTAAGCCACAAATCATTTAAAGCATTAGATAATTATAAATACAATGGAACTCCATAATATATTCAATAAACTCAAAAGTTTATATGATTACAACAATACGTGATTACAGACTCGATACAATTTCTCATGACCTACTCTAGACTAGTACAAGAGTGACTAAGTAAATCCAGATTTCCACTACGTTCTAAGACTCAACCTCCATCCCGGAATGAAGTGGGAGGAGGCCTTCCAGATAGGCACCGCGTAATTCCACATCTGCTTCGATCCATCACCTGAAATAATCTACACCCCAAAAAAGGTGTAGCAAGTGCAATATCAGTATAAATCACGCGTACTGAGTAGGTGTCATAGGCCGACAATGGTTAGTAACACATATCAGTAAAAGAATTCATAGATAAACATGATAATAACCCGATCAAGTACTACGTCTATCTACCACACAATGTACATCAATACCCCTTAATCGTTAACTTCACTCCAATAACCGCATTGTAATTCACATGTCATTACATCTTTCGTTTTAACCTAGTAGTCAACTCATCTTTAGGAGACCCATTATCCTACATCACATAGCGACTAAACATATAACTAGTCTTCCGGACGATCTATGGGGTACTTCAACAAGTTCAAACCATAATCCAGATCCAACGCCCTTCATTTCCTAAGTATAGCATCTAATCCCCAAAGGTGCCAAGTATGAATATATCACTCCTGAATCCAACATCACAAATACAACACCAACACATCTCAAAATCAAGCCATAATGCAATACAATGCAATAGTGTGCGAATGCAATGCAATGCCATGCAAATGAGGTGTACACATGTACTCCGGACGGAAATATCGATGTCTCGGTAGCACAACCCAGCGTGACTCGCAAGGTCTGTGTGCCACACGTCCCGGATCTTTGCCCAACAGACAGATCGGACCCTGGATCTTTACCCACGGGGGGTTCTCACCGGCACCACTCTAGGGGACCCGCGGAGTCCATGCACTAACAACGATTCCGAAAATATCATCGGAATCGGCCATGCAACAGTGATGCCGGAATGGATCATCGGACATTGGCCATCTCACAATCACTCAAGTAAAAGAGTTTATCCAATATCAATTTCACACAATCAACGATTCCGGAATCGATCATCGAACATCGGCCATCTCACAATCACTCAAGTAAAGAGGTTTATCAAAATATCAGTTTCACTCAATCAATCAATGCTACTAGATCATCACCGGGTATCGGTCATGCATCATGAATGGATGAGAATGCGTGCAATGCGTGTATCAACATTAACAATCAAGCTCAATATCACAAGTCCCAACAATGGGGCACGTGTTGACACCTAATTTTCACCTCATAAAACGCGTATTTTAATTTTCAAATTTTCCGAATCCAAGATAGAGTAAGGATGCCCTTACAAAATTAAAAATTTAAAAATTCCGAGAAAATTGCAAAAATTGACATTTAATTATTATTTTCATAAAAATTAACAATTACAAAAAATTACGAGTTATTTACTTTCACAAACGTGATTTGAAAAGAAGACACATATCCCGCTCCGTCTAACTCAGAAAAATTGTTAATTAAAAACGACGTATGAATTACGGCTCATTTTGACCGCATTTTTTCACATTTTTAAATATTGCTCAGAAGTACGTCAATATTGGGCTCGTTTTGAAGCTCGTATTTTAAAATGACATATTATAATTTTATTTCGTCAAAATATTTTTTTACGAGGGGCGTATTAGACTAATTAACCTAAACTATATAAAAACTATGCTACATTTTTTTTATAAAAAATAAGAAGAGAATTTTATCCATTTGTACCTTTGTTGGTACTATTTGGATAAGGTCTTTTGGGGTGGGGGGGGGGGGGGGACGGCCAAGTGGCCTATTTTTGTCCATAGATTTCTAAATGCTTAGTTGGATGGTTTTGAAAATTTGAATAAGAATTTTGGGGGGAAAAGTACAGCCAAGTGGCCTATTTTTGTCCATAGAATTCTAAATGCTTAGTAGGATGATTCTTGAAAATTTGGATAAGGATTTTTAGGGGGGAAAGTACGTCCAAGTGGCCTATTTTTGTCCATAGAATTCTAGTTACTCAGTTAGATAATTTTTGAAAATTTGAATAAGGATTTTAGGGGAAAAAACTATGGCCACATGGCCTATTTTTGTCCATAGAATTCTAAATTGGCTTGCCTACAAATAGAAGGGATGGACATTAAGAAAAGGGGAGCTTTTTTTTTGGGGGGGAGGGGCGGGGGGACATTTTTTGAGAGAGATAAAAAAAAGGGAGGTGGGGGGGGGGGGGATCTTCTTTTTCTATTTTTGGGAAAAAGAGAAAAAAAAAGGAAAAAAAAAAGAAAAAAGAGAAAAACGAAAAAAAAGAGAGTTCAAATTTGGCATCCTAAAAACTAAAGTTTGATTTATATATTCAACGCTTAGCAACAAAAGATACAAATATAAGATATACATATATACAATGCTTCCCCAACCGGTATTAGTCTATTATTCACTTCTCCCCCTAATCCTAATCTTACACTCATCGCCGGTGAATCCTCACTATGAAATCTTTCACTTGAGCCCGTGTTGTATGGAATACCGTTCATTCTTATTTGTCTCACACTTGAACAAGAGCCATAATACTCACATGATTTACCTTCTTAAGGTTAATACCGCTTTTCCCATTGTATGCCCCTCCTTTAACTCTGTCTCATCATCTACCTTGTTGTTGTACTATTGCCACGATGGATTTTTTGCCCCTCTTCCATTCTACGACCCATATCTTGTTTCATCTCATTCTTACGCCTTTGCTTGCCACATTGCCTCGGAATGTCGAAGACTAATTCCTTGATTGTCTCTTTTGATTACTGCCTAATTGGTACAACTATTAAACCATGAGGGAATTACCTTTATCCCTATGCTTCTTTCCATTACATCAAGACCCATAGATCATCTCGTATATTAGTCATTTCCATCGATGTAGCTCACAACCGCTCTATACTCCCTATACCGTATCGTCCACCAACTCACCCTTTCTTGACTCACCTTTTCTCAATAATCTTTCTTTGGGACCTCTACTGCGTAACTCATCGGGGATGCAATTCCATTTGTTGCTGTCTTGACATACATCTAAAATCATTCCATTGATCATTCACCATCAAACCTTGTTTCTTCTTTTGTCTTACTTCTCATCATTCTTCTCGAATGATTTCATTCATAGGACAATAGTCCTAAGCATATTCCGAAGTACTATTGACTTCTTCATTTTGATAAAACTGTAACTTAAGGTTTAACGTCAGTCCTTCCATACTCTTCTTTGATCCGATTCCCACTGTCATACGGGTATTGTACTCTGCTATCTGAACATATTAATAACGAGGTAACATATGGTCCTTTTAGAATTCTTTGGAGAGATGTTGTGTATAGTCACTCTTCATGCATAAAATATCTTACTCGACAAACGGTTCCACATTCCTTGTCATCATGTAATTGGCCACGCCGTTCTTACAGCATGGTTCAAAACTTCAATCACCTCACAACACCCATTAACATGCTTACTTGGTATTAGAAGATCCGGGTTTGATTCTCCTCCACCTTCTATTTATCAGGTTACTGCTCTAGTAGACCTTTCTTTCATTTGCCTCACTTTTGCCTTTCCTTCTCTGTTTCCAACAGGTCTTCCTTTCTTCTCTTCTTTCTCCCCTTTATTTTTCTGCTACACATATCGAGCATTCGTCACTGATCGTTCTTTTGTTTCGTTGATCAACCTTGTCTTGTTTTCACTTCCCTTTATAGCAGTAATAACAGGCTCTTGTCATGTAACCATTCGAGTAGATTCCTGGATAAATAGCCTAAACTATAATACAGAATGCAACTGCAGTCGTAATGTCGACCAATCGCTAGGCAAGGAGCTCCTGTGAATACAATTCTTTTGATCTCTTTCCTCGAGGCATCACCGAGGTAAATAAGGCTGGCTCCTGCTGACATGAAAATTTTCCTCCCGCTATAATCATCGGGTGAAGTCTAACTTAGTAATTAGTAATCTGAATCGGTGTTATATGCATCAGCCCATACGCATATATATCAAGTTCATTTCATACTTAATCTTCCAAAGCATAAGAGGGCTAGCCAAATTCTTCTAACTTGCAACTTCTTCTGGAATGCTTGTCTCTTAGATTCTCCTTAGTATGTAAAACTTCTTCCAACCCCAAGTACATCATTTTCCCTTCTCCTGTTTCTTACTCTATCCTGACCTAATCATCATTCCTTTTAACTTAATACATACTTGCGACATTTATCCTACATTTGATTACTAGTTTTGTCCTTAACCATTCGTTGCTGGCCCCTTCCTTTCTTCTCGCCATAATCCTACCTAAAGTTTTCCAATTTCCCTTAGATTTCTGGGAAAATTTCGACAGAGTTTCCTTTGTAAGCATAACAATCCCAAACCTGCACACAACCCAGAAAACACATCTCATGGCTTAAGAGGCTACATACAGAAACACATATGATATACAACTCAACCACGCAGGGCTGATTGCTATAAAAGAATGTAAGATAATAAGGATTGTCTCATAAGTTATACCTGAACACCCTTTCTAGAACTCTATTTTTTCTTTCTAGGAATTATGTCAATCAACTCCTTTTACGGAGGTTTACTTACTCATAAATCATACTTCTAGCTATCACTGGGTCACCAACAGGTATAGACACCTCAAAACATTTGATTGGCTCAAGTTTCACCCCAATCCGGTCGGCAACATTAGGAGTAATATATATATATATATATATATATATATCGAAGTAAACCCCGAATCAATCAATGCATATATGTCATAAGAGGACACTGATAATATATGTCACGATCGGACTAGGGGCCATGACGGGTACCCGGGGCTAACTACCGAGCACCGCTCATACCATTTACCCACCGTACACATCAAGCGTTCATTCGTTAATCTTATACTCAAATCATAGGAAAATCATTTTTCACTTTGAAACATAATTACCTTTATATACATAAGCCCTTCGGCTATCAGAATATATATATATATATACACGGGGGAAAAATCGTGAGACCATACTACCCACACACTACGAGCCTCTACTAGAGTAGTAGACATATGGACGTGACAGGACCCCGTCATGCCCAAAATATATATATACTCAAAAGAATAAATAAATGGCACCTCCGGAACAATGGAGTGCTCTCAAAGTCTGCTAGTAGCTCCTACAAGTCTGGATCACCTCCCTGTCTACCTGTGGGCATGAACACAGCGTCCAAAGAAAACGGACGTTAGTACGAACATTGTACTGAGTGTGTAAGGCATGAATGAAATGGATATAATAGAGAAATCATAAAACATAAGATGAAGATATAACCTGCTTAACCTTTAAGAATGGATGCATTTCATACATATGTCATACATAATCGTATTACATATATCATCATAGCTCATACATCCCCATATCATATATACCATCATCGTTAACCCGCGTCCGAGTAACTATCATACGCCGCCCACTAGTGGTGATCATGTCCGGCCTTCTAGGAACGGTGGAATCCTAAGCAGCCCGCCTTAACGGTGACATGTCCGGCCATTTAGGCACGGGGGAATCACAAGCAGCCCGCCTTCGCGGTGACATGTCCGGAAATTTAGGCACGGTGAAATGGTATCATCGTGTGCACATCATAGACTTATCATTATTATACATCTCATAGGCATATCATGACCTTATCATAACTTAGCGTCATTATACATTTATCATCAAAACATACATTAGAACTCGAAGGCAACTATGGCTGTGTCGGGGTGACATAAGGTCGTGAACCCCCGATTACATTATGGAGTGATCATAATCATCATATCTCACCCTGAAGGGACTAACATTTTAAGGTGAGTGCACAGAAGGAAGAGCATCAATGGAACCATACTTAGGATTATTAACTTCATGGACCTCTTATATTACTCTAGGATTATTTATACTTAAACTTATCATGATCATTATCATGCTCGTATCGTATCTCTTTTCTTTATCTTATACATATATAGATCGTTACAGTCACGGACTCATAGTTTCCTTTATTTAGGAAGATTATGGGAGAGTAGGAGGATTCATGCCATAGAAGGAAAGGATTAGCCTTACATACCTTTTTGGCTTAGCTATTCTATCGCTTGATCGTTCTCCTTCAACGCTCACGTTTCTACCTTCAAGGGAATTCGCATCAACATTAGCTAATCGATTATATGAACGTGCTTACTAATGCTAGAGAAAATTGGGTAGCATTTCCTTTGTTTATACAACTTTCCTCATATTACATATCAACTCCCAAACATCCATAACAACATTCACAATATTATAAGCAACAATCATCATTCATCTACATTATCCCATTTCACAATTTCACTTCAATTCCTCCATAATCATGGTCATTGTTCATTATTGTGTTTTCTCACATATAATACTTATCCCATGTTATAAATGTCACTTATAGCAAACTTACAATCACAACATATAAATATTCATGACTCATTCCAAACTACTACTCAAAATCTCATTATTCTCATCTTTGTGACCCATTTTCTATCTCCTTTCATAATCTAAGTCTTTCAACCTCTCATTATCTTAAACAACATGGAAAGATCATAAAACTTACCTTAGATAGTGTAGGAATAAGCCTTAAGCGGAAATACTCCTCTTACACCAAAATCCTAGTTCACTTCCATTAGAATTTCTTGGCTTGGATGAACTTCAATGAGTTTCATACCCTTGATTTTGTTGGTTTGATGAAGTTGATCACAAATCTATCTTTAGTTCTTGTGGATGAAGAGTGGAGAGCTCTCTAGAATGTTCTTGAAGTGTGGAGAGGAGAAATGAAATAAATTGGATGGGGTTGGGTCCTTATATCTTTTTTTTAAAAAAAATCTATCCCGACACCAATCTACGAACCAACATACGGTCCGTATCTTTTCTACTGGCCGTAGATTTGGTCCAGTGAAAGACCCATTTTAGGCAGAACATACGGCCAGTATGAAGGACCGTATGTTGCCCAACCTTCCGGAATTCATTCTTGTCGACTCGTTTGATCTCCAATTTTTAGGTAACCTTGTTAACACTTGTTTAACACCTCATTACCTATCTAAGGGACATTATAACTCTTCTCCAAAACATCCTTAAGCCATCACTAACTCGGTACTCGTAAATCCTTCTCAATATATAACGTATACTTTGTCTATCTTGGCAACTTTCTTCTCTTACTTCGAATGTCTTTGAAATCTCAATTAGGATCATCAAATGCTATTTCTTACTTATCGAAACATCATATACCTCGTGCCCTTCTTTAGTCTATTCACTATCCGTTAACGGGAAATTTTCGAGGTGTAATATTCTTCTCCCCTTTTGGAACATTCGTCCTCGAATGTTAAGCACTCGGGAATTCTATAAAAATTTTGCCAGAGTTTTTCCTGTAATATGGCACTACCATCTTGTCACAACAGCCCATATTAACAATGCCTCATAGGGCCACAACATAATAACAATATAGTTTGGCCACACACGACCCATATGCATAAAGAGAAAACATACATACCTCATAATCTTGATGTTTCGTCTTGGATCTCTTCCGGGGGCTGAAATAAGTGCGGATACTTGGATTTCATATTTTCTTCCACTTCCCAAGTCATTTCTTCTCGGTTGTTATTTCGCCATAAGACCTTAA
The DNA here is from genome assembly GCF_029784015.1 of Lycium ferocissimum. Lineage (NCBI taxonomy): Eukaryota > Viridiplantae > Streptophyta > Magnoliopsida > Solanales > Solanaceae > Lycium > Lycium ferocissimum. The sequence continues at coordinate 14,712,283 of NC_081352.1, forward strand.
CTGAGGCCACTTCTTTATTTCGAAGTCTCCGTACTTGCCTGTCTAATATGGCAATGGGCATTTCTTCATAGACTAGCTTTTCCGTCACTTGGACATCATTTACCGGCACAATCCTAGTAGGATCTCCAACACACTTACGGAGCATTGAGATATGAAAAACCAGATGGACTGATTCGAGCTCTGAGGGTAAGTCCAATTCATAAGCAACTTAACCCACCTTGCGGATAATTTTGTAAGGTCCAATATACCGAGGACTTAACTTTCCTTTCTTACCAAATCTCATCACTCCCTTTATTGGTGTAACCTTTAAGAATATCCAATCATTCACTTGAAATTCTAAGTCTCCCCGGCAGTTGTCCGTATAAGATTTTTGAAGACTTCGGGCTGTCAACAATCGATCTCGGATCACCTTGACCTTTTCTACAGCTTGTTGAATCAGTTCAGGACCTATTAGCTGTACTTCCCCTACTTCAAACCATCCAATTGGGGATCTACACTTCCTTCCATATAAAGCTTCATACGGAGCCATTTGGATACTGGAATGGTAGCTATTGTTGTATGCAAAATCAATAAGAGGTAAATGGTCATCCCAGCTGCCACCGAAATCTAGTACACATGCCCGTAGCATATCTTCCAAGGTCTGGAGGGTACGTTCGGCTTGCCCATCAGTTTGTGGATAAAAGGCAGTGCTAAGCTTTACTTGAGTACCTAAACCTTCTTGGAAAGATTTCCAGAACTTGGCTGTAAATTGTGCCCCTCTATCTGTGATAATGGATATCGGGATACCATGGAGTCGCACAATCTCCTTGAGATACAACCTTGCATAATCTTCTGCTGAGTATGTGGTTCTGACTGGAAGAAAATGAGCTGCTTTCGTGAGTCTGTCCACGATCACCAATATGGAATCATACTTGCCTCAGGAACGGGGTAACCCCACAATAAAATCCATGTTGGTCATTCCCATTTCCAAGTAGGGATGTCCATTGCTTGCAATAATCCTCCTGGCTTTTGATGTTCGATTTTCACTTGCTAGAAATTTGGACATTGAGCTACAAATTCTGCTATGTCTTTCTTCATTCCATCCCACCAATAAATTAACTTGAGATCATGATACATCTTTGTCGCTCCTGGATGAATAGAATACCGAGAATAATGAGCTTCTTCTAGAATTCGGCGACGTAATCCTGCAACATTCGAAACACATAGCCTGCCTCGGTATCTAAGAATTCCATCCATAGAAGTTTCAAATGGAGACTTCTCTTTTTCATGAAATGTGTCTCTATAATGGCTCAACTGAGGATCTTCATATTGACGCTCTTTCACTTCCATATACAGGGATGAAACTGTGGGATTATTAATACCAATTCCTGCACTACCTGAATCAATTAGACGTATTTCAAGATTAGCTAGTTGGTGGAGCTCATGAATTAGTTCTTTCTTCTCCGGAGGAACCTCACATAGGCTGCCCATCGATCGGTGGCTAAGCGCATCAGCTACTACATTTGCCTTCCCGGGGTGGTATAAAATACTCACATCATAATCTTTCAATAATTCTAACCATCGCCTCTGCCACAGATTCAAATCCTTCTGTTTGAAAATGTATTGAAGACTCTTGCGATCTGTATAGATATCAACATGCACACTATACAAGTAATGTCTCCACATCTTTAATGCATGAACAACTGTAGCTTATTCGAGATCATGAGTCGGGTAGTTCTTTTCATGTTTCCGCAGCTGCCTCGAAGCATAAGCAATGACTTTACCGTGCTGCATCAATACGCATCCTAACCCAACGCCAGAAGCATCACAATACACAACATAACCATCTGGCCCTTCTGGGAGTGTTAAGACTGGAGCTGAAGTTAACCTATCTTTCAATTCCTGAAAGCTATGCTCACAAGCATCATTCTACTGAAATTTAGCTGACTTCTGGGTTAGCTTTGTCAATGGGGCTGAAATAGAAGAAAATTCCTCCACAAACCTTCTATAATAACCTGTCAATCCCAGAAAACTACGGACTTCTGTAGGCGTCGTAGGCCTTGGCCAAGTCTTCACAACTTTAATTTTCTGAGTATCAACTCTAATGCTATCATTTGAAATAACATGACCCAAAAATGTCACAGAATTCAGCCAAAACTTGCATTTTGAAAATTTTGCATACAATTCTCGAGTTCGAAGAATTCCAAGAACAATACGTAAATGGTCTGTATGTTCTGATTCTGTGCGAGAGTATACCAGAATATCATCAATGAATACTATTACAAATAAATCCAAGAGAGGCCTGAATACATTATTCATCAAATTCATGAACACTACCGGGGCATTATGTCACACCCCGATCTTACTAGGGTGTGATGGGCACCCGACCCCATATTCGGAGCCGAGCGAACCCGCGGACTCTTATTACTTACATATTCTCTTTGGATGCTTAAATCAAATACAGGTAAAATACATAGTAAAATTTTCAAAATTTCTTTTTGTCGTTTCTCAATTTAAACACAGTTTGTAAGCACAAAGACTCTGTAACATAATGTATAGTAAAAACATGTCGGCTAGCAGGGCCATTTTCAAAGCTGACACTCTAGACCCACGACTCTGTCTGATAAGTCTCTAACTTCGAACAAACCGCACAACACATATAATCGACTCGGCGGCCTGCATAAAATGGAGTCTACCAACCCCGCTGGAACGTCTTCTGTAACGGCTCCTACTCATCTGGGTGTACCTGCGCGGCATGAAACGCAGCGTCCGTAAGAAGGGACGTCAGTACGAGTAATGTACTGAGTATGTAAGGCATGAGTAATATCACGAAATCATAATAGAGAACATAAAACACAACATGGGAGAGTGATATAACCTGTATCTCTGTTTGTCTACCATGACAGATATTATGCAAGCTAGCTTCACCTTTTGGAGTACTATATAGATACTGCAAGTAAACTGCCCGACCATATAGGTGCGGTGGACTACTGCCCGACCATATAGGTACGGTGTAACGCTTTCTGAGCAGACCATGGAATAAAGAAGTAATCTGTCATCTGAGTGCCCCTTGGGGCGGATGCCATGCATGCTAGCTTTTTTTTTTTTCAAAAAAAACATGTAAATATCTGTAAGTAAACTGCCCGACCACGTAGGATCGGTGTATAACTGCCCGTCCATATAGGAACGGTGTATAAGCCCGCGTCCAGGACTCCCGCGTCCGGGGTATAATCCGCCCACCGCAGCGGTGGTGTATCTGCCCGGCCGCCCGTCGGACGGCACGGTGTCATAAAATAAATCATATGTAAATATAAAGCATGCATGAGAGCCCAAGTGAAAACTACAACTCTATCGGAGTGACGTAAGGTCGGTAACCTCCGATCACATTATGAATAATCGGGATCGCCCCCCGCTCACCTTGAAGGAACAATTATAAGGCGAGACTATCAATCAAGGATAACATCACGGGAAAACATGAAACAGGGTCATGACATATCATTTCATATACTTTGAAACCTTTAAAATGGTCATTATCCAAAAATTAGCTTAACATTTCATATCGTCGTATTCATGGTAAGAACATATCCTCGACATATTCGTCCTAGTCATTTTCTCATACCTAGCATCATCATTGTCATCATAAAATCATAGTCGTTGTTTTGGTCATAAAAACTTTCAAAAATCGTAAAACTTAGATTTTGGAGAAAAATGGATATTTTGGAAAACATTCATAAACTTTTAGGAAGGAAAATCATGCTTTGAAATCATAACTTCTAACTTTTGAAAATAAGGACGTTATGGGAGCATTTATAAAATCGCAACGTATGATTCATGCCATAGAAGGAAAAGGGACGAGCCTTAACATACCAGTCTCACGACCAACTAGCTACGCTTAATTGTCCAAGCTCGCTACCGCTATTCTACATTCAAGAAAATTGATGCAACCATTAGATTCATTACTAAGCACACTTGTCTTGATTTTTCAAATAAATTCACTTATGATCTGCCGAAATTTCGGCGCATCTCCCCCGTAAATACACCATCCCCGAGAGTCTTACTCGGCCCAAATCATCAACAACAATCCGGAATTCAACCCGGCCAAACTATCAACAATACCAACAATTATTCTAGCAACACTTCAACATTCAATTCAATTCAATTCAATTCACATGACTTTCAAAACGATTCACTCAACATACTAATCCATCCAACACCCTCCAACTCCAATAAAACCAATAACAATACATTTCCTTTTCTTCCAAATTCATGAACTCCACACTAACAGCATCATATTAACAATACCACCCTAACAACATTATTTTCCATGCATGCAAGAACATTTCATTCAATTTACATAAGCTTCTAAAACAAGTCTCCAACTACTACAATTTCATTAAGATCATTAAGCTTTTACTAGCAACATAAAATCCACAACACAACAACGAAAATACCAAATAGAATTAAATCACCATGGCTTGTCAAACCACACCCCATTCGGCCACACCACAACAACAACATATTTTATGAATTTTCCATCTTTTCCTATACATTACAACAACAACCAACACACTACATAAAATTAATTCAATCTTTTAGCACAATATCACACACACACGGCCAACACCCACAACTTTCATATATCCGTGAATTCCATTCATTTCCACATACTACAACATACCAAACCATTCATAACATATAAAAGAAAATGAATTCTTACCTTTTTCCTTCAACTTCTACACTTAGCTAGAATTATAACTTTTGCAAGAATATGTGTTCTACTTGCTCCAACAACTCTTCCATGTCATAGAGGACCCTCCAATTGGTAGGAATACTTGAAGAAAAATATTTTTCTCCTTCACTCCCTCTTGGCCTTGTTTGGCCGAATTCCCCTCCTTTTTTTTTTTTTTTTTTTTTCCTTTCTTTCTTTCTTTCTTTCTTTCTCTCCAAATTCTTGATTCAAAAGATGAACCCCTCTTATATATATATCTTCTTCCAAATCATGTGAGGGGCACATGCCCTCTCTCTACATTTTTCTAGAATTTTCCTTTTCTTTTCTTGAAAATTTTTTCTAAAATAAAAGATGACTTATTTTTGTCATCTTTTCTTTTTTTTTTTTTTTTTTTTTTTTTTACATGGCCAATAGGCCCTTTTTGAACTTTCATGAACCCTTTAGTGAAATTCCTATTTTGCCCCTCGACTTTTCTCAATATTACCATTTTGCCCCTAGCCTTCCACATTATTTTCATCGGCCATTTTGGAAATTTCTCTTTTTACCCTTGGCCTCTCCCAACATTTCCATACTACCAATGTTCATAAATAATATTCATAACCAACTTGTACATTACAATAATTTTGGAAATAATCTTGCCTTTAACTTCTCGCAATTATCCCGAATTATCCGAACGTACGAAATACGGGCTATAACATCCTCCCCCCTTTAGAACATTCGTCCTCGAATGTTCAACTGAACTCATGGGGTGTCATAATACTTCTAGGGGGGTCCCTTTTATAGTCGTTTTTCTCTTTATGCCCATTCCTTATCCCTTACTTTATTTCTTTTATCATAGAACTCCTCGGTCTTTACACGAGTCTTCATTCCGTGTCATAAGTTTCCTGATCCACTGCACCAACTCGTTCCTCCTTCCTTCATGTATTCACCCTATAGGCCGATATGCTTTAACCTCTGGCTCCGTGCTAATGAGTTCCCTTCATTTGGACTTGAAGCCCATAATACATCCTCCCCCCCCCCCTTTAAGGGGTTCCTTATATGCCAACAGTCCTTTTATGAAGTCTTCGTCTATACCTTATTTCTCGTCTTCCTTCCCTACTCTATGTCTAACATATCGGAAACTTCTAATCCTAAGTTTTTCTTTTACTTTCTGCCTATGTCATCATTTTGTCCCCATTTTCCATACCCTTTCGTCCATTATTCGTCCTTTCACTTGCTTAACTCACTTGCTCATAATTCCTCTTTAATCGCGTGTCGTGCTGTAGTCGTACGTCCCATATTTCGCAAGTGTTCCGCTACTTTTGTTCTTAGCACAGAATCCTTACAATTTTCGCTCTCTCTTCATCCTTATTCATCGGGTCTTTAACTATATTTGTGATGCTATAGCCGAGCGGTCTCTTATGCACGCTCCCTCCATTTTATTTTATTTCCGCTAAGATCAAATCCCTCAGACCTCACATGAATTCTTATTCCACACCTTCAACTACCACCTGGCATTGTCGACTCCTTACCTTTATATACCTTTTTATACCGCAGTCTCATAACATCGTCACTAAACTCAGTTACTCCTTCTCTTACTTCACATTTCTTTGTCGCGGTTACTATTCCTTTAGCCTCACTTATTGCAATTAGTTCTCGAATTCCATATATTTCTTTCCTATCTTCTTTTACCACACTATATCCCCTTTTCACATGCTTACTTCGAGTCCCTTCCTAAATAGCCTTGTGTTTTGCCGGTAGTTTTTCTCGGGAGCTTCACTTACTGAGGTTTCTTATCTTTCTCTTTCTTCCGTCACTTTGATCCCTTCATGTTCCATCTACTCCCTCTCTTTCCTTTCCAACTATCGTTTCCAATCTCAACCTATAATAAAATGATAACAGCTTATTTTGCAATACTTGTACCATTACTCTTGCTGTCACTCAAACTTCGGTACCCTTACTCGATTGATGCCTTTTATACCGTAGCTTCGATTGCTGGGACTCACATGTCCACCGATACAATCATATATGGGATATCCTACACCTTCATATATATATATATATATATATATATATATATATATATATATATATATAATTACTATCAACTAACCCACAAAATACTTCCAAACACTGTTCAAGCCTATCCTATTTCTAGGGCTGTGATGCACTTCCTGTCTCTTCGCCGAGCAAGTCTGCCTCATCCTACGCGTCTTCTTATGGTCTCTAACCATCCCATATGCTCTCGTTTCCCTTCGGCTACCCTAACTTCTCACTTGTCTCTTAGGTCTGAATATATCGAATTTCTCGCATACTTCCCAGGGGGTCACCCATCATAGAATTGCTCCCACCTGAGCAGGCTTAACCTCAAAACTTTGGTGGAATCCGGTGCCTTAATGTTGATATAATCGCGTCCGCTCCGTCACATGACCTTTATTACCTGATCCGGAGCAATTTAAAGCCTTATAGATTCCGGGACATTTTCATAACACGTCCTTCTTTTACAATTACTGTTTTACCCTTTTCAGTTCCCAATATTCACCTCCCACTTGTGTGTATGACTACTTCCTGTCCTGGGACTCCAGATTCCCGAGGGTAGTGATCGCACCTTCATCGTCATGCCAAATCCATAACCTTTCTGAAACGTCGCATCTCGCTTATTGCCTGTTTATCGTATTTCCTTTTCGCGCTTCTTTCTCTTAAACGTACCCATTCTGGTAGGGCCTCCTTTATCATTCTCACTATTCAAATCTGCACACAGTAAATATTAGCAATACCTTGCAGGCTTACATATGTACACGACACATCTCGGCCATACGTAGCCTCCAGCCGGGTAACAGTAACGAACATCAATACTCGTCCCTGTAACTTTCCGTATCGCTTCTCACTTTCTTCCGTCGTAGGTAAAACCTGTATAGGAGATTCCATTTTCCTAGGACTTGGCTCTATCGCACGATCATAGGACAGAAAGAAGGTCAACAATCCCTAGATGCCCCGCAGCCTCCTGTTTATAAATGTGGCCGGCTTCACACCCATAAACAGGACTCTACCGGACACGATTTTGCGTACAACCCTTAGACCGACCCGCTCTGATACCACTTTGTCACACCCCGATCTTACTAGGGTGTGATGGGCACCCCACCCCATATTCGGAGCCGAGCGAACCCGCAGACTCTTATTACTTACATATTCTCTTTGGATGCTTAAATCAAATACAGGTAAAATACATAGTAAAATTTTCAAAATTTCTTTTTGTCGTTTCTCAATTTAAACACAGTTTGTAAGCACAAAGACTCTGTAACATAATGTATAGTAAAAACATGTCGGCTAGCAGGGCCATTTTCAAAGCTGACACTCTAGACCCACGACTCGTCTCGCAAAGTCTCTAACTTCGAACAACCGCACAAAGACATATAATCTGACTCGGCAGCACTCCAGGTACAAATGGAGTCTACCAACTCCGCTGGAACGTCTTCTGTAACGGCTTCTACTCATCTGGGTGTACCTGCGCGGCATGAAACGCAGCGTCCGCAAGAAGGGACGTCAGTACGAGTAATGTACTGAGTATGTAAGGCATGAGTAATATCACGAAATCATAATAGAGAACATAAAACACAACATAGGAGAGTGATATAACCTGTATCTCTGTTTGTCTACCATGACAGATATTATGCAAGCTAGCTTCACCTTTTGGAGTACTATATAGATACTGCAAGTAAACTGCTCGACTATATAGGTGCGGTGGACTACTGCCCGACCATATGGGTGCGGTCGCCCGACCATATAGGTACGGTGTAACGCTTTCGACGGCGAGACCATGGAATAAAGAAGTAATAACATCCGAGTGCCCCTTGGGGCGGATGCCATGCATGCTAGCTTTTTTTTTTTTTAAAAAACATGTAAATATATAAGTAAACCGCGCCCGACCACGTAGGATTGGTGTATAACTGCCCGTCCATATAGGAACGGTGTATAAGCCCGCGTCTAGGCCTCCCGCGTCCGGGGTATAATCTGCCCATTGCAGTGGTGTATCTGCCCGGCCGCCCGTCGGACGGCACGGTGTCATAAAATAAATCATATGTAAATATAAAGCATGCATGAGAGCCCAAGTGAAAACTACAACTCTATCGGAGTGACGTAAGGTCGGTAACCTCCGATCACATTATGAATAATCAGGATCGCCCTGCCTCACCTTGAAGGAACAATTATAAGGCGAGACTATCAATCAAGGATAACATCACGGGAAAACATGAAACAGGGTCATGACATATCATTTCATATACTTTGAAACCTTTAAAATGGTCATTATCCAAAAATTAGCTTAACATTTCATATCGTCGTATTCATGGTAAGAACATATCCTCGACATATTCGTCCTAATCATTTTCTCATACCTAGCATCATCATTGTCATCATAAAATCATAGTCGTTGTTTTGGTCATAAAAACTTTCAAAAATCGTAAAACTTAGATTTTGGAGAAAAATGGATATTTTGGAAAACATTCATAAACTTTTAGGAAGGAAAATCATGCTTTGAAATCATAACTTCTAACTTTTGAAAATAAGGACGTTATGGGAGCATTTATAAAATCGCAACGTATGATTCATGCCATAGAAGGAAAAGGGACGAGCCTTAACATACCTGTCTCACGACCAACTAGCTACGCTTAATTGTCCAAGCTCGCTACCGCTATTCTACATTCAAGAAAATTGATGCAACCATTAGATTCATTACTAAGCACACTTGTCTTGATTTTTCAAATAAATTCACTTTATGATCCGCCGAAATTTCGGCAAAGATCCCCTGTAAATACACCATCCCCGAGAGTCTTACTCGGCCCAAATCATCAACAACAATCCGGGAATTCAACCCGGCCAAACTATCAACAATACCAACAATTATTCTAGCAACACTTCAACATTCAATTCAATTCAATTCAATTCACATGACTTTCAAAACGATTCACTCAACATACTAATCCATCCAACACCCTCCAACTCCAATAAAACCAATAACAATACATTTCCTTTTTCTTCCAAATTCATGAACTCCACACTAACAAGATCATATTAACAATACCACCCTAACAACATTATTTTCCATGCATGCAAGAACATTTCATTCAATTTACATAAGCTTCTAAAACAAGTCTCCAACTACTACAATTTCATTAAGATCATTAAGCTTTTACTAGCAACATAAAATCCACAACACAACAACGAAAATACCAAATAGAATTAAATCACCATGGCTTGTCAAACCACACCCCATTCGGCCACACCACAACAACAACATATTTTATGAATTTTCCATCTTTTCCTATACATTCCAACAACAACCAACACACTACATAAAATTAATTCAATCTTTTAGCACAATATCACACACACACGGCCAACACCCACAACTTTCATATTTCCGTGAATTCCTACAACATACCAAACCATTCATAACATATAAAAGAAAATGAATTATTACCTTTTTCCTTCAACTTCCACACTTAGCTAGAATTATAACTTTTGCAAGAATATGTGTTCTACTTGCTCCAACAACTCTTCCATGTCATAGAGGACCCTCCAATTGGTAGGAATACTTGAAGAAAAATATTTTTCTCCTTCACTCCCTCTTGGCCTTGTTTGGCCGAATTCCCCTTCTTCTTTTTTTTTCCTTTCTTTCTTTCTTTCTTTCTCTCAAATTCTTGATTCAAAAGATGAACCCCTCTTATATATATATCTTCTTCCAAATCATGTGAGGGGCACATGCCCTCTCTCTACATTTTTCTAGAATTTTCCTTTTCTTTTCTTGAAATTTTTTTCTAAAATAAAAGATGACTTATTTTTGTCATCTTTTCTCTCTTTTTTTTTTTTTTTTTACATGGCCAATAGGCCCTTTTAGAACTTTCATGAACCCTTTAGTGAAATTCCCATTTGGCCCCTCGACTTTTCTTAATATTACCATTTTGCCCCTAGCCTTCCACATTATTTTCATCGGCCATTTTGTAAATTTCTCTTTTTACCCTTGGCCTCTCCTAACATTTCCATACTACCAATGTTCATAAATAATATTCATAACCAACTTGTAAATTACAATAATTTTGGAAATAATCTTGCCTTTAACTTCTCGCAATTATCCCGAATTATCCGAACGTACGAAATACGGGCTATAACACATTAGTTAACCCAAATGACATCACTCGGAATTCATAATGGCCATATCTCGTTCTGAAAGCTGTTTTGGGAATATCTTCTTCTTTAACTCTTACTTGATGATAACCTGACCTTAGGTCTATTTTGAAAAACCACTTGGCACCTTGTAATTGATCAAACAAATCATCAATCCTTGGGAAAGGATATTTGTTCTTTATGATCACCTTATTCAACTGCCTATAATTGATACACATTCGTAAGGAACCATCTTTCTTCCTCACAAATAGGATTGGTGCTCCCCACGGTGATGAACTGGGTCTAATAAACCCCTTCTCAAGCAAATCTTTCAACTGTGCCTTTAGCTCTTTCAATTATGCCAGAGCCATTCGGTAAGGAGGAATAGAAATAGGTTGGTATCCGGCAACATATCAATAGTGAAATCAATCTCTCTTTTCGGAGGAAGGCCTGAAAGTTTATCTAGAAACACATCTGGAAATTCATTCACTATCGGAACGCATTGGAAAGTTGGCGACTTTTATTCAGTATCATGAACTCGGACTAAGTGATAAATATAGCCCTTAGCTATCATCTTTCTTGCCTTAAGGTAGGAAATAAACCTACCCCTTGGAGATGTTGCGTTACCCTTCCATTCAAGCACGGGCTTTTCTGGAAATTGAAATCGAACTACTTTCATTCGGCAATCAACATTAGCATAGCATGAGGCCAACCAATTCATGCCCATAATCACATCGAAATCTAACATTTCTAGCTCAACTAAATCGGCTTTAGTCTCCATAAATACATATCACAATTACACAATTTTTGTACACTTGTCTAGCTATCACGGGATCACCAACCGGAGTAGATACCTCAAAAGGTTTAATTGTCTCGGGTTTCACCCCAATACGACCAACAACATATAGAGTAATATAAGATAAGGTAGAACCCGGATCTAACAATGCATATACATCATGAGGAAACATGGATAGTATACCTGTAACCACATCCGGGGAAGACTCAAGATCCTGTCGTCCGACTAAAGCATAGATACGGGGCTGAGTGGCACCTAAAGTAGAGGCTCCCCCTCTGCCTCTACCTCGACCTGCTGGGATCTGGGGAGTCTTCCCTACCGGGCGCACTGAAGAGGAACCAGCTGCTGATCCTGTGGGCTGAACCCCACCTTTACTATACCTCGAGGGACAATCACGCATCACGTGCCTAGTCTGTCCACAAACATAGCACGCATTTGTGCCCTGGCGGCATGGCCCCGAGTGTAATTTTCTGCACTGACTACATCGTGGGAATGGTGGTCTCTTCTGGCTATAATCACCCCCAAACTGGGAAACCGAAGCTCTCGAGCTCTGACCCTGCCTTGAATGAATGGAGCGGTCAAACCTCTTACCTGCAAACCGTGGAGGTGCACTAGTCGCCGACTGGCCTGAGTGTCTAGAATATGACTGCCTTGATCCCCCTCTATAGTCGCTACCGACACCCATAGATCTGGCCCTTTTACTTTGCCCTCGATCAATATCACGATCACCCCTTTGCGGATGTTGTTGTTCTTCTAAATTCTGGGCATGGGCTTGAATGCGGGAAATATCCATCCCATCTTGCAATGAAGCCGTTAAACAATCTTTGAACAAATGTGGCCCTAGGCCGCTCACAAATCGGTGCACTCTATCCCCCATGTCGGCCACCATAGTCGGAGCATATCTAGCCAATGAATTAAACTGAAGGCTATACTCCCGGACACTCACATTTTCTTGCTTCAAATTTAGAAACCTATCCACTCTAGCTCGGCGGACCTCGGGTGGCAAATAGTGGCGGATGAAGGCATCTATAAATTCTTACCAAACGGGAGGAGGCGCATTCTCTTTCTTGATGATATCCAATTATTGTACTATAAGACCGCCACATCCCGAGTCTATAAGATGCCAACTCCGTACTCGCTCGAGGCATGAATAATTTTTAAGGTTCTCAACATTTCATCAATAAAACCTTGCGGGTCTTCATCCGGCTTTAACCCGAAGAACTTCAGAGGATACAAACTCATGAAATCACGGGCTCTAGTACTAACGGCCCTGTCACTTGATCCCGAATCCTGCCGATATGCCTGGGCGGCAAATAACTGCGTCAATAGATGAATAGCCTCG
>NC_081352.1:14725369-14748402 GCF_029784015.1 Lycium ferocissimum
GGTTAAAAGGTCTCAATGCTCTCTGCCAGTTCCCCACTATGTACGTCCACCATTGTACAGCCCGTACTTTTGTCGTAAAACGTACAATTGACGTCCTGAGGCCAAAATTTCCGATTCTAACACTTTTGTCTTGGTTTCTAAGTCCCGAATCATGAAAGTAAGCTAGTTAGGGGCACGAGGTGTTACAGGTTTCCTCTTTGGGCATTACATCAATTTATTTCAGAAAAAAGAGCCCTGGAAGAGTTTGTGACTTAAAGCACACATTTAGACTTAGTGGTTTTAGCTCACATCCCTTTTTACAAATCCAGCACATAACAAACATGTCTGCTAACTAGAACTAATGTCAATTCACACATAGATGTACACTCAAGACCTTCAGTAAGGCGGATTTCAGGAGCATATCATGTAAACAATCAGTAGAAATAGCCTTGAATCAATTTTAGTTCCTAGTAATGGCTCTTCAACTATTTAATCTAAGCAAATCATTTAAGAAAAAAGTTTATAGCATAGTTCGGTTCTCATAGTCACAAACTCAATCAGTATCACAGGAATGCAAGCTCTGAGGAGCAAAATGCAGATGCACAAGTTAAAGAGAACAGGATGCACATGATCATAAGCAAAACGCAGGTGACAAACATCATGGTTATTACTCAGTCCTCAATGATATTGACTCGGATCATTACTGGTACACTCCCTAATCCTACTTTATTATATTAAAAAAAAATTCTGCCTTACCAAACACCTAACTCAAACAACAACAACACAGACAACCAATCACACCAGGTTTAAAAAACCTTTTAGAAGACATAGTTAAACACATGACTTAATCTTTACCAAAGACTAGCAGGATTTTCTTTACTTTCGGTACCCCCCCCCCCCCTTCTCTTTTTTCCCAGATATAAATAAGCTTTCCTAGTCCACCTGAGGTCCTTGTGTGTCCCAGAACCATGAGAAGAAGGTTCAAAGAATAAGAAGAAGCCTCAGGTTCCTGAAAGGGAAGTAGGACAGGGTGGGTCAACCAACTAGTGATTTCCTTTTCCTGAATCTCCTTTCAGTAAAAAGGGATCCTAAGTTCCACTGGTCACTAACTCTAGTTCATGCCCAGGCTCACCTTTTACTCTCCCAACACCTTTCCCTCTTCTGACCTCGTCCCCATACTCCAGTGACAACCACCAAAACCTTGGGATAGTTTAGAACAGCTTATCACTATCACAAGTCTACCATAATTAACTCATTAAGCCCTAGTTAACACTTGAGGGTCTATTGGCTAAGTTACAAGCATGGCCGCTGAGACAGTCCAAACATAAAGACTTAGAGGACAATGACACATATTATTGTTCAAGACAATCTTAATCCAAAACTCTCATCCTAAAATGATTTTGTTCTTCCATATCACATAGCATCTCAAAAGCATATATGTCCTCCTTCAGGACTAATTCACACATAATAAAGCAAGACATAATCAAATACAACTCATTTGAGCTTTACAAAATCCTAAACATCATCATTAGTCTCCCCTTGGCCATGACTACTATTTATTTTGATATTTAAACCACAACACCAAAGTACTAAAAGACAGTTTCACAAGGGGACCTGGACAAACCTGCACCCAAAAATTTCCCATTATTACCCGTCTTCTTTTATCTTTTTAATTCTCAAGCCTTAAGTGATGAATCTTGGGAAAGATAACTTCTCTACTTATAGCACATACCTACTTTATGTTAACCTACCAACCTTTGAAGTTCCTTCCTAATTCATTTTGAGAATCTGGCATCTCTTTACTGAGTTAAACCAAGTATAGCTACTATCACCACTTTAACAAACATGTTTCACTAGTTGGTTGACCATTTTAGACAAAAATAAAGATCATCTTAAGGTTGTCCTAGACCCACCTTTCATTAACAGTGTCAAGGACACTTCAAACAACCAAATGCACTCTCATTCAAACAACAGAGATCAATTCAAACAGGTCATAATAGTCACTATCTAAGCCAAATTGTCATAATCAGAAGCAATCAAACAAGTATGGGATTAATGAGCCTTTAATCAAAATTCAAGCCCAAAAATCATTACTTAAACATCAAAATAAGCATATTACTAATACTAAACTACATTTAACTATACATATAATACTCAACCATACCAAGCTATTATTAAGGTAGAAACTTAAATAAAAGCAATAAATTAAGGTAGTAAATTATTACCTTTTTTGAGTGCAGCCGGAGCAAGAATGGACTTAGAGCCTTGTTTGTGCTTCCAAACTCAAACTCAGCCACACAAAACACAGGACATAGAAAAGAAATAAACTTTTTGAACTAGCAAAGACTCAAACTCTTTTAGTTAAAGTCTAATAACACTAATGAAGCCTAAATCTCGAGCAAACTAAAAATTCAAGCCTCTTAAGGGTGTCCAACTTGTTTTAATGGTGAGGGATAGGGTTCTATTTATAGAACCAATAGAACCCCCAAAACTTGTCTTAAATCTTACAGAAACGTTGTGGGACTTGTGGTTTTTCCACAAGTTTTCACTTGAATTCAAAAGTATACTATCCAGATTAAAAGGAAATTAAAATCAACGGCTCATTTTTACCTCAAACTACTGTAAATCGACGATAAATAAAATAAATCGCAAGGATTGTACCTTGAGGGAGTATTTGGACGGGTTTTGTGGAGAAGGTGTATGAAAAATGCTTCATCCTTTTCTCTGATTTCCCACGTTCTACACTCTATCTACGATGGGACATGATGAGTAAAAGAGGGGGGTGGGGGTAGTGGTAGAGGCGGCGCTGGGGTTTTGCCCTAGCCGCCTCAACTCTCTTTTCTTTGTATAGAGACCCCTAGGGTCTGTGAAATGAAAATGAGAGGAGGATATATGCATATCCCCCCTTTAAACGTTTCATGGGCCGGGTCTAGTCCATTATGGACTGGGTTCGGTCCTATTTTTTTTTTTAAAAAGAAGGGGCCTCTTTTTGACATATATATACACACAATGTATGTTTACATATACATAGTGTATATGTATGTATGAAAGATGCAGTCCAATAAATGGTCCAAGCTAAAAAATATCAATTATTAACCATGATATTTTAAGCATGATCAAATTAGGACGCAATTAATTTAAAACACGACTGTTAAAACCATTTTTGCAGATATGGCCTCAATTGGCTTTAAAACTAAATGATTTTTTGCAATTATAACCTTTTATCTAGCTAGTTGCAAAAATATTCTTGACTAATCTTAATCTGATTAATTATTTCAAATATAGCCTTATTTTTGTCTTAATTAACCAATTAAAGCTAATTTGCACTAATAACCTCAATTGATTTGCCCATGGATTTGGTCATCTCAATTAAAGCCACTAGGAGGCTAAATTTGCAAAAATGACCACAATCACCTTAGTCCATGAATTGGTTAATTCAAATGTGGTCATTTATGAAAAAATAATTAAATAATCAAAACCAATTTGCAAAATGACCCCTCTAATTAACCAAATTAATTACCAAAATAATTTATTAATTAAACAACTATGCAAACACATAGGATCAAAGGTTGAGGGGTAAAGTGGTCAATCCCTTTAATTACTCAAATTACCTTAGATAATAAATTATTTATTAATCAGATTTTTTCTTGATTCAACAATTAAGTAAATAATTATTCAAAATTATTCTTGTTTTTGATAAATTCCAATAAAATATTCCATGAATGCCATAAAATATCTATTAATTTTCACATAATTTATAATGCACTGAAAATCTCTTTATCAATTTAAAGAGGTAAAATAATTTTATAAGAATTTATTTAGACCCTTTAAGATGCGCAACTTATTTTTTTAGTTATCCAAGGACCCTGAGTAATTAAAATAAATTATAAGAGTTCAAAAATTAGGTGTCAACACCAGACTTGCAGATTCTAGTTAGATGCTCTTGTTTGGCTAGACAGATTTCTGGGGTGTTTTGATGTATTTTCACATTATCTATATATTATTATGTCAGAGTTACCTATTTCTATCTCTTCTGCTTATTTATTTATTTATTTATTTATTTATTATTTCATATCTTTAAGATTGTTGGGATAAGGGTTCGCCTACCGAGGTGGAAAAAGTAGGTGCCCGCGCGACTTACCTAAATTGGCTCCTCACAAAGTTGGTATTAGAGCCCTAGGTTAACCGATCTATCATACAAGAGCGTATCTAGTAGAGTCTTGTGGATTGGTACGATGAGCTCCGTACTTATCTACGAGAGGCTATAGGACCTTTAGGAAACTTCACTTTCTTTCTGTCTTTCGTGCTACTTTATTATAATTGGTATCTAGAACAATCGAATTGGTATCTGACTCTTATCTTTTCTCTCTCAGATGGTGAGGACTTGAGCTACGATACCCCTAGAACAGGTGCTAAAGCCCGCAGCTACGGCTGGCACCAGAGGACGAGCGATAGCTAGGGACGCGGTAGAGATAGAGGCCGTGGGGCTAGCCTAGCCAGGGGCAGGGCTCCTGCGGTAGAGAAACGGTGTGATAGATCTCCGTATCCAGAGCATAAGGTTCCGCAGGTTCGAGGCCAGGCCGCTGAGGATGATGTGGCTCCAGCACGGGCACACCCTGAGGCCACTTCAGAGCAGATGATATAGGATACTATGGCCCGTGTACTACTCCACTTAGATGTATAGCAGGCTTCCACTGGTGTTGCTTCTCCGGGCGAAGGATCGCAGACTAGGGTTTGGGCGCAGACCCCTGAGCAGAGACCGACTCGTGCAGTGCACCCTGATGCAGCTATGGCTCCAAGGATGGATGTCGTGCCAGCCTCAGGAGATAATCTTAGACCCATGGCGGGCCCTATTATAACCTTGACTGATCAGGAGTTAGTTAGGAGGTTTAGAAAATTGGAGCCGTCGAGATTCTCAGGTACTCCTGGAGAGGATGCGTTTGAGTTCATCTTGAACATGTATGAGTTGTTACATAGGGTGGGGATTGTTGTGTCCCATGGAGTTGACTATGTATCCTACTAGTTTCTCTGAGATGTAAAGACTTGGTGGAGGTATTTTATTGCTTGCAGACCTGAGAGTTCTCCTCCACTGACTTGGACATAGTTTCATCGAACCTTCCTTGAGAAGTATGTGCTCGGGCTTTGAGAGAGGTGCATAGGGATGAGTTTCTACATCTACAGCAGAGGGATTGTCCATGGAGGCCTATGTTACTCGCTACTTGCACTTGGCATGTTGTTCATGTTACATCCCGTATTCTCGTGCGTTAAGTTACATCATAGGTTAGTCACATAATCTCAAAGGACATGATTATGTTTGAAGTTATAAGTGTTTATGTTATGTTCAATAAGTGATAAGTAAGTGTCGCGAAGGTTGGAGGTTAAACGAATCGGAAAAAAAAAAGTTTCGCTGAGTTTGGGACGTTGAATACCTTATACAGACTGTATGGAGTTTTGGACATATCCAAGTATGCAAATAAAGAGATCGGTGTATAAAAGTTTTAGGTCTCGAAATAATTTCAGCGGATGAACGATGGCTACGATGAAGTCGGTGAACGATGCTACGGTGACTTCGAGCAACTATATAAAGGGGTTTAACCCCTCATTTTCAGCCAAGAAACCAGCCCAAAAAATATTTCCCAACAATTCTAGAAAGTTCTCCATCTTCCCTCCATTAAATTTCAACGCGAGTTAAGTAAAAATCTCCGGATTCGGGTTCCGCCGGCGTATAGTTACGATTATAATATTGTGTTGCGGTGAATTTGTGGCTTGAGAGTAAGTCAAGTATTGAAGATATCGTGGTATTAGCGGAAGTAAGGTATGAATCTTTCTCTTTTGGTATCATTTAAGGCTTATTTATGGAGATAAATTTATGGAATAATTATGTAGCGAATTCGTTTGTGGAGGAGTTGGAGAAAATATCATATGGTGTAATTGATGGAATATTTTGGTAGTAATGAGGTTGTTGTTGTTTCTGTTGTTGTTATTGGTTGTCGATTGTCGGTATTGAGAATTCGGGCTAGGCATATAAATAGGGGAGATGCTGCCTTGCGATTTTCGGCGAGTATAGAGTAGTTTGACTTGAAAGTTTAGTATAAGTATACTATGATGAGTCTAATGATAGTGTGAATCCTCTTAAATGTAGACTCACGAATTCGGACGAATAAGTGTGGATAACTGGAGGTTGAACAGGTATGTTAAGGCTAGTCCCTTTCTTCTAAAGGCATGATTCCTTTCTTATAAATCCAATAGGTGTTTTCCAAATGTCCCATGATCCCTTTACGTGAATCCATAAATGTTTTCCAAGAATATTCTTATTCTCAAAAGCTAGAAATTGATGATTCATAGAGTTCATGATTCAAAGGTATGACTTCTTTCTTGATAATCCATAAATATTTTCCAAAATTTCCGAGTCAAAGATTTATGATTCTATAAGCTTTTATGACAACAACAACGGACATGTTTTTACAATATGAATGACGATGTTAAAGATGAGAATGTTTCTATGATGATTATGATGATGATGATTTTTAGATTCTAGAAATTTCGAAAGCTAATGATATTAATGCTATTATGAGATTATTGAGCTTATTTCATGATTGTCTCTATTTTATTCATTGTTGTTGATCTCACCTTATAATAATTGTTCTTTCAAGGTGGGGTAAACGATAATGATTGATCCATAATATAATCGGAGGCTACCGACCTTACGTCACTCCAATATAGTTGTGGCTTTGATTGGGCTCTGATGCATGCTTTATATATATGTATATATTTTCTCACACCGAGCCGCGCTATAGTCGGCCGGGTACGGCACCTATTTTGCAACTACTGCGATCAGTTGGTGGCCACACCGAGTCCCAAAAGAGCGGGTACGTTACACACCGAGTCCCGAAAGGGCCGGGTACGTTACACACCGAGTCCTGAAAAGGCCGGGTACGTTATGATGATGATATTATATATATGTATGTAAGAAAAAGTTTTTTTTTAAAAAGTTGAGCATGCATGACATCCGCCTTATGAGACATCCGGATGTACGGGTCTCTCTTATTCCATGTTACCTTCCATATCTACATTATGTTGTTATTCATGCCTTACATACTCAGTACATGATTCATATTGACGTCCCTTCTTGTGGACGCTGTGTTTCATGCCACGCAGGTATATACAGATGAGTAGAGGATATTAGTAGAAGATGTTCCAGCTGGATTGGCGAGCTCCATTTCCTTCCGGAGTGTTGCCGAGTCAGAGTATCTATGTTATGGTATCTTGATTTATGTTAGAGACTTTACGCAGCAGTCACGTATATAACATGTCGGTCTTTGTAAGCGGCTCGTAGTTTTATGTATCACTATGCATTATGTTACAAATTCATATGATTACAGATTTTACTTGATTTGAGAAAGACGAAAGGCATGTTTTTGAAAAGCTTCCATTATGCACTCATTTCATGATTTAAGAGTCCAGTAAGATTATGAGTATAACGAGAACCAGCGGGTTCGCTCGGCCCTAAGTAAGGGTCGGGTGCCCATCATGCCCTATCAAAAGTTGGGGTGTGACAGTTCAGCTCTTTTGATCCCTGCTGAGCCGGACATGATTCGGCGCTTTATTGGTAGGCTCGTTAGTTTTCTTCAGATTACTTGTCTTCAGCTTGAGGCTATAGGGGGCTTCCTTCCAGTCCATCGTTGAGCATTCTTTTTTAGTCGAGGTCACTAAGGCCCGTGCATTTGGAGGGGGTAGTGAGAAGAGGCCGCGACAGTTTGGGAGTTTTTATAGTTCTAGCTCGAGGGGCGCTGGTCAGCCTTCTAGGCCGCATCAGCCATATTTCGGCTGCCCTATACATTCACCTTTGTAGGCTTCCTCTAGTAAGTCACCTAGAGAGAGAGCTCTCGAGAGCTTATTTTCTCGACCAGTAGATAGGGTTGTTCTAGATGGGTTCTCAGCTTTAATTTATCAATCTCTACTCTCTAAGGGCTGTTTTGTACGTGGTGAGTTCGGTCATTATACTAGGGCGTGTCCCCGATCCAGGCAGGTTCATCAGTTTCAGAGGATTCCGGCATCTTCAGGTAGTCGAGGAAGTGCTTCTCAGAGGGACGACACTCAGTCAGGTCGTAGCGGCTCTCAGGTTTCAAGGGGTAGATCCCGGGATAGTAGAGGTGGGTCCCAGAGTTCAAGAGGTAGATCTCATTCTGGACGTGATGGGGCCTAGTGTTACTCATTCCTAAATAGACCCAAGGCAGAGGCCTCAGATGCTGTTATTTCAGGTGTCGTTTTTGTTCGACGTACTGCAGCATCTGTGTTATTGGATCCTAGATCCACTTATTCGTATCTGTCTGCATATCATGTCGTTGATTAGGATTTTCCTTGTGATAGCATTGCTGTACCTATTTATGTGTCTACTTCGGTCGAAGATTCTGTTGTGGTTGATCGAGATTATGGGTCGTGTTTAGTTACTTTTATAGGTTATGACACTTGGGTAGATTTGATGATTCTTGATATGGTGGACTTTGATATTATTTTGGGTATGACACGCTTTCTCCTTATCATGCGATCTTGGACTGTCATGCCAAGACAGTCACTTTAGCCATACCGGGCATTCCTATATTTAAGTGGAGGGGTACTCCAAGCCCTGCTCCGAAGAAGATTGTTTCCTTTCTTCAGGCGAAGAAGTTAGTCAACAAGGGGCGTTTAGCTTATCTGATTCATGTGCGTAACACTACTATTGCATCTCCACCCCTTGAGTCTATTCCTATCGTGAGCGAGTTCACGGAGGTATTCCCGACTGATTTGCCGAGTATGCCACTCGATCGTGACCTTGACTTCTGTATTGACTTGGATCCGGGCACTCGCCCTATTTTAATTCCGCCATATCGGATGGCACCTACCGAGTTGAGAGAGCTTAAGGAGTAGTTACAAGATTTATTGAGCAAGGGGTTTATTAGACCGAGTGTCTCCCCTTGGGGTGCTCCTGTGTTGTTTGTGAAGAAGAAAGATGGATCTATGAGGATGTGCATTGATTATCGCCAGCTGAACAAGGTTACTATTCGGAACAAGTGTCCTATGCCTCGTATTGATGATTTATTTGACCAGCTTCAGTGTTCTCGAAGATTGACTTACGTTCAGGCTACCACCAGCTGAGGATCAGGCTGAGGGTATTCCGAAGACAGCCTTTCGGATGAGATATGGACATTGTGAGTTCTTGGTGATGTCATTTGTTCTTACCAATGCCCCCACTGCATTCATGACTTTGATGAATGACATCTTTAGGCCATTCTTTGATTCCTTCATGATTGTGTTTATTGATGATGTCTTGGTGTATTCCAAGAGTAGAGAGGAGCATGAGAGCCATCTTCGCACCGTACTTGGGTTGTTGAAGAAGAATAGCTTGTTTGCTATGTTTTCAGAGTGCGAGTTTTGGTTTGAGTCTGTGGTATTCTTGGGCCACATTGTGTCTAAGGATGGGATCATAGTGGATCCTCAGAAGATTGAGGCTGTGAGGGATTGGGCGAGGCCCACTACTATGACCGAGACCAGTAGTTTTGTGGGTTTTGCCAGTTATATCGTCGATTTGTGAAGGGTTTTACTTCTATTGCTTCGCCTTTGACCAGATTGACTCAGAAGGATGTTCCCTTCCAATGGTCCGATGATTGTGAGGAGAGCTTTCAAAAGCTCAAGACTCTTTTGACTTCAGCCTCGATTCTAGCATTACCCGTGGAGGGTAAGTATTTCGTGGTCTATTGTGATGCATCTCGTATGGGTTTGGGTGTTGTATTGATGCAGGAGGGTAGAGTCATAGCCTATGCTTCCCGTCAGTTGAAGATCTATGAGAAGAATTACCCCACGCATAATTTAGAGTTGTTGGACGTGATCTTTGCTTTGAATATTTAGAGGCATTACTTGTACGGTGTCCATTGTGAGGTTTTAATCAATCACTGTAGCCTTCAGCATGTGTTTACCCAGAGAGATCTTAATTTCAGGTAGCACCGATGGATGGAGCTCCTGAAAGACTATGGCATCTCTATTATTTACCATCCAAGGAAAGCCAATACGGTTGCTGATGCCTTGAGTCGCAAGGCCATGAGCATGGGGAGTTTAGCTCGTTGGACATGGAGGTTCAAACTCTAGCCAACAGTTTCATTCGTCTTGATATTTCAGTCCCAGGCAGAGTTTTGGCTTGTGTAGAGGTGAGATCATCCTTATTAGATCAGATCAGACTCATCAGTTTGAGGAAGCTCGGTGAGTTAGATTCGAGATGGGGTTCTGAGGGGTGAGGCCAAGGACGCTATGATTGATTCTAAGGGTACTTTGAGGATTAAGGGGTGGGTGTGCGTTCCTCATGTTAGAGACTTGATTCATTTGATTTCGACTGAGGCCCATAGCTCTCGATATTCCATTCATCCGGGGGCGACTAAGATGTATCGTGATTTGAGGCAGCACTACTGGTGGCGTTGTATGAAGAAGGATATAGCCGATTTTATAGCTAAGTGTGGTAATTGTCAGCAAGTTAAGTATGAGCACCAGCGACCCGTTGGTGTACTTCAGAGGATGCCCATTCCCAAGTGGAAGTGGGAGAGGATTGCCATGGATTTCATTGTGGGTCTTCCAAAGACCCTGGGTAAGTTTGATTCGATTTAGGTGATAGTTGATTGGTTGACTAAGTCCGCTCATTTCATTCCAGCTCCGATTTCCTACACCGCGGAGAAGTTAGCCAAGTTGTACATTCGTGATATTTATGAGATTGCATGGGGTTCCTGTTGACACCTAATTTTTGACCTCCCGTAATTTATTTTAATCACTCAGAGTCCTTGGGTAATAAATAAAATAAGCTATGCACCTTAAAGGGTTTTAATGACTTTTATATAAATTGTCCAAATCATTATTCTACTACTTTAAATTGGTCAAAATATTTTTATGACATCACAAATTATTAGGAATTAATTGGTACTTTTTATGAGATACTTATTAGATTTAATCAAAGGAAAAAGGGCATTTTGTTTAAAAATAATGATCATTTATTTAAGTGTTTAAATTGTCAAAAAATCAAAATTAGCAAATATTTTATTCCCTTCAATCCAAAGAGTTTAAGTAATTTAAATAATTGACCATTTCACCCCTTAATTTTTAATATTTGTATAATTGCATAATTTGTCAAAATTATGTATAATTGTCTATAATTTTTTTAATTAGGCTAATCAATCAATTAGGTGGTCATTATTGCTAATTAATTTTTAATTGTTTAATTATTTTTATTATGGCCACAATTAAATTAACCAATTCATGGTTTAAGGAAATTGGGGTCATTTTTGTAAAATTAGCCTCTTAATGGCCTTAATTGAAATAACCAAATTCAATGGCTCAAATCAATTAAGTTCATTAATGCAATTTAATTTTAAAATCTGCTAATTAGGCCAAATATGGCCATAATTGGAATAATCAATTGGATTGAAATCAATTAAGGCCATATTTGCAAAATTACGCCCATTTACCCAGCTGGCCATTTTTTAAACTATTTAATAGGTTAATATGTCCTAATTTGTTTATAATTAAAATATTATGACTAACAACCAATATTTTAGTTTTCGTCCGTTTATTAAATTACCTATTTTACTCTATATATACGTGTATACCAGTTTAATAGGTTAATATGCCCTAATTTGTTTATAATTAAAATATTATGACTAATAACCAATATTTTAGTTTTCGTCCGTTTATTAAATTACCTATTTTACTCTATATATACGCGTGTATACATTAGGTATACATATATATATATATATATATATATATATATAAATATATATATATATATATATATATATATATATATATATATATATATATAGAGGGGCCTTTTAAAAAAAAATTGGCTTGGACCGAGCCTAGTCCAAGAATGGACAAAGCAGAACCCAGCCCAAGCCTAGACGGATTAAAAGGGGATAATACCCCTTAACACTTTATTTCATACCAAACGACCCTTTTGCTCATCCTTCCTCTCTCATCCCACTTTCTTGCAAACCCCACAGCCGCCACCTGTCTCTCCTTCTCTCTCATCCCAAAAATGGTAAAATTGCAGTTAAGTGTATGGTACACAGCTTTTGCAGCATTATTTGCGTGAAATAAATTAATTTCAGGATTTGGTTTACCCAGATCTTTCCAAAATCGGTAATCGACTTCTCTTTTGCTTTTCTTTCTAAAATTATTAAACTAAAAGTTGATTATTGTTGTCTTATTTGTTGTACTATGTTCATTTTCCTCGATTTCCATTGGTTGGGGGTGAATGGTTTGGATCAAGTCCAATGAGGCCCAGAACTGGCCATTCATTTTTTGTTAAATCATTTTGAGCCATAGATTTGTTCTACAAGGTTAGTTTCTGGGAAAATTAGTTGTCCCACATCGGTATTTTTGAGGGTTTGAACAATTTTGGGGTTCTATAATAGAAACCCGCCCTCACCATGAAAGAAAGGTCGGAAAAAATAGGGAAAAAACCTAAAGAAGCTAGAACTTTGAGTTTAAGCTTCCATAGTAAAATTGTAAACTTCGACTTAAAAGCTTGGGTTTTTCTTAGTTCTAAAATTATTTTCTTGCTTTTTTTTTTTGTTGGTGTCGCTGAGTGTGGAATTTGGAAGCACAAAAAGGTCTTCAAATTCAATCTTGACCACGACTGCACTTTAAAAAGTTAACATTTTATCTTGGTGCATGTTTTTGTTATTTTTCAGTAGTTTTGTTATGTGATAATGGTCTATTTGATGTTAGTTTGCTGTTAGTTTGTCGTAGGTTTAATTAGTGGTAATGTGCTGTTCTAAATGATGCTTAAGATTCATTAGATGTTTGGAAATAGAGATCACTTTCTTACCTTCATAAATGACATGCTTAACCTTAATAGTGGTTGTTGATGTGGACTGAATGTATGAGCCTAGATAATTTTATTGATGTTGCTCCATAGATAGAGAGGCACATACTGTTGTATGCTTTTATTAGATGCTGAAGATCCTGTTTGATTGCTCATTCCGTAAACATGACAAAATATGGTTACATGATTAATAACACTAATTTTAGTGAACTTCTAGAATAATGTTAATCATATTTGAATGTGAGAGATTGCTAAAGTACTGTGATGATCCATTCTTGAGTAGTTTAAGGTGGTTGTTAGCTTTCTTGATGAGATTGTGTTATCCTGGAATCTTTAATTTGCTTTCCCAAGTCTACATACTTTGTTTATGCCACAATTAAGTAGCATGAGTCATGATTAGGATAAGTAAAGAATTATGATTAGACTGAAACAAGGCTTAAGGAGTATAGGCATACATATATGAGTCTCATGATGTGGTCAAGGTATTAGAACATGATTAAGTAAGGTTTAATTGCATTTGAATAGGCCTAAGCATACCTAAGTCTGTTAAAGTATGCCTGTATTGCCCTAAAAATGACCTTCACCAGTTGTGTCTTATATACTGAGGGTAGGTATAAAACAAATGGCACTCTAGAATATGACATAGAAGTTCTAAAAATGAAAGTTGAGGCCAAGGTTTATTTATTTGGTAATATGTTCCCAAGCGGTCCATTAGAGGCCAGTGTAGGTTCATTGAGTTTGTAAGACCATTTAAGATGAATTAAGACGCCTAGATATAACTAGGATGATTGTGTGTCATCATTTTTCATTTAAGCAGAATCTAGTCTTGATTTTTAAGTCTATAATGATTAAGATGCTCAAATCTTTTCAAAGAGGTAATGTCTAAAAAGAATTCAAAATAGCTTTCATAGTGAAGACCCTAGGTTGAATTGATTATAATTGTTAACTTGTGTGGTCAACTAGGTGTCTAGATGGAATTCGATTTAAAGGAAGTGTCAAACTAACCTTAACCACAAGGTCTTGGTGGTTGTCACTAGGCATGAGGAGGAGGTAAAGGGTTGAGGTTTCCTTTGTTCCCTTTTTACTAAAAGCAAGACTCGGGGAAAGGATGGGGAGGTAATGACCTCACCTTACACTATTTCTCTTTCAGGACCCCGAGGTTCCCTTTTTCTCTTAAACCTCATTTCTATGGTTGTGGGAATCACAGAGGCCTTATGTTTGGTTAGGAGGAGTTTATCATATCTGGGGATCCTTGAGATTTTATGCTGTTAAAACCATGTTAAAATAAAGTGTGAGGGTCTGCCACATTCTCTGCCATAATTAAAGGGATTAAAAACTGTAATATTGACTAATGTTCTGGGAGTAAGTTATTTATCAGGACCTAGATCCGTGTTTTAGAGTTCAAACATGCTTGCTTTGTGTTATTTAAGAATGAATATGTTCAATAAAACCTACATGGTATATTTATGCTTAGACTGTCTGTGTTG
Organism: Lycium ferocissimum; assembly: GCF_029784015.1. Lineage (NCBI taxonomy): Eukaryota > Viridiplantae > Streptophyta > Magnoliopsida > Solanales > Solanaceae > Lycium > Lycium ferocissimum. The sequence continues at coordinate 14,739,683 of NC_081352.1, forward strand.
TGGTCCTAGCCATAATTTGAATCTGGGAAAAGGACATTTTAGTTGAGATAAAGATTGGTGGGAATCCTTGCTTTTGAACTTGAACTGTTACATTTAGACCTTAATATGCATTGTGATGTAACCTGGATTGAGAAGATAAAGTTGTAATCTGTTTAATGAGGTTTGTCTCTATATTGTTTGTGCGTTTAAAGTCCCATCATGTTTAGAACTGTAGGATGGAACAACTAAATACTGAGTCTGTGTCAAATAATGAATAAGTGACAAGCTGGAATTAGTTTAATGTTGTTGTTTAAGGATGTTGTGAGTACTCTTAAACAGCTTGTGAACCACTTGGCATAGGGTAGTCTTTTCGAAGACACCTAAAAGAGAGGGCAGGGAAGAGTCAAGCTTAGCTTGATTCACAGTACCTACCCTCCAAATGAGGGGTGTCATGACATAGCCTATGAACCATGGGGGTATTCTTGTCATGAGGGTGCATTGATCTTCCTTGATCTCACCATTTTATCAACGGTTGGAATCGGAAGGGGTAGGAAAAAGTTAACTTGTCTGAATGTCCAAAGGAATTTAGGAAACTGAGGAAGAAGAAATTGGTAGTTTCAATAAGCTGATTTTTGCTTTCTTTCTAAGAGAGATGGATTAGTTTGAAGTTGTTAGCAATAAGTGTCCTTTTAAGAAGTTGAGAAAATTCTGAGTCACAAAGAGTTATTTGAAACCTTGTGCCATTCTTTTTTCTGTGAGGCCTTGTGATAAACATAGCTGCTCCTTTCTTTTTTTTTACTTAAGTGGTAACTCACATGAAATCTGTTTGTGTATATGCTCCTACTGCCGTTGATTAAAACAAAGGCTCATTTCTGTGGGTTTCTCTGGGAATCTAAATTTGCTCAGTCTCAACTCATTTAGTGTTGTTTTAATTCAGATTTCTTGGTGGTCTAACCCTTCCTTGGATCATAAGTTGTAGGATTTTTCTCTTCACCTGGATCTCTCTACTGTGTTTCTGTTATTGCATTAAGCTATTCTCACACTTACTACTATGAGGTCTGCTAACATGTGAAGCTAGTGAATCATCTACCTGATATGTATAGGAATCAAGTTAGATTTGAACTAGCTTTGGCTTTATATTTGGACACTGTTCTAAGGAGTAAGGAGTAATTAGGTGAATAAAAGGATATTGAGTTTAAAATTTAAACACAAAGAGTATGAATATACACAGAATATGCATAGGTTAATGAAAAGGAAAAGGGATATACATATAGTATACACTTGGTATACACATCCCATGTGTATATCATAGTATACTATGTGTATATAAGGGAACAAATCAGTTATAGATAGGATCTGTACATGAGTACAGGAGATAGAAACCTCACTTAAGCTTTAAACTTTCAAATGAATTTCTTTTAGAAGGCAATTGAGCCTATCCCAATTCAGGTTTAATTGGAAATGGGCCAGATTTCATTAAAACCCAAAGGTAAAAGAAAAAGAGGATGGTTTTTGTTTGCATCATCTATTGATTAAGTATTTTAAAGTTGTTCGTGTTATTTTTCATATTATCACATTGCAATATCTGTTTTAGTCCTCTTGTCATCATTTTGAGTTTATTCTCAGTATTGTTTGTAATTAAATTACTTCCATATGCGGTGATACTTGTGCACAGTTATGGGACTCTGATTTTATCCTATGGCAACACTGGTTTGGGGAGTTGAGGTGGTTTGGGGGGATAGGTCTTAGCCATTCCCCGATGTCCAGCCATGCCTGGGGTTTATGAAATTCCTTGGAACTTGTGCGGCATCGGGAATACGAGTGGTGACAACATTTTCCCTTGCATGGTATGAGTCCCAAATCAGTGAAGCTAATAGTATACAATCGAGTGGCTTAATCGTGTACCTTGTAACAAATTTGATTTATGTAGATATATGTATAATTATACAAGTGATAGATTCAGTAAATATGGACAAACCTTGGTCCTTTTCCTTTTCCTCCTCTCACTGCATGGCCATTTGGGCCTAAGTCCAGCCACCCTATTGGGCCTTTGGCCCAATAGGAAAGTTCTTTCAAAATTATTGAGTCCGAAGAAAGAAAGGAAATCTAATATATATTGAAGGCCTAGTCATGGATGAGGATGACGTGAAGGCCCAACCATGGGTAAAAATGGTTAACTAGGGGTTTGGTACACCCCTAGTCTATCCCTCCTCCTTTAAATTATATTATATTATGTCAGTTTCTTTTTCTATTTGTATTTGCAAAACAACTCACACTATTATTGGAACCATTTATGGTTTGAACTAGACATCTTAGGCAAACAGTACATATGCCGTTTAGTTCAACTTTAGGTCTCAATGCGATTTTCAAAACCCGGCTTAATATAAATGATTTTTGAAAGTGTAAGAAATGGCTAAGTAAATCAATAAAAAGAATGAACGGCATTAGTTCATTAACGAAAATATTGTTATCATCTTCCTAAACAAAGAAAAACCAAGTTTGACCCTTTTTTTTTTCTTCTTAACCGAAAGAACGTTTCTTATTTTAAACTCAATTTTTTCCAAAAGATTTCTTCTAGGTCTAGGTAGAAAAATAATTTCAAATTGTGCATAAATTTAGTATACTTTTAAATGCCAGAAATAGTTTTTTTCTTTGGACTAGGCCCTATCCAAAATTGGGAAACTTTGAGGGTTAAGGCCTAACCTAAAATCAAATTTTTAAAGTCCCACTTAAACAAAAAATTTCAGAAAGAGGTGGAGAAACACGTTTTTGGGCTGTGCCCAGTAACTAAAGAAAAAAAAAATGGGTTTTTGGGCTAAAAGTCCAATAGATTTAAACACTCAATAGATTTTTAAGAAAAAGGCGTAAAATTTTGGGCCAAAGCCCACATAAAATATTATCCCTTTATTTACAGATAATGGGCTAGAAGTTTTAAATCCCAAGACCAAGAAAAGTTAGTTGGATTATATTAGTTGGATTATATAAGCAAATTTCTTATAAAATAAAATCCGTATAAATCATTTGAAAACACAAAGTTTTAGATAAGGACGTTCTAAAAATGTATTAAGCGGATAAACCTGGACTATATATGAGTCAAGCATGAATGAAACTCATTTATCCAATTTTTTTATCTTTACAGAAACTACTACTATTCTTATATATAACAGGAACTAATTGTATCTAGATATTATAAATCTGAACCTAAATGCCCTATATTTAAAGAGAATACATTTAATTCTTTTCAAAATGATATGCAGATGGCAGATTTTTACAATGCAAAAAATAAACACCAAATAAACAGTTTATGCAAATACTCATACATTGGAATCCGAAGGTCAACCGTATAGTACAAATCCTTAATACTAGGGTGCCTAATACCTTCCCTAGGGGATTACCAGAACCCTTACCTAGAACTTTGGACTAAGAAGAATTTTTGACGGTGTATGAATAACCCTTCAAAATTGGTTTTCCTAATTTCCTAAAAATTAGGTGGCGACTCTTTTAAACCAAAGTCCGAAAGAGCACCAACGATTTCGAAGTAACTTTTTCGAGCGCTAACCCTACTCGTAAAAATGCGAACCATTACAGATGGCGACTCTACTGGGGACTTACAGGTTCTAACTATAAGGATTCCAATATAAACGAGTATATTTGCTTTAACTGTTTATGAGTTTACTTTCCCACAATTATAACTGTCAATGCATGCATATCATAACTCCGCCACTCCTGGTATTTATTTTATACTTTGTTCCAAAGGCGACTTCCCAGAGAATGCGGTCGTACCTTTAGTATAAAAATAAAATATTTCTTTTGAAACCGTTATGAGACGGGGTTGGTTCGTGGTCGTCCAATAGCCTAAACGGTTCAGCCCCAGTTGTTCGCTCGGGTTCCCGGTCTTTTGTGAAAAACCCACTCTAGTAAAGACTAAGATAGAGCTAAGACAAATCCCTACTGATCTAGAGCATTCATACCTAGATGAGCTTTGGGTATCTTATACCTACCTAAAGCTCATTAAGAGAGACCACCCTGTGTTCGGACGGTCTATGACCCAAAGAGCACCGCATCTCATTTATGTGCTATGTGGGAGCATGTTTGTGCCTTTGTGATGAACCATTGATCATATGGGGATGGGAAAATCTTAACCGTGTTTTATTTTGTAGATGGAAGGCAGAATCCGTTTTGACATATTTATTGATGCTCCGAACTTGTTGAGAGTTTGGTGGGAATGGTTGGGTGATACTAATCTGTCACACCCCAATCTTGATCAGGGTGTGATGGGCACCCGACCCTTACCTAGGGCCGAGCGAACCCTCTGACTCTTATTCCATGCGTAATTTTTTTTTTCTAAGTCGAATATACATGACAAGGCTCACTAAAATAATCTTTCTGTTGTTTTTCAAGCAAATCGAATTTGTGACTGAATAAAACTCATATCATAATATAACTGGCACATTGGCCTATGGAGCCACCGACGCATCGACTTCACCCACGACTCGCCGCAAAGTGTCTAACCGTAATCGAAATCCCGGCACGTGTACTCCGACTCGGCTACACTCCGGCCAAATGGAGCTTGCCAACTTCGCCGGAACGTCTTCTATATTAACTTCAACCCGTCCGGGTGTACCGCGCGCATACGAACGCGACCCCGACAAGAAGAGGGTCGGTGCGAGCATTGTACCGAGTATGTAAGATATGAATAGTAACATGATAAAGGCATATGCAAGATAAATAATAACGGTACAAACATATGGAGCTTATCTCGGGCTAGATATAATGTACGTGTAAGTGCCTTTTCGGGCGGATGCCATGCCTCGCTAGTTTCTTTCCGAAAACGGTACTTCTTATTTACCTTTACGAGAGAACGTAACATTTCGGAGAACGGTGTCCTTTACTTACATTCACGTACGCCGAGTACATCGGCTCTCCCAACCCCCCATTCCCAACAGTGTCCCAACAATAACATATGACATATACAGAAAACAGAACATTTCAGAAAACGGTGTTCTTTACTTACATTCACAGACGCCGAGTACATCGGCTCTCCCAACCCCCCATTCCCAACAGTGTCCCAACAATAACATATGACATATACAGAAAACAGAACATTTCAGAAAACGGTGTTCTTTACTTACATTCACAGACGCCGAGTACATCGGCTCTCCCAACCCCCCATTCCCAACAGTGTCCCAACATATAATATATATCACATATACAGACGCCGTTTCCGGCTCTCCCATATCCCGCGTCCGGGCATCCCGCGTCCGGGATGATAAGCCAGCTGAATCAGGTGGACACAGTTGCCCTCCCCATTCCCCACATATACATGTATCATATAAACAACATGCACATATACGTGTATCATAAGGCGAAGTTACCAATGAAAAGTGTCATTTATGAGAAAAACATCCAATAGGTTCATAAGGTATAGTTTCATCTTCTTAAAACCTTTATAGCGCTATTCCCTTTAATAAAGTTGAGATATAAGAAATCGTTTAACATTTCCGTATTTTCATTTTCATAGCAGAACATATCTATCGTAGGCATTTTCTCATTTTCAACTCCATCGTTATCATTATAAGATCATATTCTTCACCTTAGTCAAGGAATCATCTTTGTCGTACTTATCACGGACATATGTTCTTTCTTAGCATTATCGTCGTCATGGTCATCATAGACATATTTATATTAGGATAGCGTTGTACCTATCGTTTGATAATCGGGACAAGGATCGGAAGTTTCCTTAGGATTCCACTCCAAAACAAGCCAAACGAGCAATAGGGAAAGTCCGGGAACAATGGGCCCACCTCGGGTCAAATGAGGCGGCGCACACAATTTACGTGTAATACGTCTCATGACATTACTTATGAGAGTTTTAAAGTAATCGGGTCTCATTTATGCAAGTCCTAGAGGTCTAAGAAGTTTTTCAACATTTCGCACCATTTCTAGTTCAATTCTACTGAATGAATAGTAGCGAATTTCAATCTTGGATTTCGAGAAAAGGAATGGCCCCGAGGCCCGTATCCAACTTAGTACGTCTAAGACATGCCATAGAAAGAAGGGTGAAGTCTTACATACCTCTTCTTGCTCCTTCTACTACTCCAAATCCAAGCTGCAAATCCGCCAAAATCTACGATTTGGTCATGTTTACCAAAACTTGATTAGTGCACTTAGAACTGGATTCTTCAAATGACACTTGGCTACCGAAATTTCGGCAGCACTTCCCCTGTAAATACACCGTCCCGAGAATATGGCTCGGCCCAATTCAACAACAACAACCCGAGAATGGAACTCGGCCACAATATCAACCACAATGCCAACAATCCATAGGTAATTCAAACACATTCTAACATTAATAATTTCTCTCTATACAATTCGCGAATATTTCACGCATATTCAATTAACTACGTACCTTCCAACCAACACCATTGATCGTACATTCAAGTGTTAATCCGAGACCATTTAAACACGATTTACAAGCATTCCAAGTAATCTATACCATATTCAAACACTCCAACCCATATGCTACTTTACCCGACACTACCAATTCCATAAACACAACAATAATATGTTTCTTTCTTCCAAATTCATATACTACGTCAACAATCCATACGTCTTCAACAATATTTTCATAAACTCACAAAGTCACATTAAAATCACACCAATCTTCCAAAACAGCCCGCAACACCACAAATTCAATCATGAATCATTGAGCATTCATTTTTCATCATATAATTCACAACACAACAACCAAATTACCAAACAAAAATCAATTCGTTTATCCTACACCCCCACTATATTCGGCCACCATGCATGCATATATTTCCATGGATTTCTCATATTTTCTATACATGTTCACAACAAGAAACGCACTACATGAAATTAACTCAACCTTCCATGAAACATAACACACACACACGGCTCAATCACACATACACCATACACACGACCACTTTACAACATTCATATTCTCATGATTTTCACCCCTTTCTACATACTACAATACTCACAACCATCCAAAACATGTGAAAGAAGATTGAATACATACCTTTTTCCTTAACTTCTTCTTACTTGACTAGGCTCCAAACTTGCACAACAAATGCTTTGCTTGTTCCAACAACCACTCCATGTTGTTGAGGACCTTTAATTAGGTAGGAAAAGTGGAAGAAAATAATATATTTTGATCATCTTCCATGGCTCCCATTTTTGGAGCCATGGCCGAATACTACTATATATCTCTCTCTTCATCTTTTTTTTTTTCCTTTCTTATTTCTTCAACTAAAAAGATGACCTCAAATATATATATGCATGTCTCCCCCTACTTTCCATATTTATTAGTTAGTCCCTCAAGTATGGCCTTATTTTCCTCTTCTTCCTCTTCTAGAGCTTTCTTTTTTTTTCTTGATTTTTCCTCTCTTTCTTAAATTTCTTCACTAGGTCAAAGAAGACCAAGTGTCTTATTTGGTACACTTTGGTCCTTCCATATTTACACTTTGCCCCCTCTACTTATGAATTGGCCACATGCTCCTTTATTTATTTACTTTACTTCTCTAGGATTTTCTTCCTTTTTCTTGAAAATTAACAAAAGAAAACCACATTTCCTCCTATGCAAGTTTTGGCCCTTCAAGAATTTTCTTGAACTTTTTGTGAAATTACCATTTTGTCCCTAACCTTCGCATTATTTCCACGGCCCATTTTGCGAATTTCCTTTTTCGCTCAACCTTCCACAATATTTCCGTGCTAATAATAGTTATAAATAATATTTACAACAACTCGTCCGTTAAAATAATTTTTGAGAATGGTCTCGCCTTTAACTTTCCCCGACGACTTTGGAATATTCAAACGTACAAAGTACGGGCTATAACATAATCGAAGGACAATTAGCTGCACTCTAGGTCACCTACCCTCTATCATGATAATCAAGGGTTGTCCGGAACTAATAGAGGTATCAGCTGGGCATTGGAATGACAAGGAAATAATGCTTTGTTTTGGTGATATCGAAATGACTCCGACCTTAGAAGAGATTAGGGATGCCATAGATAGCAATGGAACCTGTCTAAGGAGACGACACAAGCCTGTAACGATCCATTTAGTTATTATATTGTTTGGACCCATTTAACCTTGTTTACCCTTCCCCAAGTCCCGTTAGTATGATCTATGACTTAATGAGCTAATTGGGTTGGTTTTCACAAGGCTAGAGTGTAAATTTAGTAATTGAAGGACAAGCTAGTTAAGTTAGTGAGTTAGAGTTGACCACGGTCAACATCGGGTTAAGATGACCCCGTGTCTATTTTTTGGAAGTTTCAATATGTTAATATGATGATTTTGAACTTGTCCACAAGTTTTGGTGAGGTTTCGAAGAGGTTCGGATGGGTTTGGATTTTGTCGCGCTCGTATTCGATGTTTTCGTCGTAGGTCTGTGGATAGAAACGGCTATAGATTTCTCAAACGACCTTGGTTTTAATTGAAGTTTGAACCATTATATCCGTATCAAAATTACGAAGCCATAGCAAAAAGAATCGTCGTGTTTGGCCTCCGGATGAGGGAGTTATGACCATTGTAGTGCGGACTGTTCCAGTAGGTCCACTATAGTGACCAAGAGGCCACTATAGAGGGATCGCTATAGCAGTTTGGAGACTGCCGCAATGGCTGACAGGGCATAAAATCCCTATTTTAATATTCCAACTCCTAACCATTAACCCCAAGACCCTAAAGTCAGTTTTTAAGAGAGAAAGAGGCAAAAT
>NC_081352.1:14748502-14758199 GCF_029784015.1 Lycium ferocissimum
CTAAGACCCCAAAGTCAGTTTTCAAGAGAGAAAGAGGCAAAATTCATTCCATTCTTTGGTGAAAGAATCTTAGAGTGTAAGTCCCCATCTTTATTTGTTCCTTTTCCTTTCTTCTTCAAATTCCATGATTATTTTAAGAGGTCCATCAATGGTGGGTGAAAATCCTAGAACCCTATAATTAGTAAACCCTTAAATAATTGGTGGGTTGTTGATTTTATTGTTGATTAATCATCTAGGAGTATAGATTATCACTTTCTAGGAAGAGAATTTGATTTCTTATGGTTGGAATTGCATGTTGATACTTAGGGTTCTAATAAAAATGGAGGCTTTGTCCTAAAATTTGTTTTAAAGGGTAAAATTGATTAGAAACCCACGAATTGAGAGTTAATGATTGTAGAGATAGAAGTTATTATAAATTTACCATTAAAGGAGGGTTTAATCCATTGAAAAAGGGCAGAAGTAAGTAGGTCTTCTTTCCCAAATTGTTGTTCTTGTTTAAATACATGGTTTATTGCTTACTTATGTCACGCCCCAAAACCCACCCTGGACGTGACCGGCATCCGATGTCATGAACAACATCGGAAGAACCTAAAAGATGCAATACCAACACTTGAACCTCGCCGGTTGAATATTCGCCTCAGCTTTATAAAATAAATACAATCAAATCATGATATATGAATTAAATTAGCGGATGTCTTTAATATCAAAAAACTTAATCAAAACGTGACGAACGCCCAATAGTTAAACAAAACTCAATAACTACCCACAAGAATGTATACTAAGGAGCTTCTAAGATAAAGGAATAATTTGTCTGACACATCGGGACGCGGCTTAGAAAAACTAGAACAGTAAATAAATATGATAAGGGGTGTCGCATGAATGAACATGTGGGCTCACCAAGTCAGCAGCAACAGCAAGTCCTTCTTAAGCATTTTGAGTATCAAGAACCTGCTCTTCTCCGTTACCTAACATACCATCAAAAATAACAATGGTATGCCTGAGTACTTCGTACTCAGTGAGTGTCTAAGGGGCAATAGTTAACAAAACAAGATATGATGAACAAAATCAATAAAATGACATTAATGAAAATCACAATTCAAACCCAGGAATAACGTAAGTCAGCAACATTAAAGAGTCATCAGAGAATCCAACAACGAAAGACACATTAACTTAACTCTTTACCATTTACCATGCTACGTATTTCACTTACGAATATAATATCACCACAAGCCACTCACAGGCAACAAGATACGAAACAAGCCACTCACAGGCTAATCAAAGTACGAAACAAGCCACTCACAGGCAGATCAGTCAATCGATACTCTGGGTTAGGAAACCACGGAGGCTAATCGTCCTATGGACTGGCACAGCAATAGATACTCCGGGCTAGGAAGCAATGGAGGCTAATCGTCCTCCGGACTAGCACAACCATAGATATTTTGGTCTAGAAAGATACGGAGGCTAATCATTCTCTGGACTAGCACAACAATAGATACTCCGGGCTAGGAAGCAACGGAGGTCGATCGTCCTCTGGACTGACACAACAATACTCGTATCGATACGTTAGGATCCATAACGGCTAATCGTCCTTTGAATTAGCACAGCTTGCCCATACAGGCCCAAACACCAGCAAAATACAAATCATGGCATATTACCGAATCGTCAATCATGGCTTAGAGCCGAATCTCACTTCTCAAGTCATCATCTCAAAATAGAGGCATTTCAAGTCATAACCGATTTAGAATCTTATTCAAATCTCTTATTCAATTTCAAGTTCAAGAAACCCATTCAACGACAAATCAATTTTAAGGTCCAACCTTTAGAAGAATAAGTTCAATCATCCAATAATAGGAAAAACGAGTTTCACAAAGTAGTATGGTTCGTATAAGGTTTGGTGCGGGCTTGACCCTACACACGCATGACCTTGTCTAAAAGAAATCATCTTTAATTCCAGAATAAGTTCCACCAAACAAGAGTTATAACTTATACAGATAATCAAGGAAGGATTCTCAAATATAATTCATGCTTTAACAATTTAAACGTACTTCACAAGTCGACATAGTTGAAAAGATGATTTTTGGAATATACACATACTTGAAGAAAGATTTTTGGGAAAATCTAGACATACCTCAAATCCTGCTCAAACGCACTTTCCAAGGTTCAATAATCACACTACATTGGTTTTAGATGATAAAGATTAGAACTTGAATTGTTTCTTGAAATTTCCTTGAAATTTCGAAAACTAGGGTTTTTCGCAAGCCTTAAATCTTGTTCTTGAAGCTTATGGAAATCATTGGTGGATTCTAACCTCTTTGTTTATTCCATACTAGTTCAAACAACACTAATAATCTCATAAAATCAAGAGTCTTACCTTTTGATGGAATCCCACACGCCTCTCTTCTTCCACTTCTTGAATTTTTTTCAATAACTTAGGGTTTGGAGAGATGATTTATGATCAAGAAAGGATGAACTTTGGTGTGTGATTGATGGAGATTGAGTATAGACTCACCTTAGGGTTAGAGAGACTTTTCCTCAGAAAATTAGTTTAAAATGAAGTGAGAAATAACACAACGAAGTAGGACTTAAAGAAAATTCAAAACCAGAAAAATAACCCTATCCGTGCTGAGCCTGCGTCGTGGGTTCAGCACCTGATCATATCTTTTTTAGGTATGCAGCTGTGTTTTTCCGTGCTGGGTCCGCGAAGTGCGCCCAACACATTTTTCTGACAATTGACATTCGCTCAGTAAAATGATCATAACCTTTTGTACGTAACTTTACTTGGGCTGGGCAATCTACCATTGGAAAGCTATTTCAAAGATCTACAACTTTTATCAAGGAAGTTTTTCCAAATTCACAACACATTTTCATGAAAATCTCCCAGAAGACAGACCTACCAAAACTTAGGCCAATTTAAGAGCCCTTAAGAACTTCAATTGTTGGTTTGACTTCAAAACGACCATCTTCCACCCGAATTCATCAAGAATGGATTCATATAGGTATCATATCATCTTAACACTAGATTTTTACATATTCACACCTAGTTCGGGTTTACGGGGTGTTACATTATCCCCCCCTTAAGATCATTCGTCCTCGAATGAGAGTCATGGCTTAAGATTTTTCACTAAACCTCAAATTTTAAAATTTCTAGAGTTCTTAAGTAAAGCGGATCATTCTCGGAGATAACATACGACTAACCACATAATGAATACATCATTCAAGCCTAAACATATGGACGAGGGATTCATACCTCTAATCTAAACTTTCACAGGGAATACATAGTCGAAAGGTTCAACATATATCTGCAGTAGGGAATAAATGAAGGTAACACGGCTTGAGTGACACTACAACAACTAGATAGAACTATGCCCCCTTTGAGTTCATCCCGCAAGTCTTAAGGTACGACATAAGTCTATCCCGAGGTTTTAGTAATATCACTTTTTCACTCTATAACGAGTCTCTCAGCAAATTCAAGCCTAACTATTTCTGATTGACAATCTAGAGTTTCATAACACTCGGAAAGTTAGTCTATCCCCAAAAATCACATCAAAGTTCATCATTTCTAATTCAAACACATCAAAAGTAATCTCACGACCCTTAACTACAACGACGCAGTCTCTATATATTATAGAAGCGATAACAAGGACGCAGGGGTATTCATAGAAAAAAGGGTGTCAATAATTGTTCGACTTCCACACAAAAATAAAGGGCAAGATACTAAGTTATAAAGAAAGAGTCGAACTTGAATCGATCATCGAATACGCTTCAAAAGAACATATAGTAAGAATACCTGTGACCCTGACATCAGGATCTTCTGCAGTCTCCCTATGAGTCAAACCATAAAGTCGAGCTTGTCCCCCATTAGCGGTGTTAGCAACCGTTTTACCTGCCCTATTACCACGAGCATTAGGGCTGTTGTTAGCATTAACATCAGATGGATTATCCTTTGGGCCTGAAGAGTTAGCCAATTCACGAAGTAGAGCTTTCTTTGTACTAAACGACCCCGGAAAGATAAAAATACATCTTCACCCAAATAAGAACAACATAGCCCTCACGGGGATTTCCAACGACTAGAACACTCAAGTCTCAACACGAATAAGGGGTTTCTACATTCATCTCACTTTCCCAAGAGTTAGGTACTCAAAAGGTTCAACACGTATATGCTTTGACTAGGAAGCGCACAATATATCAATCTAGACAATATACTCTGACAAGAAGGCTAATTCAACAACACATGATTCAAGCTTTACTTACCTCATGCCAAAACTGAAAATAACAAATTAAAGCATAAATCAACTACATCATCTTCTTAAATCATTATTCCACAAGCGGTTGTTTTCGAGTTTCAAGCATAAAATAAAGTTCTTAAACTGAACATCAAAATAGTATAGATCTTTTAACCCAGTAAGAATATAACCTCAATGTACGATAATTTTTAATTCACCACAAGGGACCCTCAATTGTTCCTTTCACCCTAACCTCCAGTAGTTGAAACATATCACACCTTAATGATTCCTTTCAGCCTAACAAGATTTTGGCAGAGTTTTCCCTGTAACAAGGACTACTTTTGTTTCTATACTTGTCTCAACAACCAAACCCTACAATAGCCATATATACCAAACACCTACAATACAATTTCAGGGACTCTGTACCATCCATCAAATTACGCATCAGAATAATGTGCACTCCATAACACCATTGTTCACTTGGTTAACATCTGCAACACGAGTTAAAGTCATCTCCATAAAGCACGAGTAACGAACACGTCCGAATAATCCTAAAGGAAGTTCAATCTCGATAGCATAATCTAGAATCAAGAAGAATGAGAAACACCTATTAATGTCCTGGTAGTCTTTCAATTATGCAGGTGATCAGGCTACACAAGGAAGACTCCACTAGACATAGCTCCACAGACATAGACAACTCCTAGGACACATTTAAACCTAGGCTCTAATACCAAGCTTGGCACGCCCCAAAACCTACCCTAGACGTGACCGGTATCCGACGTCTTGAACAACATCGGAAGAACCTAAAAAATGCAATAACAACACGTGAACCCGCCAGGTTCAATATTCACCTCCAACAGTTTATAAAATAAATACAATCAAATCATGATCTATGAATTAAATCAGCGGAAGTCTTTAATATCATAAAACTTAATCAAAATGTGACGAACGCCCAATAGTTAAACAAAACTCAACAACTACCCACAAGAATGTATACTAAGGAGCTTCTAAGATGAAGGAATAATTTGTCTGACACATCGGGACATAACCTAAAAAACTAGAACAGTAAATAAATATGATAAGGGGTGTCGCATGAATGAACATGTGGGCTCACCAAGTCAGCAGCAATAGCAAGTCCTTCTTAGCGTTTTGAGTATCAAGAACCCTTCTTCTCCGTTACCTAACATACCATCAAAAACAATAATGGTATGCCTGAGTACTTCCTACTCAGTGAGTGTCTAAGGGACAATAGTTAACAAAAAAAGATATGATGAATAAAATCAATAAAATGACATCAATGAAAATCACTATTCAAACCCAGGAATAACGTAAGTCAGCAACATTAAAGAGTCATCAGAGAATCCAACAACAAAAGACACATTAACTTAACTCCTTACCATTTACCATGCCACGTATTTCACTTACGAATTTAATATCACCACAAGCCACTCACAGGCAACAAGATACGAAACAAGCCACTCACAGGCTAATCAAAATACGAAACAAGCCACTCACAGGCAGATCAGTCAATCGATACTCTAGGTTAGAAAACCATGGAGGCTAATCGTCCTCTGGACTGGCACAACAATAGATACTCTTGGCTAGGAAGCAACAGAGGCTAATCGTCCTTTGGACTAGCACAGCCATAGATACTCTGGTCTAGGAAGATACGGAGGCTAATCATCCTCTAGACTAGTACAACAATAGATACTCCGGGCTAGGAAGCAACAGAGGTCAATCATCCTCTGGACTGACACAACAATACTCGTATCGATACGTTAGGATCCATAATGGCTAATCGTCCTCTGGATTAGCACAGCTTGCCCATATAGGCCCAAATACCAACAAAATACAAATCATGACATATTACCGAATCATCAATCATGTCTTAGATCCGAATCTCACTTCTCAAGTCATCATCTCAAAATAGAGGCATTTCAAGTCATAACCGATTTAGAATCTTATTCAAATCTCTTATTCAATTTCAAGTTCAAGAAACCCATTCAACAACAAAACAAGTTTAAGGTCCAACCATTAGAAGAATAAGTTCAATCATCCAATAATGGGAAAATCGAGTTTCACAAAGTAGTATGGTTCGTATAAGGTTTGATGCGGGCTTGACCCTACACACGCATGACCTTGTCTAAAAGAAATCATCTTTAATTCTAGAATAAGTTTCACCAAACAAGAGATATAACTTATACAAATAATCAAGGAAAGATTCTCAAATACAATTCATGCTTTCACAATTTAAACCTACTTCACAAGTAGACATAGTTGAAAAGATGATTTTTGGAATGTAGACATACTTGAAGAAGGATTGTTGGGAAAATCTAAACATACCTCAAATCCTTCTCAAACGCACTTTCCAAGGTTCAATAATCACACTACAATGGTTTTAGATGATAAATATTAAAACTTGAATAGTTTCTTGAAATTTTCTTGGAATTTCGAAAACTAGGGTTTTTCGCAAGCCTTAAATCTTGTGCTTGAAGCTTATGGAAATCATTGGTGGATTCTAACCTTTTTTTTTTATTCCATACTAGTTCAAACAAAAATAATAATCTCATAAAATCAAGAGTCTTACCTTTTGATGGCATCCCACACGCCTCTCTTCTCCCTCTTCTTGAATTTTTTTTCAATAACTCAGGGTTTGGAGAGATGATTTATGATCAAGAAAGGATGAACTTTGGTGTGTGATTGATGAAGATTGAGTATAGACTCACCTTAGAGTTAGAGAGAATTTTTCTAGGGTTCTTTTCCTCAGAAAATTGGTTTAAAACGAAGTGGGAAATAACACAACGAAGTCGAACTTAAAAAAAATTCGGAACCAGAAAAATAACCCTATCCGTGCGGAGTCCGCGTCGCGGGTTCAGCACCTGATCATATCTTTTTTTAGTCTGCAGTTGTGTTTTTCCGTGCTCGCGACGCGTGCCAACACATTTTTTCGACAATTGACATTTGCTCAATAAAATGATCATAAATTTTTGTACATAACTTTGCTTGGGCTGGAAGACCTACCATTGGAAAGCTATTTCAAAGATCTACAACTTTTATCAAGTAAGGTTTTCTAAATTTGGAATAGATTTTCATAAAAATTACCCAGAAGACAAACCTATCAAAACTTAGGCCAATTTAAGAGCCCTTAAGAACTTCAATTGTTGGTTTGACTTCAAAATGACCATCTTCCACCCGAATTCATCAAGAATGGATTCATATAGGTATCATATCATCTAACGCTGGATTTTTACATATTCACACCTAGTTCGGGTTTACAGGTGTTACAACTTAGCATCATATTGTTAGACTTTGACCGTTATGAGGCGCTATCCGTGTGGAGTAGTTCGTGGCTCCTGTTATGCATTTCAGGTAGGTTATGACTTACTTTAGTTAGTCTTTGATTAGCGAAATGTATGTATTGTGTAGAACTGATGGGAGAAAGCATGATTAGATCTTCGGACATGGTGTTTTTGTTGGACATTATCTAGATTGGTATGAATTCTGATTTTGTGGGCTCATCACCATTACTTTATGTGCTGAAATATGAGGTGTAGTTGTATTCATACTGTGGCGATTCGTGATAGATTTCTATCAGGTTGATTGTTGTTGATGGTGGCTCGTTTCCCTATCATTGTGATTAGACTTGTTACCTAAATTGTCATATTATACTCAATTCTCTCTTATTGTGACACATATCATCGGAGAATGGAAGGATACAAAGTTTAGACCTAAATTGTGATTTATATATTTATGATAGTACGTAGATGAACACTTGATGTATGATTTACTGTTGATGATAATATATAGAAAAGTGGAGGTTCTTGGTGATACAAGACTTAGTTTTGGGGCGCACTTGTTATATGAGGAAGTAAAGAGGGACATAGACTCTTGTGTTGGTTGAGAAGGTTTGTATGATTCATTTCATGGTCGAGTTGATCCATGTCTTGATATGACTTGCGTCTTTGTGACTTGTACCTTCACTGTTGTTTTATTGGTTTGCATTTATTTTCCATGTTTACACTCATTTATGTATTTATACACTCATACATGATGGAAATGGTTCGAAAGACTTATGGCATGATGCCTTGTGTTGACATTGATATTGCTAATTATTCATAGTCCATACATACTAATGAACTGGAATACGTTGAGACATACATTGGGATGTGAAATTAGTGAAGAAGTTAATATAATCTTCTTATTGAACTTTTTATACTATTTGATACATGGTAGTTGATGAATTGATCATTGAGAGTAATATGACAGTGTTACTATACATATGAAAAGGCACATTTGACTGGGGGTGAGGATGTGGCCTGATTATGAGCTCGTGGTCTGAGGTTCGTTCTGGAAACAAGAGGTACATTGATATGGCTGCGTCCGAGGTTCGTTCTGAAGCGGAGTGAATGCGAACGAGTGGTACATGACTACTGAGCAATGACATCAGTTAGCATGTGTGTACAGTGTGTATTTTGCCGGTGCATTGTATTACTTGCATTGCACATCATCATATTTTGCCTTGCACATCATTACATTTTATTTTGCGTTATTATATGTCTTATTTAGTTCTGATTTTGGTGTGGTTTGCTGAAATGGCCGTTGTAGTATTGATATGATCATTGACTGAGTTAAATTATGGACTAGTGACTTTACCTAGGGAAGGAACTTGGACTTGTGATTATCTGGTGAGATTTTTGAAACTTGATAGACTTATGGGTTAGAAGCTTCATCTTAGGTTGTGACTCCGTTATGGGATATTCTGTGACTTGGATTTGAGTATTAAGTGCCTATCTGTTTATCTTGTTGATTTTATGCTTATATACGTGAACTAATTTTAGTCGGCCTATGATGCTTACCAAGACATACCGTTGTTTGTGCGATGCTACCTTCTTTGCACCCTTTTTGAGTGCAGATTGTGTTCCAGAGATCTTATCCAAACTACATCTCTAGCTTGAAGTTAATTTGCTCGATCAGATCCGAGGGTGAGCTACTATCCATGCCATGCCACCTGAAGATCTCTTTTCCAGATGTCTATTTTTATTCTAGACATTATTTGTTATTATATTTGAGATATACTTTGTGCTTAAGACATTGTTAGTTAGAGTCCCTTTACGATGACTTTCAGATCTTGGGGGTTTAATAGTTATGACATCTGCACTTATATTATCTATTAATTATGAATTGTTTATTTATTTATTCATTCACGTGATCATTGATTGTTTAAGTATAAATGATTAAAGAAGTTAAAATTTGCTAACGATTAATGGGTTAACGGGTAAGGGTTCGCCTACTTGTGATAATAAGGTAGGTGCCCTGTCACGACCCAATCGGAGGGCCACGACGGGCACCCGGTGGTATCCCACCCGGGCACCTCTTAACATGCTTTCACATCACATCTAGGTGAGGCGCATAGCTGAATCATGCTTTTCATTCATGATCATTCTAATATCATTGGGCGACAATTTACTTATATC
>NC_081352.1:14758299-14841810 GCF_029784015.1 Lycium ferocissimum
GCACGTATACATATAAGCTCCCCATAATTATCTTTAGCCTTTTTACTATCGTCATTCATCACATTCTATCCTTAGAGGATTACTCATCGTATAAGAAGCTTAGTACAATCGTAGCATTTGAGCATCATAAGCTTAGTAGCTTCTAGAGATAGGATCATTGGAGAATATCGTAGGTTCGTAGAGGAATATATATATATTTGACCAAATAACCATGCCTTATGAAAGAAGGGTTAGCCTTACATACCTTTCCGTTCAACTATTCTATCACTTGCACGTGCTTCTTCAATGTTCACGTTTCTACCTTCATTAGAGTGCATACTAATATTAGAGAAATAATAGCTAAGCATTCATGACTAAAGCTAGGGAAAATCGGACAGCATCTCCTTTATTTACACGACTTCCTCCATATCATATATCAACTCCCAAACATCAATATTAATGTTCACAATATCATCACAATAGCCTTTATTCAACTACATTAGCCTTACCTTTCAATTCACTTCAATTCATCCATATTCATAGTCATGTCACACCATTACGTTAATTCATATACAATGTCTATTCCATACTCTCAATATCATTTATAACATGGTCATAATCATAATGATTCAAGAACCATAAATCAATCCAACCATTTATTCAAAAGTGACACTATTTCCACATTCATGACCCATTTCCTATTTCCTCATATAATCCAAGTGTTTCAACTTTCAAACACTTTAAATAACATGGAGATGTCATAAAACGTACCTTAGATGTTGTAGGATTGAACCTTGGGTGTAAATACCTCACTTGAGCAAAACCCTAGTTTTTCCTTCACTTAGATTCCTTGTTTTTGATGAACTTTAATGGGTTTCTTACTTTGATTCACTTGGTTTGATGGTAAGGACCTTTGATTTCCTTTGGATTCTTGTTCATGAAATATATTTAATGCTCTAGAGACTTTAGAGAGAAGTGGGGAAGTGTTGGAATGAAATAATGAAGCTGGAATCACATTTAAAGACTTGGAAGATTTCAGCCCGTCGGGAGTTCCACGGACTCTTCCACGGTCCGTGGAACATGGTGCTGTCCGTGGTTCTGGTCGTGGTTCACCACCAGCCAGCCACCATCTCTTCTGGAAGTTCCATGGACCCTTCCACGATCCGTACAAGGTTTCACGGTCCGTGGAAGTGGCCGTGAAACCCACGCCTTTCTCGGCTGTTCCGTCGTCTTGTTCGATCTCCAATCCTTATGGAACCTTCTTAACACTTGTTTATCAATTCATTAACAATCTATGGGGCATTATAACTTTTCCCCAAAACATCATTAAGTTGTCATCAACTTGCTACTCATAATTCTCTTCCGATACTTATCGTATACATTGCCTTCTCTTGGCAACTTTCTCGTCTAACATC
Organism: Lycium ferocissimum; assembly: GCF_029784015.1. Taxonomy (NCBI): domain Eukaryota; kingdom Viridiplantae; phylum Streptophyta; class Magnoliopsida; order Solanales; family Solanaceae; genus Lycium; species Lycium ferocissimum. The sequence continues at coordinate 14,759,694 of NC_081352.1, forward strand.
GAATGTCTTTGAAATCTTACTTAGAATAATCAATAAACATCATATACTTCGTGCTCTTTATTATCCTATTCACTGTGCATCAACGAAAATTTTTTCGAGGTGTAACTTGCCCGCACGATCGGTAATTAGGGTCGTGACAAAGGCAGATATCAACCTGTTATTCCCATAAATTCCCACTGTCGGCCAAATCATGAAGTTTCTTGCATTGATTGAGGCACCCTGGGCACAAGGTCCCCTTTGTAGCCTTTAGGGATCTGTACCGGAGGTTCGGGGATGTCACTGGGTGTACTATGTATCAGAGGGAGTTCAAAAGTTGAGAAGAATGGGAAACTATCAGACCTTTGGCATTTGCCATAGCCCTACTAGGCACTATGGTGTTCCCGAAGAATGAGTCACTGGCCGTAGACACCCGGGTGATCTACCTGGCCCATGCTATCTTCTTTGGCATAACCAAGGATCAGGAAACCAAGTATTTCGACCTGACACCCATCATCCTGGCAGAGATTTTTCAGGCTTTAGACAAGTGCCAGAATCATTTCCGATACTTCCAAGGATGTAACATGTTGCTACATTAGTGGATTACCAAACACATCAACATGGCAAAAGGACTCCAATATCTGAGCAATAACAACAGGATAGACCCCCTTACAAATTATTGTCCAAACCTTGGTTACATGTCCAAAGGGGCGTGGGCTCGTTTCTTTGCAGAATTGACTGAAGATAGGATCCAGTGAATGTTTCCTTACTTCATATCTGAAATCGTAGTGGTTCGAGGCAAGAATTTCCTCTTTGTTCCATTAGCGAGGGTTTAAGGAATCCGTCCTTATTATCCATCTCGGGTTTTAAGACAGCTTTGCATAAGGCAAGTGATACCTCAGGTAGGGAACTCGAGCAGTTCATCATTGAGCACACAGAACAGAAAATCAAGAACGTTGGTGTAATCCTCAGGGAATGGAATGGTCGTGTGAGTTGGGGTCCAGACACTTTAGCTCCAGACAGATTCGAGGCAGGGTGTGACCCAGGGTATTATGAGTGGTAGAAGGACACTTGGCCCGTGCATCCATTCCAGGGCCCACACTTCCTTATGATGCCTGAGAAGAAGAGCGTTTGAAGGAATGCTTGAAAAGCACAGATGAGAAGTTGGCCAAGATTTCAAAAGAAACAGACCCGGTGATAGTCAAGATAGAGATGTATTAAGCACGACTTCAGATTCAGAGCACCTTTCGCAGGATCAAGAAGGACAAGACAAGCCAGGCTTGGACATCAGCCGTTGGAGAAGAATCCTGCTAATTTATTGCTCTATATCAAGCCCCATGTCGGCTTCATCATCTTTGTAATCACTTCGAGGAAGGTATTTTTATTATTTATTAACTAATGATGATTTTTCGAGGAAATGGTTCATCTTTACAAATGACACTTACATGTTTCAGGCGATTAAGGTAGCCTTAACTCAAAAAGGCCCTAGGGACGTGAGTAGTATAAATATCTACAAATTAAATGAATACTTGCTATATTCTTCACATGCCTACTTGCTATGTGTGTTATCATATATTAAAGCTTGAGTACAATTGATCCGATGATCTAAACCACATACGCCAAAGAAAATCACAAAGTTTAAAACTTACCCGAATTTATCTCCATTAAAGATTGGCTTACAATGGCGAATCAAGGAGAACAAGAAGCCCAGACTTTAGGAGAGACAATTGAGTCACTAAGGGATAAGGTGCTACAAATGGAAAAGCATCTCCAGAAAATAGAAAAGAAAATCGAGGAGGTAGACAAATTGCTGGAAATGGTTGGGAACCGAACAGAAGGCATACCCCAAGAACAATATTATGGGAATGTCCCGGAAGAAGAAAGGGAATTGGTGCTAAATTACATACCCTTAGAAAGGAGGTCTGTGTCGCTTAGAGAAGGGACTCCGAAAGGAGTGAATGAAAGCCAAGGGGCTAGGTTAGACCCATGGGTGATGGAATCAGACCTGCAAGAGGAGTCGGAGCCTCAATAGGGAGTCTCCAAACCCAATGAGGAAGAAGAACCAGAAGAGAAAGAAGACGAGCCCTAGGATATGGAGGGAGAATAATTGGAGCCTATCAACATAGAGGTCGAGAGAGAAGAGGGACCATTTGAGATGTTTCTTGAGTTTCAAGAAGAAGAGAATGACGTGAACGATGAATTTGACTGCTATGCCCCAACCAACGAGGGATCTAACTTCTATGCACCCTCACCCATACTGGTACATGCAGCCTCTACTATGGCATCATAGAATTTTTGGAGGGCAAGCCCTTCCGAAACCACCTGGTAGGGCACAGCCTTCAAAGCCCATTCCTCCCCATTCAGAGTGGCCCCACGATCCGTTACTTGAAAGGAAGTATTCGAAATAATAGTCGACACGGGAGTGTCTTGCACCACTAGGGCTAGGTTGCCACCGCTCGAGTTGGTGTACGCATACTAAAGGTGCCCGTTCCACCGTAACCAAGTGGGTCATACCCTAAATGAGTGTTTAGGATTAAGGAAGAGAATTTAAAGCTTGATCGATAATAGGATCATTGGGAATTTGTGGGGCCAAAAACCCTGCTAGTCCATGACCCTATTATCCCTGGCGAAGGGGTCATCGCTAGTACTCAGATTTGGCAATACAATGTCACGTTCTTCGAGGAATCATACGCTTGCATTTTCTCAATTTTGTCCACTTTGAGAAAGATCAGACCCATGGAACATGCCCACGAGCCCGTGCCGTTAGGGCCCAACAAGAACAAATTTTGCTTGTATCATACTGGAGCTATGAGGCATGACATAGAAAAGTGTTATGCATTCAAGCTTGAGCTCAATCACAAGATTAGTACAGGAGAGATTTTGGTCATCCTCCCACCACAGTACTGAGAAGAAGGGAAAATAAGAGAGCGAGTTCGTAAGGACAGCGACTCGCGGAATTATATTTTTAGGTAGATATTTTGTGTCCCTATTTTTGCATACAAAAAGTTACCCCTTCCCCCATAAACATTGTAAGGAACCATGCTGACCTGACGTCCTTATGGAGGGATACGTGGGAAGCCTTAACGGGGCCTGGTCTGGGGATGTCTTTAGCTAGGTTTAGCCCAAAGGATATTTAGGGAAAGTGTATATCCTTCTTTAGTAAAACGAGCTACGATAGGGCCTGATTTCCCCTGGTGGGATACGTAGGCAATCTACATAAAACTCGGCCCCTATATAATATAAATTATAATTCCACCACCCCCCACCCTCCCATTTGTTTAAATTCTGTTACAGGAAAGAGTTTGCCAAAGTAATTCAACCATAAAGCCCATTGGACCGAGATCCACCCAAATATCAAAGGCCCATAAATGTCCGAACCTTTAGAACAAAGGATCAGAAAATATTCAAGCTTTAATATATGACTTTATGTGCTATGTGCACTTTAAATATCAATATGTGATATCTTGCCTTTATATTTTATGTCAAGTGACTAAATTTGTCTACCGTTGAGTTATTCTTATCTTATAGAACGAGGCCGATTAGCGTAGTACTAAAAGCTAGCGTACTAAAAGCTGGCATACTTCACAAGATCCAAAATCGCACTAGCATCCCTCTCATTTAAAGGAAAAGAGAAGATGACTGGTACAATCGATAATGGAAATGAGCTTGTTCTCCGTGACGGAAATACCCAAGATCCATAGGAATATCGTCTCAAGAAGATGTGATCGCAACATTACTAACTGCAGTCACGGACGTCCAAAAAAAGGCGGCTAGGAATGAGGCAACTAATGCGGACAAGGATGCCTCGATGGAGGAAAGGAGGCCTTCTCCTCCTTTCCTTCTTCGGCCCGAGCTCCCCCAATGCTGGTCATTTTTCTATATACCGAGCTGGGGACAATCCCGCCTCACTAAGCTTCACCAACCCAAACCACGTTGGTCTTACCACCGCCAACACCAACAAAATACACTCGAATCCCGGGGACCACTCGCTCGGTCCTTCTTATCGGGTTCCTCGGTCGGTTTCATCAATCCGACGCAAACTGTACGAGCTCCGGCCCACTGGCAGAGCGGCAACCTCCCCGCCCCGCTCAACCATACCGCTCACCAAGTATCAGTCTTCACTCCCAACATCCCAAGTGAGTTCTCCCCAGGACATAAAGAGTTAGATCATTACGAAGAAATGGAGAAAGCCTGGAGGGGCGAGCAGGATAAACGCGAGAGGGATATGGAAAAGAAGATGGAAGGGTTATTGGAGAAATCCAACCAGTCCGCAAGGAAGTCTACAGGTCTAAGATATGATGACATGTGCATGCATCCAGATTTAGACTTACTAGAAGGGTTCAAAATCCCAAAATTCGAAATGTTTAACGGGACAGGGAATCCCAAGGCACACCTCCGATCCTACTGTGACCAATTGGTCGGAGGGAAGAAAAATAAACCTCTAATTATGCGACTATTTAGTCGTAATTTGACTGGAGTAGCCGCTGAGTGGTTCGCGACTCAAGATATGCGCTAATAGCTTACCTGGGAGGACAAAAAGAATCCTTCATGGAGAGATTTCGCTTTAATGTCGAAATGATACTCGACTGCTACTATCTTGAAAAGGTCAAGCAGAAGTCAACCGAAAACTATAGGGAGTTTGTCAGCAGGTAGAGGGCCGAGGCAGCCCGTGTGTAGCCACCGATGTGTGAAGGAGAGCTAGTCTCTCCGTGTTCATCAGATCCCATAAGCCTGATTTCTGCAACAGAATGCTGCCCATGGCTGGAAGGCCATTTGCTGAGTTAGTCAAAATAGGAGAGGCCATAGAAGATGGTCTCAAATTCGAGAAAATATTTAGTGTCTTCAATAAGGAATCTGGACAAGCTACTGCAAGAATCTTTCGCAAGAAGAAAGAGGACGTGGCAAGCGTATCCCACATTCCAAACCCAAGCCGAAAAGAACCACAATCCTCCCACATAACTACGCCCGTCGTAAATTACTCCACACCTACCTATAATCCAACACCTGTGTATTATGCACAGCAAAGCATCACCACCACTATACCAGCTTATATGGCTCTGCCTATTGTCCGCTCCTACTTACCAAACACTGCCACAAAAAACCTATCAACCACTACAAAATTATCCCCCACCACCAAATAGCCCACCACAAGCATATCAACCAACTCAGAATTACCAAAATCAACCACGACCCCCAGTATATAATTCTACACATCTTGCTTTCAAGAGGAAGCCAACAAGAGAATTCACAACACTTTTTGACCTTAGGGTGCAACTATTCAAAAGGCAATTGGCGCGGGCTAAGGTGTGGCTATTCGAAAGGCTATTAACTGCAGGCCTGATCCAGAAGGTCCCTCCAAAACTAAAACTACTAGGAAACAGCTTCTACAAGGCTGATCAGACTTGTGCCTATCATTCAGGAGGAAATGGGCACAGCACAGAAGACTGCATATATCTCAAGCACAAAATACAGGATCTGATCAACAAAAGGAAAATCACCTTGGAAATCGCGACTCCCAATGTGAACACAAACTCGTTACCTAACCATAGAAACAACGAGGTCTACATGATTAAGAGGGATGAGGACTAGAAAGCTTACAGAGTATTGGTCCCTAAAGCAATCGACTCCCTGGAACAAACAGTAGCCTGCCTCAAACTCCAGAAGCGCCCTAATTTCAAAATTTTGATCCTAGCACCGGGAGCCACAAAAGCTACATCAAGGTTCAGGACCTTGGTCCCAACACCCGTGGTAGCTCAGACAGCACATCAAATTGCACCTACCCCCAAAGAGCCAATCACTGTACAAACAGCCATGGCTCAAGGAATGACCCGCTCAGGGAGATGTTAAACCCCTGAAGAGCAGGCTCAGAATGCTACAAAAAAAGAAAACATCCAAAAGAGAGTAATAACTGAGGGAGGAGCTGAAGATTTCTGGCAGCGCATGCAACTGAAAGACAATCCATCGTTGAGCATTTGAAGAAGACACTGGCATAAGTATCGGTGTTATCACTACTAGCTAGCTCCCCATTACACAGGCAGTCTCTCTTGAGAGTGTTAGATGATGCAGACGTACCAGCTGGTACGAGTAGCGAAGACTTGGCTGGATTGGTAGTCCACATCATCGGGGAACACAGAATCTGCTTTTCAAAAGAGGAGTTGCCGGCGAAAGGAACCTTTCACAGTAGAGCTCTTAACATCAGAGTGGAGTGCCAGAGCAAGGAAATAGGGAGAGCGCTTGTGGACACTAGATCAGGCCTCAACATCTACCCTATCACTACATTAACACAGCTCCGCTATGATATGAGCAAAATCCGCTAGAGTGGGATGAACGTTAGAGGATTTGATGGATCCCAAAGTGATTCTCTGGGAGAAGTTGACTTATAGATTTAGGTTGGGCATGCCTCTTTCACAGAAGAATTTAAAGTCGTGGTGACCACGGCCAACTATAACATGCTCCTGGGAAGGCCCTGGATACACTCTGCGGGTGCAGTCCCGTCAACTTTGCATTAAGCCTTAAAATTTGAATGGCAGGGACGGGAAATTATAGTTGCAACTGAGAAGGATATCCAGAAGTATCCTTACAACATCACACCTGTGATCGAGGGGAGTCCCCACATGTCAAACTTCCATGTGGTGGAATATGTTGGGGCTACCCATGCAGCAGGGAAGGTCGACAAACTGATGCCAACAATCATAGATTGCCTCCACTATGCTGAGAAATGGTTTTGAAACAGGAAAGGGCCTAGAAAGGTACCTCGAAAGGATAACAAAGCCTATGCCAATCCCAAAAGAAAATTACCACCTCGTTCTAGGGTATGCTCCTAGTGATGCCGAGCTCACAAAGGCTGTTAAGAGAGAACCCAGAACGCGAAATCTACCTCATCCATTTCTGGGTATGTACTAGTCATTTCCCAGGAAGATGCCGATGCCGAATAAAGAAGAAACTGATGGGGTTCTCGAGTCGCTGTTCCAAGAAAAAGGATGCTACATGATCGTTGAAGAAAGTTAGGAGATGCTCACCATATGCAGTCTGAGGCCAGGAGAGCGCTTGAACAATTGGATATCTACTTCATTCTTGGCTCCTCGATAGAGAGATGGATTTTTCTTAAAACCTTTTGCTAAAAGCGGTGACATCGGCTGAGGCCCGTCTGATCGCCTTTTCTAAATTACATCATGATGTTTAAAAATGGACTGACGTTGTTCCGAACTAGGACCACAGTTTGTAATAAATTACTCTTGAATTAATGAAAAGCCTCGATCTACATAAAATTGCCACCTTTATCAGATAATAATAATAAAAAATTATAACTAACCACGCGTAATGAACAATAATAAATCTAACTTTACTTTGTCTCGCCTTTTCATTAGTAACCATAATAAAACAACATAAAATGTCATGACGTGTCGTGAAATGAATGAGGGAAATAGTCAACAGGAATACGAGGAGTACGATGAAGCGACAATGATGCCAGAGGGACTGGTAGAAAATTTGAAAGAGTTAGAAGAAAAGAAGAAGCTGAATATGGACGAAACAGAGGTGATCAACCTCGGTGACGAATAGGAGTCAAAGAGACACGTATCAGTGCTCACTTGGGAGCTCCACAGAAAGAAGAGCTCATAGTTTTGTTGAAGGAATATGTGGACGTCTTCGCCTGGTCATACGCAGATATGCTGGGATTGAGCACTGAAATAGTGGCCTACATATTACTCATCAAGCAGGGTTTTCCCCCTGTTAAGCAAAAAACACGAACATTTAAGCCAGATATGAGTATCAAGATAATGGACGAAGTGAAAAAACAGATCAAGTCTGGAATAGTGGAGGTGACGTCCTACCCAACTTGGGTGGCCAACATAGTTCCAGTACCCAAAAAGGATGAAAAGATTCAAATTTATGTGGACTATCGAGACCTCAATCGGGCCAGTCCAAAGGACAACTTTCCTCTCCCAAACATCCACATTCTAATGACAACTGCGCCAAGCACGAGCTGCAGTCATTCGTGGATTGTTTCGCGAAAAGTGCCATAAAATATTCATGAGCAAAGAAGATGTAGAAAAAATAGCCTTCATCACCCCTTGGGGAGTCTATCATTACAGGGCAATACCGTTCGGCCTAAAAAATGCTGGCGCCACATACATGAGAGCTATGACTACCGTTTTCTATGATATCATGCATTGAGAAATTGAAGTCTATATGGATGATGTCATCATAAAATCAAGAGAAAGCTCAACACACACCGTGCACTTGCGCAAGTTCTTTGATAGACTTCACAAATTCAATCTAAGGCTGAACCCTGCAAAGTGCGCATTTGGAGTGCCTGCGGGTAAATTGATAGGATTCATAGTCAGCCGCAGGGGTATTGAACTAGATCCAACCAATATCAAAGCAATTCAGGAGTTACCCCCTCCCAAGACTAAGAAAGAAGTCATGAGCTTCTTAGGAAGGTTAAACTATGTTTGGTGGTTCATAGCCCAGTCAACTGTGATTATGGAGCCAATCCTTAAATTACTCAAGAAAGACGCTCCCACGAATTGGACGGAAGAATGCCAAGAGGCATTTGACAAAATCAAGAGATATCTTTTCAATCCTCCTGTCTTGGTGCCACTCTAGTAAGTAAGTCCTCTGTTACTGTACCTATCAGTATCATAAAATGCTTTCGGCTACATGCTCGCCCAGCATGATGAAGAAGGCAAAAAGGAACCACCTACTATTTGAGCAAGAAGTTCACATCCTGCGAGGCGTGGTATACGCTCGTGGAGAAAACCCTGTTGTGCTTTGACCAGGATTGCTCAAAAGCTAAGGCACTACCTATCGGTGTTCACCACTCACCTCATATCCAGAATGGATCCGCCGAGATACATTTTTTGGCAACCGATGCCCGTGGAAAAATTAGCTAAATGGCAGTTGCTACAGAGCGAATTTGACATCATATACGTAGCACAAAAGGCAATCAAAGGACAAGCCCTAGCTAAAATGCTGGCAAAAAGTCCCATCGATGAAGAACTTGAACCATTACGGACTTTCTTCCCAGATGAGGAAGTGATAGCGATGGAAGAAGAGGGTGGCGAGAACCACGCTCGGGAGCCGGAGCATTCTTCGATGGAGCGACAATTACAAAGGATCGGGGCATCGGGGCGTTGTTGTCGAAATAGGACAACACTGTCTGATGGCCGCAAAGCTCAACTTCAGATGTACCAACAACATGGAAGAATATGAAGCATGTGTCCTCGGCCTCAGGATGGCGTTGGACATGAACATACGAGAGCTGTTGGTAATCGAGGACTCCGATTTGCTCATAAATCAAGTGAAAGGAAATTGGGCCACCAAAAATGATAAGATACTCCCATATGTGAATGTGGTACAGAAATTGTGTGGGAGATTCAAAAACATCGACTCCAGGCATACTCCAAGGGCTCAAAATGAGTTTGCAGATGCATTGGCTATAATAGCATCTATGATCTAGGACCCCAAGAATACTCACATTGATGCGTAGATCACACCGAGAGAAGAACAGGGCTCTGTTGCGCCCATGTTGAGGCCGAGACGGATGGTCAAGCGTGGTATGCCGACATTAAGGCCTACCTAGAAAAAGGAGAGTATCCCTCAGAAAGTTTAGCAAATCAAAAGAAGTCCATCAGGAGGTTGGCTAATGGGTTCTTCTTGAACAAAGAAATGCTGTACAAAAGGACCCTTGACCTTTTGTTACTCAGATGCGTAGACGCCGAAGAGGCTACAAAATTGCTAAAAGAGGTACACGCAGGGGCATGCGGACCCCATATGAATAGATTCATCCTTGGTTAGAAGATCCTGAGTACAGGATATTATTGGATGACCATGGAGCACGACTCCTACAAATTCGTGCAAAAGTGCCATCAGTGTCAGATACAAGGGGATCTGATCAAGGTTCCCTCCCCCCTCCCCCCACAGAATTACATGCGATGAGCTCGCTTTGCCCATTCGTGGCATGGGGAATGGACATCATAAGACCCATCGAGCCATTAGCCTCTAACGGATATTATTTCATCTTAGTCGTCATCGACTACTTCACTAAATGGGTGGAGGGGACTTCCCACCAATCAGTGACCAAGAGAGTCATGGCTGACTTCCTCAAAAACAATCTGATATGTCGTTTCGGTGTGCCGAAATCTATCATCATAGACAATGGTGCCAATCTGAACATTCATTTGATGTAGGACATTTGTGAGCAATTCAAGGTCACCCACAGAAACTCTACCGTTTACTGGCCACATATGAATAATGCCGTAGAGGCTGCCAACAAGAACATCAAAAGAGTCCTGAGTAAAATGATCGACAACTACCAAAATTGGCATGAGCAGTTGCGTTATGTTTTGTTGGGGTACAAAACGACAAACCCAACCTTCACTGGGAAAACCCCATACCTCCTTGTCTATGGTACAGAAGCGGCCCTACCCGCAGAAGTGGAAACCCCCTTACTCAGAATCATCCAAGAGGCAGAGCTAAATGATGCAGAATGTGTTAGAAACTGCTACGAACAATTGGCCATGATAGATGAAAAGAGAATGGTGGCGGTATGCCACGGACAGCTGTACAGACAAAGGATGTCTCGAGCCTTTAATAAGCGGGTCAGAACCTGACTTTTCCAGATCGGACAACTCGTGCTCAAACGAGTCTTCCCTCACCAAGAGGAATATAAAGAAAAATTAGCACCAAACTGGAATGGACCATGAATGGTTAGGAAAGTACTCTCAGGAGGGGCTGTAGTCTTAGCTGAGATGGATGGACAAGAATGACCTAAAGCTATCAATGTAGACTTGTAATTGCATTATCACTTCCTTGTAATCGTATCTTTTGCTTGTAATCATTTTTTTAATGAAAACCACCAAGGGTGGTATTTTATTCAAAATAAAAGAGATTGTACAGCCAATCAAATAGATTGGAAAATAAATTTAAAAAAATCAAAACATGCAGAAATAACAACCTAAACAAGCTAATCAACTAGAAGCTCCTGGATACTTGACTTTCCGCCAATATTCACACCTCAAAGATCTCACCAAGTGTATGAACTTCAGTCTGTGAATTTTCTTCTAGGATCCAGGTTTGTAGTTCATCAGGCTTCTATGGTTGTCATATTGCATTCTGAACTTGAAATGCCATGCAAAATGCATCAAAACACCCTCTATATTAGTTAACATCCTTCACCTAGGGAATGGGCATGAAACACACTAATACCACCCTACATGAGATCTTAGGCATTCTGGAAAAAACTCTGCAAATTATGAAGGCTGCAAAGTTGCACAACCATTGTATGATGCTGCACTATCGTAGTAATCGCAAGTGTTGTATCAGACGCTCCTCCCCGTCCTTGTATATCTGATTCTCATGTTTGGAACTTGAGCTTTATCCATATTGATCAACTTCCTTGATGTACTAAGTAGCTCCTGAAAGTTATGAAACTGGAATCTTGAACTTCCACATCCTTCATAACAGAAAATTGATCTTGAAAGGGACCCCTTTCATCCACATCGGCTTATAAATCTGTGAAAAGTTTGTTCTTTGTCTTAACAATTCCCATACACTAGAAACTATGAATTTCCAGAACTTGTCATCATCCACCAGGGCTTGTCCCATTGATCTTCTTCGATATGCACTTCCATCTCCTTTAAAACATAATTAGCAATCTCCTCAGGTAAATAATGATGCAGCAATTCCTCATTCCATCCATTTTCAGTAATAAACTGACTCATATCCTCCACACTATCATTAATGATGAAGTCATTAGGAACAACATGGTGTAATGATCCCAACTTAGTCCAGTTATCATACCAAAATGTGTTTCCCGCCAGATCTCTTGTTCAATGCTATCTCTAGCTTCTAATAGCATTTTCCACACTTGAGATCTTTCTTTCCATGTAACATATTATGGATACTGCTTTTTACAGTATTTATTCCAATGAAAATTTGCCCACAAAGAATTGGCAGTTTTGAAAGTCCACCATAATTTAGCATTCAAAGCCTTGGATACATCAAAAAGAGACATGAATCCCAATCCTCCATCTTCAACAGGTAAGCACATCTTTAACCAAACAACCCAATGTCTAGCCTTCACATCCTCTTTACTAGACCAGAAAAACTTTGCAAAAGTCTGATGAATCTCCTTGATCACACACTTTGGAGGCCTTATAGCTGATAGAATATAGATAGAAACACTCTGAATCACACTCTTGATCAATACTGCCTTACCTCCTGTTGAAAGAAGCTTACCTTTCCAAGCTTGCGATTTATCTCTGATCTTCTTAATAAGGTCTGTATAATCAGCTTTCCTCTTCCTTGCATGAGTTATTAGACAACCTAAGTATATAAAAAGAAAGTTCCCTCTTGTAAAACCAGTGATCTGCTCAACTTGCTACACTAATACATTGGAGACATTAGCATGCATGTACAATGAACTCTTTCTCATATTAATCAACTAACTAGAGCTATCTTCATAAGCCTTCAAAGCAGACATAATGAACTCCAATGATTTTGTATCAGCTGAAGAAAAAACTATGGTGTCATCTGCATAAGCCAAATGACTAAGATTGGCGCTCCATTTTAGCATCTCATGCCCTTTGAAATCTTGACCATCAAATAATGCATTAAGAGCCCTTGTTAACACTTCAGCAGATAGTATGAATAATGCAGGTGATAGTGGATCACCCTGCTTAACTCCTCTAGTTGAATGAAAGAAGACATGAGCCTGTCCATTTACCAACATAGAACACCAATTGTTAGCCTCTCCACATAATATCAATACACTACTTAGAAAATCCTATTCTTCATATAACCTTTATCAGAAAGAACCAAGAGACTCTATCATAGGACTTAGTCATGTCCAATTTGAGGACTACCTTAGCTGGCTTGCCCCTTAACCTTATATAAGAAAAAATCTCTTGAGTTAACAAAACATTCTCAATAATAATCCTGCCTTTTACAAATCCTGATTGATTGGTAGATATCAATCTAGGTAGGGCTTTCTCCAGCTTTTAATGCACCACACTAGAGATAACTTTGTTAATAAAGTTACTAAGGCTAATAGGTCTCATGTCAGAAAAGTTTTCCACCTCATTCTTCTTTGGCAACAAAACCAGGTTTGTATGAGTAATAGACTTGGGCAAAGTCTGACCCTCACAGAACACCATCACCACATGAAATACATCCACACTAACAGTTTCCCAACAGCATTGATAAAAGATACCAGTATGTCCATCTGGATCACTAGCACTATCCCCTGACAATTCAAACACAGCCTGGTTGACCTCTTCCATAGTTGGGATAGCAACAATATCTGCATTTTCCTCCTGTGACAACATAATAGGAATGTGATCCAATATAGCCATCTCAGATTGAAAATTCTGCATCGAATCCTGAGTGAATTGCTTTTGTTAAAAGGAAATAGCCTCATCAGCTATCTCATTAGCATTTTCAATCCAATTCCCATCAGAACTCTGAATTCTCCTAATCTGAGTTCTTTTCCATCTACCATTGATAATATTGTGAATAAATCTAGTGTTTCTATCTTCTTCAGCAAAGCAATCATAACCAGATTTTTGTCTCCAATACTCCTCTTCATAGTGCAAGTACTTCTTAAGCTCAGCCTGAGCTCTTTCTAACACCATTCTATTAACTTCAGTAGGGGCTTCTTCAAACAACTGTTCTTTAATTCTAACAATATCCTCTCTAATAGTCAACTGCTTGAAAATATTCCCAAAATACTGCCTACTCCATCTTTGATAAAACAGATTTAATCTTTTTCCCTTTCTGATTAAAAGATAAGCATACATCCCTTTTATCTTCTGCATGCCAGTTCTGAGTAATTACAGATTGGAAAAATTCATGATCTACCCAAAATTTCAAAAATTCGAAAGGTCTAATAGATTGCTGATGTTGTTCATTACAAGATAACAATAAAGGAGCGTAGTCAGAACCAGTCCTAGATAGATGATCCACTTCAATGAAACCAAACCATTACTGCATCAAGTTATTATATAACATTCTATCAAGCCTTTTGAAGATACGCTGCCCATCAGATCTCCCATTCCACCAAGTGAAAGGACTTCCTTTAAAACCTGCTTCAATCAGCTCACAAGAATTAAGACAAAAAGCAAAGTCTTCATATTCATTTGGCAATACTGGAAACCCACCAATCTTCTCTTCCTCATTCAAAATCACATTAAAATCACCCCTATCAACCATGGAGATACCATACCATCAGCCAGAACATAACGGCTATTCCGTAATACTAATCTTTCCATTACATCACACTTTGCATAGACCATGGTGACAAACATGATCTTATTCAGATGTTGGAAAGTAAGCTTACATGAAATTTGTTGAGAATCATTCCACACAATATCCACATCAATATCTGTATTTACAAAAAACCAGATCATCCCAGAGGTATTATAACAAGCATGAGCCATCCCTAACTTCCTCTTATATTATTGAATATGTCTACTATGTTGAAAGGGTTCCATCAGTGCTATAAGGTAAAATTTATGATGCCTATGCAACAACTGCACTCCATGGAATGCTTTTTGAGTCTTTACTGATCTGATATTCTAGAATAATGTTTTCATCATAACTTATGGTTACCCTTTGCTGCTTTGTATGGAATAACTCTAAGAGGTTGCTTTTCAGAGTTACCATGTTTCTTCTTTGATACCTTAGAGTGAGATTTTGGTGATAATCCTGCTGCCACTACTACCTTATCTAAGGCTTCAGCCAAAGCATCAGATGCCTTAACATCACTTGTGCTTGCATCCTTTTCACCTGTATCATGAATAACTTCAGACTCTAATATATTATGAGAGACAATATAATGAAGGTCCTGCATAGGAGAAATGATCTTCACAGCTTCCACAGGTAAAGGAACTTGAACAATAGCTTGTGAAGTACTATCATTTAGTTTCTCTATAGAATCTGTGTGAACCTAATTATCATCCTTATTCTCTAAATCATTTTCACAATTGACCCCCATCTCTTCCATCAGCTCGTAATGTTCAGTATATAGTCTTTTCTCACTTTCCGCATCTGCTATTGGTAAGATAGAGTCCTATATCTCTTCTTCATGTGTTTTAGCATGATTTGATCCCTCTGCATCAAATGTCTTTTTCCTACCAAAAGATTTATTAACCCACTCCTCGGTAGTCCCTCCATCAACTTCTGAAGGCACATTATCTAATTTGTTAGTATTGTTCTTGGCTGCCTCAGTCTTCTCACCTGAATTGATAACATTTGGTTTAACTACTCATCCCATTCACAACTGCATTATCAATTTTCATGGGATTGCACTCCTCATTTCTATTAACTTGATCAATAACTTCTTCCTCATTTATCTTATCTGCCACTTCTGTACCAGCAGCCTTGGAATTGTCAAGGACTTCTACAACACCTGAAGTTGATCCATCATTATCAGTTTCCTGCTGCTCGTCTGGAAGAACATTAAATTTGTTTTGACTAACATCAATATTTATAATCTCCTTAGCTTGAGTCTGGTTGTTAATCTCTCTTCCATCATAAATTACATTCTTGTTTCCTGGATCACAAGAATCCTTCCACCGGCTAAGATTCTTGCTCTTCCTTTTAATTTTTGATAATTCCATCTGTATGATTGTTGCATCCCATGAGTATCAGGTTTCTCAGTTATTTCCTTTCCCTTCTCCACTGCATCAATGTGACATTCCGTAAATTTGAGTTAAGTGTGAAATTGTCTTGGAAAATTTGACTTCACTGTTTTTGGGTAATGTAAAATACGGCCACAGAGTATGGCCCGTATTTTGAAATACGACTCGTATTCCTTGGGCGTATTTCACCCGTCTCCTAGGTTACTCACTGTTTTTCTATCATAAAATATGACCAGCATTTATCGTCCGTATTTTGAAATACGGTCTATATTTCTGGGCGTATTTCACTCGTTCCCTGGACTGCTCACTGTTTTGTTAATCATTAAATACGACTGCAGAATACGATCCGTATTTCTGGCTGTATTCCACCCGCCGCCAGCTGTGTATATAAATAGCGGGATTCAGTTATTTTTATGACTTATTCTCATTCTCATAAACCCTAAGGACGAAAATCTTTTCTCCACGTCTCCAAACATAAAGGTAAGGACATCTTTAACATTATTAATCAATCCTAGCATTAAACCCAAGATTCTTAACATGATTCTTGAGTGAAAAACCTAGGGTTTGCAAAGTAATCCCTCTCAAGGTGACTCAAGCTAGGTATTGGGTGTTCTCTGTTGTAAAAGTAAATTGTTGAATTACGTAAGGCTTAATTAAGGTATATCTCTTTTGAAAACCTTCCTTGACGTATGTCTCTCTTTTAAAAACCTTATTATGGATGTATGTCTTCTTCTCAAAGGTTCTTATTGAATAAAAAGGTGAACTTCTCATACAAAACCCCAATTCATGTTTCGATCATGGTTGGTGTGCGTGAGGCGGCACGCCCACATTAAACCTTGATTTTATTATCCTCTATACACGTACATGAAATCATAATTGTTTTCTTCTATAAGAGTTGGTCATTAATGAGGGTTAATTGTTGGCATGGATGTTTTAAAAAGGAACTATGACAATGGAATCTTGTTGAAAGAAGTGGAAATGTTTTCAAGATTATCTATGAAATTATGGATCTTTGTAATGGCACAATGAATCTTAATGTTAATTGATGGTGTGAAATACTTTGAGACAAATTGTGAATCGGATTCTATGCTATAAACTGTGTTGTTGTGTTTGGCCTAGCTACTTAGGAGGAAGGGTAGCCACTATGGATCCTAGTGTGATAATTGCCTAGCAATTCGGGAGGAAGAATGGCCACTATCGGGTTCACTACCCGGAGTGCGGTTTATGCCTAGCTATTCGAGAGGAAGGAAGCCACCGAGAATTACATATTCCGGTGTGGTGAGCTGTGATTAGGGAACCTCTACGGTCATCCCTTCGATGTGCTTGATTCTTGGGCCTGTATTGGCATGTGTGATATTCTTATTCTCTCATGGAATTTTTATCGATAATCATGATCAATTGAAAGGAATCTTTGAAGTTGTAACTTGATAAGAGGCTTTATAATCGGTTTTGATAATTCTTATTGAGATACAAAAGTTGAATAACTGTTTTTCCATTGGTTTCACATGATTTTCAGGACTGATTTCTTTACGTATTATTGTACTCTATGTTCGTATTACTTATTGTCCCCGAGGCACTCATTGAGTACGAAGTACTCAGGCATACCATTCTTGTTTTTGATGGTAAGTTAGGCAATGGAGAAGAGTAGGTTCTTGATACTCCAGGCGCCTAGGAAGGACTTGCTATTCCTGCTGACTTGGTGAGCCCGCATGTTCATTCATGGGACCACCTCATTATATTTATTCAGTGGTTTAGCATTTTAGCGGGCTGCGTCCCGATGTGCTAGACAGTCATTCTTTATATTAGAAGCTCCATATCATTCATTCTTGTGGGTAGTTATTAAGTGGTTTAACTCTTGGGCATGTGATACGTTTTGATTGAGGTTTACTTTAATAAAGACTTCTACTAATTTTATTCTTATATCGTGATTCGTTTCAATTTATTTATTAAACTGTTGGAGTCGAATGTTAAACCTGGCGGGTTCAAGTGTCGTTATTGTATCTTTTAGGTCCTTCCGATGTTGTTCATGATGTCGGATGCCAGTCACGTCTAGGGTGGGTTTCGGGGCATGATAATAAACTTGTTTCTCATTATGAGCAATAAAAATACTGGTCACCATGCCATAAGCCATATCAAGACTTAGATAAATCAGCTCAATCATAGAATGAATTATCCAAACCATCTCAATCAATATAAGAGTCTATATCAACCCCTTTCCTTCCAAAACATAGCAAATACACCTCATGGTTCAATACATAAAGTAACGGCGACAAGCCTATATAATCGGAAGTCAACCAAAGACCCAATCATGCTTTCTCCTGTCAATTCTACTACATATGCATTTCACTAATCAAAGCCTAAAAGTAAATCGCAACCTACCTTGAATGCAAAACTGGATCCACAAACTACTCCACTTGAGCCTTTCCCTTACGAAGTGCCTTGGAACGCTCCAAGTCTAACAAATAGTAATGCTAAGTAAGCAAATGGCTACGATAAAACAACTAATTGGAAGAAGAATCGATGTGGGAAAAATAACCCAAAATATACCTAACGAATCATATAGGTTAAACTGGAAATTAATGGTAAAATTACCCTACCCATAGTCTCACTAACCATAATCCTTGATTACACAGGTTTCTAATCACATTAGACCCTTCAGTTTCATCAAATTAGCCAAAACCCCCAATATGGTTGAAACCCTAAGTTTCATGAATAGATTTTTGAATTTAAGAGTGATTCAATCCTAGATTGTGTTAATCTACAATTCTAGATGATATAAATAATGATTGAAGCAACAATAAACAATTTACAATAAGGGTTTCATGATTAGTACCGTAGGTCTCATCACCCACCATTCTAAGATCATAATCTACCATGGAATCTTATAATGGATGGGAGTAAAGAAAGATTATAGATTAGAACTTATCCCAACAGATGATTTCACCAAGTTGATTCAAGAATCACCTCTCCTAGCTCTTACAATTAGGTTTTAGGTGCTCTGTACTAATGATTCGAACTTAAGGCATTAAAAATAATGAACTAGTCCCGGATCGTCATAGTAGTCCCGCCCAGGCAGTCCAGCCATCCGCCATGGTGGATCTCTACTTGAACACAGCTCCTCATCACAGCGAACAAGACTCAGCCATGGCGTTCCCGCTGTGGCGGTACTGGGTTCGCCATGGAGATAACACCAGCAACCAGATTTTTTTGGGTTTTCACAAGTCTATCCCCAAATCTTGACATCAATTTGAGGCCTCCTGAACACAAACTAGATATACACACACTTAAAAACATGCTACGAACTCACCCGTGGCCGTATAATTCCAACGAAATTCTAATTTACCAAGTCAACCCCTAAACGAATAAAATCAAGTCTCCAACCAAGTATCTAAAACTTAACCGAATGCCTCGGGAATCAAACCATCCATCCCACCATGTCATAGTTGACCCTCCAGACCTCACAAAATTGACAGAATTTCAAAAAACCTCCGTTTACCCAAAAGTCAATTATTGGTCAAAAAATCTCACTTTAAGAGCTCTAATTTCTCAAGTTTTGCTAGAATCGCACGATAACCTCGGGAATTGGGTCGGCAGGGGTAAAATGATCAAAGTACATATAGCGACCGAATGGGTCTTTACAGCGACGAACCAAGCAAATAAAATAGGTTAGTGATCATGTTCCAAACAAATCCTACTACAATGATTTGTCGAAGAATTATGGTAAAGACGTGGCGGTGAAGTATGAAAGATTCCTTGCCATATTTTTCAAGATTAGTAAACCTTCTACAAGAAAAGAAGCTGAATCAACAAGGGAAGAATCTAAGTACAACATAAAACCTTATTCCGTGTTATGGTCCAACAAGGAAAAGGTTTTTTCACTGACCTGTGGAGCTACAACTGTTATAAATACCCAGGTCTTACCAAGAAGATGTTTGAGCACCCACAAAGAGAGAATTCAGAATATTGAGCAAGAAGAAGATTTATCCAGCATATTCAAGAATCTGAGGTTATGTCCGTAGTGAAAGAAGAAGGATTGAAGGAACTGTTTTACTGTATCATGTTCCCCAGTTCACAAGTCTAGATATCTTGTATTAGGTTGTATCTTTATCAGCTTATTAAGAAGTACAAAAGTAGATACAAAACATTGTAAGTTCAAGTAGGAGTTTACTACTTGAAGGTAGCTTGCTAGTCAGAGTTTGTGTAGCAAGATGTAGGTAGGAATTAAGTTGCAGAGTTTGTAACTTAATTTGCAGTTGGCTCATAGTTGTAGTGGAGTTTGAGGTAAATCCTATAGGTCTGTAGGTTGTGGTTTTTATGGCCCTTGTAAGCCTAGTATTTTCTACATAAATATCGTGTGTCCTTTACTTACCTATTGATTAAATTTCGCAAGATGTTAGCAGAATAGGTAGAGTAACGTGTTCCATCCTATAAGCAAAAAATAGATACGACATAGGATAGGAAGTAGGTTGTACAACCTAACACATTCATAGGCATAGTCTGAAGAACATGTGCTATCAATATGAATCTCCCACTAAATGAAAGTAACCTGTTATGCCTGGAGTGAATTCTTTTAATGATTTTCTTCATCAAAATTCATAATAAATAGTTTTCTTTCTCCCATAGAACACATGACATTTTAGGTAAGTAAAAGGAAAACTTCCTTTTCTCATACCCAAAATCTTATGTATTCTATTCACTGTTGGAATATCTACCTTATCATGAACATAGAAATTGCTCTTTTCACTATTGGGCATTTGTCCAGAAGACTTCTCATATCTCTTTAGTATCTTCATCATACTCTTTAAGGAACTAGTCTTACCTGAAAAAAACAATATGAATTCATATGCATAGGAAAGATGATTTATTTGACGACTCCACTTTGGCTTACCATATCGCTTAAAATTTGGATTTTAGTCAATTTATTCAAGCTTCTTGCTAGAACCTCGGCTGCTATTGTAAAAAGGTTGGTAACAGTGGATCACCTTGGTAACAGTGGATCACCTTGTTTAACTCATCTTAGGAAATAAAAAAAAACCATGACTTTAACCATTAACCGGTACTGAATACCAATTATTGGACAATAATCTCCAAACCATATCTATAATCACTTCACTGAAACTAAATTTCCACCAAACTTTAGTAAAAAAATCCATGACAACCTGTCATATGCCTTAGCCATATCTAATTTTATCATTTCATTGATGTATTTTTCCCTCATCTTGATGTCCCTTATAATTTCCTGTGCCAACAACACATTTTGCACAATATTTCTACCCTTAACAAAGCCTATTTGAGCAGGTGAGATCAGTGAAGGTAGCAACTCAACCATTCTCTCATGCAACAACTTTAGAAAGGATTTTATTATCAAAATTACTTAAAATTATTGGTCTCAAATCAGAGAATGTGTTTAGCTTTTCTTTTTTAGGTAGTAACACTAGATTAGTATGAGTAATGAATTGAGAAATTTCACTACCACAGGAAAAATTCCCTGACAATCATCAGGGAAACCATCTAGTCCATGTAACGACTAAGTCGTTACAGTCTTTTCGGTATTTTAGCCCTTTCCCGAGCATTGATTAGCTCACTTTTGACCTGAAGGGACCGTTGGCACACTTCCTGAGGTGTTTAGACTGGATTCGGGAAACTTTTGTGAAATATAGTCTTAAAGTGAAAAATGGTTGACCCAAAGTTGACTTTTGGGTAAACAAAACTTTTCTAAAATTCTGTCAATTTCGAGAGGTCCGGATGGTCGTTTAGAAGTTATGTGGGTAATTAGTTCAATTCCCAATGCACTCGGATGCATTTCGGGACTTGGGTTGGAAAATTAGAATTAAGGTATCGGGGGTTGACTCGGTCATCGAGACCTCCGTTGGAAATTTCGAGGCCACGAACGCGTCTGCAGTGTATTTTTATGTATGTCTATCTGTATGGTATGTGAACAGATGGCCTTGGGGATTAGTCAGAAATTGGATCAAATTGTGATACTTGGGAGAGTTTTTTGGTGTCTGGTGCCCGCTTTGGCAGCACCACTGGAGCGATTAATGGGATTTGCCATTACCATTGAATAGGGCGAGTGACCGCTGAAGCGGCACCGCTGGGGCTGTCCCAGTGCCGCTAAAGCAGGTGACGGGCAATTTGTAAAATTAATAAAGTGTTGAAAGCCCTTAGACCCTCATTATTTCCCATCTCGATATTTGAGCTCGAGGGAACTGTTCTTAGGGATCTTTGGAGGATATTCCTGGAGGTAAATCTTGCTTATTAATTTACTCTTCCTTAAATCATAATCATCTTAGATTCCCCCCTTCCCTTTAATAACCCCTTAGTAATGGAAGTTGGAAGAGGATTTTTGATGAACACTTTCTCTAGGCTTGGAAATGATAAATTAATGATATTTATATTAGATTTTGATGAATCTAGGCTTATTAATCATATACCTTCCATTCCTAGTGTTGAATTTCGGAATCAAGGAATTAGGGTTTATACCCAATTTGGGGGTTTTGCTTGAAATCAGAAATTAGGCTAATCCTTAAGTTAAATCAGCAATTAGTGGTTGGATTATGATCACCCAGTGCTTAATTTGATAATTTGCTTCCGAATTTCTCGTTTTGCCTTTGTGGGCCTATTTCCCCAATTTCTCGGGCTAGAATTGACTTAATTTGAATAGTAGCAATATTAGTATCATTCTTCATGATTTCTAATCTAGAATTTGATTATGCTTAGACTACTTTGGTTCTGAGGTTCAGCGGAAAGGCAAGGCAAAGGAGTGAGTTGTTGGTGTTGCGGTTCGGCTATCCAGGTAGGTTATGGCTTACCTTTGGTAAGACTTCGTATAGCGAAGCACATATTTAGATTATATTGCTGGAGATAGCATGTGAACCTTCGGGTATGAAATCGGGATGGATATTGCCTTAGGTTGGGCCCTGTTGTGTGTTGGGGCTAGCCACCCCGTTATATGTGATTTGGTTGTTCGATTGTGCCGGCTTGATGCCATGAGTCGTTGATAGATATTGGATTCTATTTTATCATTCTTGATTGTGATATAGTTGGCATACCCACTGTTGGTATTGTGATTCAGATATATTATTGGCGTACCCATTGTTGGTCTTTTGATGATATTGAGCATAATTATTAATGTGATTCATACATTGCACGCACTCTCATTTTCATGCTACACTATTGAGATATTGATGATACTTGATGAAATACTTGATGAGCTGGGATCAGTTTTACTTGAGCAACGTGAGAGGCCGATGTCTGATGTTCATCACGGAATCGCTGATTGAGTGAAACTGATATTTGAGAGAACTTTTTTACTTGAGTGACGTGAGAGTCCAATGTCCGATGTTCATCCCGAAATCATTGATTGCATGGCTGATATCCGATGTTATTTTTGGAATCGTTGTTAGTGCATATACTCCGCTGGTACCCCAGGGTGTTGCCGGCGAGAACCCTCCGTGGGCAAAGATTTGGGGTCCCATCTGTCTGTTGGGCAAAGATCCGGGATGGGTGGCACTTAGACTTCACGAGTCACACTGGGTTGTGCTACCGAGACGTCGATATTTCCGTCTGGAGTACATGTGTACACCTCATTTGCATGGCATTGCATTGCATTTATACCATTATTGCATTGCATTATGACATGATTGAGATGTTTCGTGTTGTATTGTGACGTGGATCGGATCGGATATATACAGATTTGGCACATTTGGGGATTAGATGCTTTGTGTAGGTGATGACAGACATTTGGAATTAATTGTATTGTCATGTATTTGTTGGTTTATTTGCTTATCTGCTTTATTAGCTGAATTGTATTAACTATGCTTAGTCGGCCGATGATGCCTACCGATCTTGTTGTTTGTCTTGACCTACCCATTTGCATTCTTTATGAATGCGAGTATCGGAGTCGGATCCACTTCCGTGGCGCGTGGCTGATAGTCGCTTCAGCTCTATTCTCGAGTTTTCAGGGTGAGCATGGTCGTCCGCCGCCTTGAAGACTTCCTATCTTTATGTCCTATTTTATCTAGAGACATAGACACTTATGTATTAGTATTCCGGATTGTATTATTTCTCTTTCTTTAGATGCTCTTGTATTATTCAGATCAGACCCTGGGGTTGTTGCTATTATTCAACACTATTCTACTACTTATATATATCTATATATCGTGAGACTTACGTAATTGTTCTTTTCCGTTGCTTAATTTTCATCCTTTTATGTTGAGGGTTAGCTTACCGAGGTGAGAAGGTAAGTGCCCGCATAACTTAGGCAAAATAGGTTATGACAGTCCACTACTTTTTTCCCTATTTATAGAGAATAATGAGCATAACTTCCATCAACCTACTTTGTTCACCAGTGATAATCCTTGGAATGTTATTCAAAATTTTAAACTTGGTAGGCTTAGTCTCTTCATGGAACTGGTCCATAAAGAATCTGATAGTCTCATTTCCTATTTCATCTTTATTCTCTAGCCAAACTCTTTTGGATCCTATATCCGGTATAAAGAAAATTTCCTTCTCATTCCTTTCATATATGAATGAAAGAATTTTGTGTTTCTTTCTCCATCTTTAAACCAACTCATACCTGTTTCTTTGCTTCCAATACTCCTTTTCTAGATGCAGACACCTGGTAAGTTCAGCCTGTGATCTGAATAGTTTGTTTCTATTGGACTTGGGTGTTTATTATCAAAGTTTTCTTCACTTTGATGTTATCCTCCTAAGTAGCAATTTACTGAAAGATATTCCCATAAGTATTTTTACTCCACAAAGTTGTGGCCTTTATAACCTTTTTAATTTATGTTGATACACATGAAAAGGATTTCCATTAAAATTAGCTATCTAGTTTTACTCCACTATATCTCTGAAGGTGTTTTGATTAGGCGAACTGTTGGTTCGGGTCCCGAGCCATTGGTTGGGAATGTAAGATTTTGAGGAATTGGAGTTGACCTGGTCAACATCAGGTTAAATTAGCCCGTGTGATGATTTTGAGTGTGTGAGCAGAATTTTAGGACTGATTTGCATATTTGGTTAATGTCTGGGAGGTCTCGAATGATTTCTGAGGGTCGATTTCAAGTTTAGAGATATCAGAAAAATCCAGTGTGCTGTTACTGGTGTGCTTAATCGCGATCGCGTGGCACCAACCACGTTCGTAAAATGCTGCTTGGTTGGTTATCGTGATCGTGATGCCTTAGGCTGCAATTGCGAAGATGAGTTTGCAGGGTCCCGCAATAGAGATGCTGCGACCCGATCGCGAATGAGGGAATAGCTGCGTAGTAACTTAAAATCCCATTTCAAACTTGAACACTTCATTATCGTATTTGGAGCTTGGGATTCAATCTCGTATTTGGAGCTTGGGACCTTGGTTATAAGAGCTTTTGAAGGAGTTTTGTAAGATTCTTCACAAGAGTAAGATTATAATCGTCCTTTTATCATTCTACCTTCAATTATTATGGAATTTCATCATTGAACTCATGATTTGAGGTTAAAAAAAATTGGGATTAGGAACCCTAGGTTGAAAATGAGGATTACTGCAGTTGATTGTGAATTGGTGTCTAATTTGTTTCGTTTTTGTTATTTAGACTCCACAAAGCATGGGTAGACTAATTATGGGGCGAATTTAGAGTTTTCCCTTCAGGGCTCGGAATTGACTTTTTAGTGACTTATTGGGTCTGAAACGTTAATATAGCAATATGGGTGCCCACGGAATCGAGATCTAATGTAGAAAAGTTATTTGAACAGATTGGGGTCATTCGAAGGCTTTAAGGAAGGGCAAGGGTTCATTGTATCGTTGGACTTCAAATCAGGCAAGTTGAGACCTTACTTGACTCTATTTGAAGCATCATGGTGGGTTAAAATGGACTAATAAAGAGGGAGTAATTGGGTAACTAGGAGGATCCGATACTTTTGAGGTGACGAGCACTTGTATCAGGTACCGGTACCATGTTATGGGTATTTGTTAGTATAGAGTTGTATAGTTCGGTCTGAATGCCATGCTTTGGGCATTTTCTGATAGCTTAGATTTCTTTATGTGATTTGAGACATAAGATCTCTTATTTATCTCTCCCATGATTTATACCTCTCTTATTTGTGATTATTTGTTCTCAGCACTTCGAAATACTCGTTGAAAGTGGAAAAAAGCTAAAGATTAAGCCTTTATTTATCTGGCTTGTTGCTTATTGTTGTGCATATCATATTCATGGTTTCATATGGTAGCTCATGCATATTACACTTGATGATACATATGTGATGTACGATAGGATATGATTCCTGCCGGAGTGATGTGAATGATATAGAACCTAATTGGCTAAAAATAGGTTTTGTGAGCCTTACAAATATATGAGTAATGAGAGTGGAAGCCTAAAGTGGCTAAGAATTTGAAAGAAAATATGTAACGACCCATTTGGTCAATATTGCACATTTGACCCATTTACCCTAGTTGACATATCCCCGAGTCCTATTAATATGATTTTAACCCGCGGGGATGGGCGATATGGTTCCTCAGGTTATCGGGCAAGTTCTAGTAGGATTTTTGGAATCTATAGTCTTAAAGTGAAAAACCTTTGACCAATAGTTGACTTTTGGATAAATTAATTTCGTCATAAATTTTCAGTTTTGCCCTTGCGGGCACGGGGTTACCGTCTTGTGTTCATTTTGGGGTTTCGACTTAGAGTATAGAAATATGGATATCATTGGACTCGTTTAAACTTGTAGGGTTCTATTTTGAATATGGGTATCATTGGACACATTTAAACTTGTAGGGTTCTATTTTGACTATATTGAACCTTATTTTTTTATGAAATTACATTTTTGGCCTTATGGCTCGGATTTGGCTATTTTGGATCCATTTTTGAATTTTGGGTAAAACTATGGCATTATGGGTATCCTTAGATTCGTATTCCAATGTTGAATTCATACTTGATAGAGTTAATCGCTCCAAGGCTCTCCGTAAAAGAAAGGCACAGCTCAAGTGGATTTGTTCGAAGCTCCTGTTCGACATTCCAGGTAGGTTAGGGCTTACCTTATGGTTAGACTTCGGTTAGTAAAGCATATATAGAGTTAGTGATTGCTGGAGCATGTTACGCCTCTGGGTATGAAGTTGGGATGGATTCCTAGGTTGGTACTGTTGTTTGATTTCAGTTTGTTGCCTTGTTGTGATTTATTGGCTTGTTGCCACATGTGTGATATTAGATTAGAGGCTTAGTCATCTTATCATGATTGAGATATGGCTATCCCTCACTTATTGGTATTATCTTGGATAGAGGAAAGAACTTGACTTATTATTGATATTGAGAGATGTGTCCTTGTGTGGCATGATTGATTTGATATGTTGTCATCATTCATTGATATTATGTAGTATACTCATTATCATCTTTCATGATACTCTGATATGAATACTTGGTGACTTAATCATGGTTGTGAAACTGTATCTCTCAGTTATTGGTTATTGACTTGTGAAGAGGATGGAATGGATATTGAGGTTGTTATTGTGATATGTGTCCATGTGTGGCATGATTTGGCATTGATATACTTTTGTTGACATTGATATAATTCATGCATTCATATATATATATATATATATATATATATATATATATATATATATATATATATATATATATATATATATATATATATATATATATATATATATATATCGGGTTGCACACCCATAGCACTTACTTGGATCGGATTCCACATACCGCAACCTTGACTTTGGACCGGTTTGCCCGTTCCGCAATACTGACTTGGACAGGGCTATGCACGGGTCATGACTGTCGAGGCGTGGACGTATTCCACCCGAAGTATGTGTGTATCATTGCATTGCATTCATGTTTCATTCATTCATAAATCTGATTCGTGGGGATGGTTATCTATTGCATTGTACGGTGTTCGTAAACATTGATTTCCTGGTTGGTCACTGATTTGAGATACTTGGGAATTTATGGACTCGAGGAGTAGAGATTTTTCCTAGGCTAATAATTGAGGTTGCTAATTACTATTGTTGGTTGTACGGTGTTTGCGGTTTTTATGAGGAAACGTGGACTATTGGTAGACTTGTGGTTGGATGGTTCACCATAGGCTATGATTTGGTTATTTCATCCTTATATACTTGAGTTGTTATTCTTGGACTGTGTGGTGTTTATACCTGATTGTGAGCATGTCTACTCTTCAGTCTCTTCCTTTAGATATGTTAACTAACTGTTATCGGCCTATGATGCCTACTTAGTACGTGTTGTTTGTATTGAATCTACCTTGCCACACTCTTTTTCGAGGTGTATAGTTTTGAGACAAGTTCCACTTCCACTCCTAAGACTGATTTCCGAGGCCTAACTTGCGAGTATTTAGGGTGGGACGAGCCACTACTCAGAGACTCTTCTATCCCTGTCTTGGTTTTCTTCCATTCAGACAGATGTGTTTAGCATTTGAGACTTGTATTTTCTAGACATTATTTAGTTGTTCTTGTAAGAGTCAGACCAGTTCCTTGAGGGTTGTATTTATTTTCCGCACTGACGATTATTTATGATTCAGACTTCTACTTATTCCATTCTAGTTACTTTATTGTGGTTGAATGTATGAATTGGGAAAAAGGGTTCGCCTACTGAGGTGGGAAATGGTAGGTGCCCATGAGACTTAGTGAATTTGGGTGGTGACGAAGTGATTTCGGGTGGTGTATGGACCTCGTGTGTGCCCCATGGGTAACATATTCCTAACATTGGAGCGTGTGTATACCGGTGATGGAAAGGCCTTGCATTGCATTGGATTTTCATATCATAGCATCTTATAAAACTCTTGGTTTTGTGATTTACTTGGTTTGTTTCCTGAATTGTACGTATCCTTCTTGATGAATATTTGATTAACTTATGGACTTAGAGGATCCTTAAAATTAGGCTTGCAATCTCTTATTATTATTCTATCAGACTATCGTAGTTAAGTTTGGAAGTAAGTATTCGAAAGAGCAACCTTGTCTCTGTTATAGTTTAGGGTCGGTCGATGATATCTTTGAGTACTCTTTATGTTTCCGTACTCACTCTACACTTGCTGTACCTTTTTGTGTGCAGATTCATTTCCTAGCACTAGCGGATCTTGTGACTTCACTAGCCATTAAGAAGCTGCTTTGGAGGAGTCGGGGTGAGATACCAGATGATCTATGGCACCGAATTCTCTCTTTATCTTTATTTCTATCTTTGTTTATCCTAGACAGTGTACTCGGATGTTATTCCAGACTTGTATTTCTATTCTAGTAGTTCTTGTACTAGTGACACTAGGTTTTGAGATTTGTAGCACTTATTTAGTATTATTACTATGATTAAACTTATTTAAGACTTTAAAATGACTTGTTTTATTATATCTTCTGTTTTACTTGAATTAATTTGCTAGAAATGGGTTGTGGGTCTTATCGACTTGGTGGAAGTAGGTGCCTTCACGACTTAAGAAATCAGGTCATGAAAAAAATTAGTGTCAGAACTTAGGTTCACTAGTCTCACAAGTACAAGAACAATGTCTAGTAGAGTCTTGCGGATCGGTACGCCGAGCTCTGCACCTATCTTCGAGAGGCTATAGGACATTTAGGAAAACTCTAATCTTTCATTCCTTATAGTGTGTACTTGATTCTAATGGATTCTAAAAGTTTCTTTGTTTCACTCTCTCACAAATGTTGAGCACACGACCGGCTACAGTTGGAGACAAGGAGCCCACACCTGCACTCGTACTCGCTACTACTATTGCTTGTGGGAGATACAGGAGATGTGGTAGAGGGCGAGGCAGGGTTAAAGCCCTATTGCTACACCAGCTAGAGTTTGAGCACTAACTGTTGCTCATGCCTATGCTAGGGATGTAACTCTAGATCTAGAGGAGATTTCGAAGAAGGAGACGGTTCAGGCGGATGAGATTGGACCCGCCTAGGCACCAGCTAAATTACTTGCTGCTCTTATTCTTCAGGACATCTTGGTATGTATCTTGAGCTTTTTTTAGGGTATGGCCCCAGGAGGGCATACTACCGGCTACTCTAGAGGGCGCCTTAACAAGATTTGAAGCATAGACTCTCGATCCGATGGTTCTTTGCAGGGTTTAGGACCCAGGGGCACAACTAGTTGTAGTTTCTCAAATTCTCGATTTGTTAGTTTTGGGTGTTGTTATTTGACCAGTTGCTCAACCCACTATGACCATAGAGGACCAAAAGAGGTGGGATAAGTTTGATAAAATGAATCCACCACAGTATGATGATCATCCTATTGATGAGGCGTATGAGTTTTTGGTTAGTTTTCACAAATGGTTACATAATCTAGGGTTGGTTGAGTCTAAAGGTGTTGATTTCACAATGTTTCAGATTATTGGCCTTACCAAGTAGTGGTGGAGGGTTTTTGTTGAGACTAGGGAAGCTGGGTCACCTCCACTTACTTGGGCTGAGTTTAGTCATGTATTTCTGGAGAAGTGGGTTCCTCGCAGTTTGAGGGAGCAAAGGTGTTACACCCATATCTTACAACAAAGGTTAGACTCATATCGTTAGAGTTTCAGTGAAAAATTGAAGGTTTGAACGTTTTACGAAAGTGGCCGAGGGGCCAACTTGGGCAACCATAACCCCTTAATTAGTTGAGAATTTTGAAATGGTTCCTCAATCAAAGTTGTAGTAAGGGGAAGTACCTTTCCAGTCATATAAGAATCAGGCAAATCGAAGACCAGAGCAAGGAGATATGATTATTGCAAGGTGGCTAATAGAAAGGTGCTTAAGATTCGATAGAATTGGCTAAGTTTATGGAAGGTCTGTATTCCGGTCTGTATTCCAGTTTGATTTCATGAAAATCAGTTGAGAATTGGAGAAAACTCGAAACATGAAAGTTGTAACCCATTGTAATACCTTTCTATCCATATTGAGCCCACATAAAATAGAGTTCTATACAAAAAGTTATGACCGATTTACTAAGGACGTGTAAAATGGAAATTTCGATTCTTGTAGGATTAGGTTTTAAAGCCCAAGCCTACCTATAAATCCAACGCTAAAACGTTTTATGTAAGGATTTTCGACCAGAGATTCTACCAAACACCAAAGGTGAGTTCTTATTCAAATCCCTATGTCAATTATATTAAGTTCACACTAGATTAACATCAAATAATTATTCGGAACCGCTAGACTTTAGTAAAAAAATCCATTCAAGGTCGAATTTGGAATGAAGCTGTAGGATTTCTTAAAAAAGGTAAGCCCCTCAATCATTAATGGATTATATGGAGTTATTATTATGTTTTAGACATTTAATGGTTAGTACAATCATGAAATAGGATTGATTTAGATGCATTCCATCAAACGCAAAACCCTAGTAATTCTGCTGTTGATTTCCCTCCCACCATCTAGCTTCCTTTGGCAGTTTCTACTAATTTAACCGTGGGATCGAGCCCAAATTTTAACTGATTGATCACAACATACAGGCCTTAAATGTAAACAGTGGAGATTGGATTTGGAAGTCCGGAGCAGTGTGGCCTTATGAATAGTAGCTACAAAAATCAGTGAAAACTCTTCTCAGGGTTTCAAGTTCTAAGCTTTGGGTTTCTTCTTCAAAAGTTCGGACCTTTTCTTTAAGTTTTGAAGCATTACAGGTATATGAGGCTAACTATCTACATTAGGGAACGTTTATGATTCTCCCTATGCCTCATTCTACATGCTTATCAGTCATTTGACCCAGAATACAGTTTAGCCCTAGGTTTCTTAGATAGTTGTAGAACTGCTATCTTCTAGGGTTATAGTTTCATAATTCATTCATGGTGAACATTCTAAATATCATGAACTCAATACATAATCATTATAGACTTATGTATTGACATCGCATGAGTCTCAGTCAGTGTATAAATCAGTTATTGGCTTAAGTTCCATAATCAGAAATAGTTATCATGCTATCAGCTATAGTCAGTCTCAATCTTGTAAATCGTTTAATGTTGAACATCTGTATTTGTATTTTTGGGCCCTAGGCCACAGTTTAAGCATGCGTATTTTTTGGGCCTGAGGCCATAGTTTTGTGCACATTTATTTGGGCCCTAGGCCACAGTTTATATTTATAGTTATACAGGTGATTCTTCATTCAAAGCAGGCAGTACTTCAGATCCTTGCCTTCCTATTTAGTTCAGTTTCAGTTTCAGTACTTATATTTCCTCTTTCAGTTTCTTTACATATCAGTATAATTCAAATGTACTGATGTCCCTTTTTATTGCTTGGGGGCCTGCATCTCAGGACACAGGTAATGACTTACAGGTTGACGATCCAGCTAGCTAGGACTGCTCGTATCAGCTGTTTGGTGAGCCCCAGTTCCTCTGGGCGTTATCCTGCTTTCAGTCTTTTCAATTTTAGATAGTTATCTTTCCAGTATTCTTTAAAGGCTTCATAGACATGGTCCAGTCAATCAGATATTAGCAGACTTTGATGTGTTAGCCTTGATTGGCATTTATTTCAGATGTTTTAGACTTAAACATTATTTTCGCATTTTTTTAATAGATTTCAGCCAGACTTTTAGTAGATCAGCATGTATTAGTCATATTTCCTTATTTTAGCATGTCTTGATATCGCATATTTATTCAGCCAGCCTATGGGTTCGCTCGGTCACATGTAGTTAGGCATCGAGTATCGTGTTACACCTGGGCCATGATTCGGGGCATGACAAAGCTTGGTATCAAAGCACTAGGTTCAAGTGTCCTAGGGAGTCTATGAAGCCGTGTCCAGTGGGGTCACTTTTATATGTGTGTGGCACCCACACATATAAACTGTTGACCACCAAGACATTCAGGATTGTCTCATTTTTTCTACTTTAGATCGTGCCATGAAGCTTAGATCCATAAGTGACCTTATTTTCCTATCGAATTACGTACGCTTCGAATGCCCACGTGACAAGCATGGAATTCAAGGTCCAACTAAGGATGATTACCCATAGGGGTACAATTGTGAAGTACTTGTTGGTAACGAATGAGACTTGAGGTGATATTATAAGTGGAATAAAGTATACGTCGCTCGAGAAGGGGTGTAGTTTAATGAATTTGGGAGTTCAATAATAATGATGCACTTGAGAAATAAGAACAAGAGACGACATGAAGAGAATAACAGAAAAAAATTTAGTAAAGGAGCTAAGTCTGCTGAAAATGTAAATCATGGAGGATCTCAGAGAGGTGGAGGCAGACAATTTTCTACAGGAGGTCATCAGGACCAACTCCATATGTAGCCAGTGCACTAGTCCCGAGGTCTAGATATGATTAGA
Source organism: Lycium ferocissimum (assembly GCF_029784015.1). NCBI lineage: Eukaryota > Viridiplantae > Streptophyta > Magnoliopsida > Solanales > Solanaceae > Lycium > Lycium ferocissimum. The sequence continues at coordinate 14,792,536 of NC_081352.1, forward strand.
AAGGTCAGTTCAGCCAGAAACAGAGTTTAAGAGCACCACCTTCTCAGTGACAGACCAGTGTGAGCCATAGAAGTTTTCATAATCTTACGTGCAACAAGTGTCATAGGAGACACCAAGGGGTGTATCGTTCGGGCCTTGATCTATGTTTCAGCGGCTTCTCTTAATTCTCAAGCACGACCAGTAAAAATATAGCTAAGTCTGGTAATACAAGCCTCAGTTAGGGCCGCTTGTATGCTTTAGCAGGTCGTCAGGACATAGAGGCATTCCCAGTTATCCCCACATATGATATTTTCGTATGAACTATGCCCGTGAATAAAAGAGATGGTGTACGAAATGAAAACCATGAGCGGACGTTATTAAATTTTAGACAATAGTTTTAGTTTATTTAAGTTTAGTCAGATCAGATTTAGAGAGTACAAAGGTAGTAAGTTACTATAAGAAGTAAATATTATTATGAGATAAGAAGATGTGATAGTTCCCTCTTAAGTTATGTGAGCAAGTGTTTGTCCCAGATGAATATAGTCTGATATGATTTTGAAATGTATAAAAAGATTGGGGTTAGTTGTTCCAATTTTTCATATAAGATAGATGAAAGTTTCTTAAGTGTGATCCAATTCTATAGTTCAGAAAAGAGAGTATACGACCACAGAATAGCGTCGGATGATGAGGGAGCTAGAAATAACCTTATGCTTCACTTTAGTATTCGGAGCAGAATAAGAAAATATGAAGCTAGTAGGTGGTTAACAGAAAAATAGTAAGTAAGTTTTGAGTAGATACAATGCATTAGCAATTTCGGCAGAACTAGTAGAGGTACGATTTGATTTCCTTAGTCAGATGAACACCTTAAGTGGGTGAAAGTTCCAATACATCCAAATGTGTGTTAGAAATCAAGGGCTTAAGTTAAATTCGTAGTATAGTGATTAGTGGAAGAACAATCAGCTAAGTCGTAAGAGAGCAAACTACAGAAGAATAGCCTTTAAGAGTTGTCAAAAAGGGATTTCCCTAAGATTTACAGTGTGAGCACAGTTAAGTCGTTAAGACAGAGTGTGCTAGTTATGAATACAATAGCAACCTGTTCATGTGAGTTGTTGTCCAAAACATGGTTTATTCTTCTTTAGTATTCGAAGTGCAAAAGAGCAGTTTGATGATCCCTACTTATTGTGACTGAAAGAGAGGATTCACGAGCAAAAGACTACGGCTTTTGAACAAGGGGGAGATGATGGTACTCTGAAGTACAGAAGAAAACTTTGTGTTCTAGATGTGGATGGACTTAGAAGGGGAGAATCATTTTAGAAGCCATAATTCCAAGTATTTTATCCACCCAGGTTCCAGAAAGACGTATCATAGTCTTAAGGAGATTTATTAGTGGAATGACATCAAAAAAAGGGAATGTCCCAGACATTGTGGCCAAGTGTTTGAATTGTCAACAAGTGAAAGCCGAGCTCACACGCCTGGTGGATTGGCACAGAGCATAGACATTCCTGTTTGGAAATGGGAGATGATAAATATGGATTTCATAATAGTGAAAACTATAGATTCAATAGAAGATCAAGCCAAGTTACATATCCAGAACATTATCAGATTTCATGGGACTCTAGTGTCCATCATGTCAGGTCATGGTGCTCAGTTCACGACGAAGTCTTGGAAATCCTTTCAGAAATGACTAGGCACAAAGGCAAACCTCAGAATGGTTCTTTATCCTCAGACAGGTATGCTATTTAGATCTCATTTTATAATATCCATGCCAGTTCAACACTCAGATATTCATGCCAACTTAGTACTCAGATGTCAGTCCAATACTCACGTATTCATGCCAGCTCAGTATTCAGTCAGCTCAGTATTCAGTCAGTTCGGTAGACATTCAGTTCAGTATCTCAGAAGTTTAATAATCATGTATTCATTCCGTTCAGTAAGCATGTGTTAATGTTATTCAGTGATCACGTGTCTCAGCTAGTCAGTTTCAGGTATCTACGTTACAGAGTAAACTCCGCCGACGTTTCCGTGGAGTCTCAAAATTAGTCTTAATTATAACTAAGACAATCATTCGAGGATGAATGATTCTAAGGGGGATATAATGTTACACCCCATGTCTTACAACAAAGGTTAGACTCGTATCGTCAGAGTTTCAGTGGAAATTTGAAGGTTTGAATGCTTAAGAAAGTGGCCGAGGGGCCTACTTTAGGCAACCATAACCCCTTAATTAATTGAGAATTATGAAATGGTTCCTTAATGAAAATTGTAGCACGTGGAGGTACTTTTCCAGGCATATAAGGATCAGGCCAATCGGAGATCAAAGCAAGGAGATATGATCGTCGCAAGGTGGCTAATAGCAAGGTGCTTAAGATTCGATAGAATCGGCTAAGTTTACGGCAAGTCTGTCTTCCAGCCTGTTTTCGTGAAAATTAATTGAGAATTGGAGAACACTCAAAATATGAAAGTTGTAGCCCATTGAAATACCTTTCTATCAATATAAGGCCGACATCAAACAAAGTTCGGTACAAAGAGTTATGGCCGATTTACTGAGGATGTGTAAAATGGAAATCTCAATTCTTGTAGGATTAGGTTTTAAAGCCCAAGCCTTTATGATAACCTATAAATCCAAACCTAAAACGTTTTATGTAAGGATTTCTTACCAGAGCTGCTACCAAGCACCTAAGGTGAGTTGTTATTCAAATCCCTATGTCAATTATATTAAGTTAACACTAGATTAATACCGAATATTTTTTTGGAATCACTAGATTTTGGAAAAAAATCCATTCAAGATCGAATTTGGAATGAAGATTTGGGATTTCCTCAAAAAGGTAAGCCCTTCAATCATTAATGGATTGTATGGAGTTATTATTATGTTTTAGACATTTAATGGTTGGTACAATCATGAAATAGGATTGATTCAGATGCACTCCATCAAACGCAAAACCCTAGTAATTTTGCTACCAGATTTCCCTCCCGATCCCGGCTTCCTTTGGCGTTTTTCGCTAATTTAACCATTGGATCGAGCCCAAATTTTAACTAAGTGATCACAAAATATAGATCTTAAATGAGAATAGTGCAGATCGTATTTGGAAGTCCGGGCTTGATGTGATTTGAGCTATGAACAGTAGCTACAAAAATTGGTGAAAACTCTTCTCAGGGTTTCAAGTTCTAAGCTTTGGGTTTCTCCTTCAAAAGTTCAGACCTTTTCTTCGTGTTTTGGAGCGTTATTGGTATGTGAGGCTAACTATCTCCGTTAGGGAACGTTTATGATTCTCCCTACGCCTCATTCCGCATGCTTATCAGTAATTTGACCCAGAATACAGTTTAGCCCAAGATTTGTTGGATAGTTGTAGAACTGCTATTTCTAGGGTTATAATTTCATAATTCAGTCATGGTGATCCTTCTGAATATCATGAACTCAGTACACATGTTACACCTTGGAAATTTTCCATTAGCGTACAGTGAATAGACTGACGAAGGGCATGACGTATACGGTGTTTTGAAAAGTGAGAAATAGCATTTGATGACCCTAAACGAGATTTCAAAGGCATTTAAGATAAGAAAAGAAAGTTGTTAAGGAAAGCAAGTCATATGTTGTGTGTCGGACAAGAATTACAAGTATCGAGTTAATGACGTTCTACTGGTACTTTCAAAAAGAGTTATGATGTCCCTTAGATTAGTGATGAGGTGTTAAGTAAGTGTTAAGAAGGTTCCATAAGGATCGAAGATCAAACGAGTCGATGAGAACAAGTTTCGGATAGCTGGGCATTATACGGCCAGACATACTGGCCGTATAAAACATACGGACCGTATGTCCAGCCGTATGTTCTGCCCAGAATAAGGGTCTTCACTGGACCAAACATACGGTCCAGACATACGGTCAGTATAAAATATACGGACCGTATGTTGGTCCGTATGTTCTGGTCGGGACTGAACTTAAACGTTGATATAAGGACCCCTCTTTCATTTTAATTCATTTCATTTTCACTCCACAAGTCAAGAAACCTCTAGAATATTCTCTACCCTTCATCGACAAGAATTCAAAGGAAATTGATGATCAACTTCATCAAACCAACAAAAATCAAGAGTGTGAAACACATTGAAGTCATCCAAGCCAAGAAATTCCAAGAGAAGTGAACTAGGGTTTTGGTGCAAGAAGAGTATTTCCACTCAAGGATTATTCTACCATTATCTAAGGTAAGTTTCATGATCTTTTCATGTTGTTTGAAGTATTGAAAAGTTGAAACACTTGGATTATAGAGGGAAATAGGAAATGGGGCATAAATATGGCAATAGTGTCATTTTTGAATAAAAGCTTGGATTGAATTGTGGATACTGATATGTTATGATTATGAATATGTTATGAATGACATTTAGAACATGGAATGAGTATTATATGTGAAAGAATACCATAGTGAACTATGACCATGATTATGGAGAATTTGAAGTGAAATTGTGAAATGCGGATAATGCAAATGAATGGTGATTGTGGTTTATGATATTGTGATTGTTTGTTATGAATGTTTGGGAGTTGATATGGAATATGGAGGAAGTCGTATAAACAAAGAAAATGCAGCCCAATTTTCTCTAGCTTTAGTAAGCACGTTCTCATAATCGCTTAGCTAATGTTAATGTGAATTCTCTTGAATGTAAAGACGTGAGCATTAAAGGAGAACGAACAATCAATAGAATAGTAAAATGACAAAGGTATGTGAGGCTATTCCTTTCTTTCTAAGGCATGAATCTTATGGCATAAATTTCCTCCTTCTTCATGAGTGTTCTATCTTTAAGAAACTAAGAGTCCTTGTTCATGAATAGCCATATGCGATAAGAGATACACTATGAGTACGATAATGATGATGATAAGCTTAAGTCTATAGATTCTAGAGTCCATGATATGATGTTCCTATAAAGCTAAGGAGCCTATCTATAATCCATTGATGTTGATCATTAAATACACTCACCTTATATGCTAATTCCTTCAAGAAGGTGAGGTAGAATGTTTATGAATGCTCCATAATGGAATCGGGGGTTCACGACTTTATGTCACCCCGATAAAGTATCGTTGTCTTTGAGTTCCCATGCATGCATTATGTTGAGTACGTTATGATGAGTCTATGATGATGACATTACACCGCGCCTATATGGCTGGGCAGACATCTCTAGTGAGCGGCATGAGATGGTACCCCAGACGCGGGAGGCCTGGATGCAGGCTAACGCTAATGATTATCACACCGTACCTATATGCTCGGGCAGCTTATACATTTATGCACATATGATATGATGATGATTATGAAGTAAGCTTCGGTATGCATTATTTCTTTTATGATTCACGATCGATTCTGATTGCTCCTCATTTGATGCCTCCTCATTTTCATTGATGTTTCATTATTGTTTATGCCTTACATACTCGGTACAATGTTCGTGCGATGTCGATTTTCTTTGACTTTGTGTTCATGCCCACGGAGTAGACAGGGAGGTGATCCAGACTCGTAGGAGCTATTAGCTGATTGAGAGCACTCCATTACTTCGGAGGTGCCATTGATTTATTCTTTTGGTATATACATGTTTTGGGCATGACGGGGTCCTGTCCCATCTATATGTCTAGTACTCTAGTAGAGGCTCGTAGATGCGCAGTTGTGGGTAGTATGGTCTCACAGTTTCTCATCATATGTATATGTATGTGTGTATGTATATATATATATATATATATATATATATTATTTTGATAGCGGGCTCATGTTTATAAACTGAATTTGTTTCAATGAAAATAGTTTTCTATGATTATAAGCATAAGAATATGAATGAACGCAGGATGAGTAGTAGAATGAGTGGTGCTCGGTGGTTAGCCCCGGGTACCCATCATGGCCCTAGCCGGGTTGTGACAACGTAACCATTATAGACTTGTGTATTGACATCATGAGTCTCTGTCAGTGAATAAATCAGTTATTGGCTTAAGTTCCATAATCAAAAACAGTTATCATGCTATCAGCTATAGCCCAGTCTCAGTCTTGTAAATTCTTTAATGTTGAATACCTGTATTTTTATTTTTGGGCCCTAGGCCACAGTTTATGCATACGTATTGCTTGGGCGGTATTGTGCACATTTATTTGGGCCCTAGGCCACAGTTTATATTTTTAGTTATATAGGTGATTCTTCATTCCGAACAGGGAGTACTTCAGATCCTTGCCTTCCTGTTTAGTTTAGTTTCAATTTCAGTACTTATATTTCTTCTTTCAGTTTCTTTACATACCAGTACAATTCAAATGTCTTTGATGTCCCTTTTGATTGCTTGGGGGCGTGCATCTTGCTATGTAGGTAACAACTTAAATGTTGACAATCCAGCTAGCTGGGACTGCTCGTATCAGCTGTTTGGTGAGCCCCAGTTCCTCCGGGGCGTTATCCTTCTTTCAGTCTTTCCAGTTTTAGACAGTTATCTTTCCAGTATTCTTTAGAGGCTTCATTGACATGGTCCAGTCAGTCAGATATTAGCAGATTTCGATGTGTTAGCCTTGCTTGGCATTTATTTAAGATGTTTTAGACTTAAACTATATTTCCGTATTTTTTTAATACATTTTTGCCAGACTTTTAGTAGATCAGCATGTGTTAGTCTTATTTTCTTATTTTAGGATGTCTTGGTATCACATGTTGATTCAGCCAGCCTATGGTTTCGATCGGTCACATGCAGTTAGGCACAGAGTGCAATCTTAAGCCTAGGCCATGATTCGGGGCGTGACAAAATGCGAAAGCAGTTTGATAAGTTGGAGCAGGATCAGATGTCTGTAACTAAGTATGAGATGAGGTTTCACGCAATGTCTCATCATGCCTTGACTATTTTTCTTGATGAGGTCGAGAGGATTTGGATGTTTGTGAGGGGGCTAACTTATCCCCTTCGAATCGAAAGGACTAAGGTGGCAGCTTCAGGAGGTACTTTTTAGGCCATGGGGGTGGTCGCTGAAGTTCTCAGGCCGAGGGTTGTCGTGCTTGGTGCTATGCATTTCTAGGTAGACCAGAGGCAGAGGCTTTTGATGTAGTCCTTACAGGTACTATTTCGGTTTATCGTCGGTCGACTATGGCATTAAATGATCAAGGATTTTTATACTATTATGTGTCTACTCCTTCGGTCTAGATATGCTATATGAGTAGCCTGATTTCCCTATTAGTGTTTCTACTCTGATTGGGGATTCTATAGTGGTGGATCAAGTGTATTAATCTTGTGTGGTTACTTTGATGGTGTTTGACACTTAGGCTGATTTGATGATTCCAGACATAGTAGATGTGATATTATTCTAGGTATGAATTGGTTGTCCCCTTATCATGCGATCTTGGGCTATCATGCCAAGGTAGTTACGTTAGCCATGCCAGGAGTTCCTAGTTCAGAGTGGAAGGGTGCTGTTAGCCACGCGCCAAAGAGAGTGGTATCTTTTCTTAAGGCTGTCGGATGGTTGAGAAGGGGTGTTTGGCCTATTTAGCTTATATTCAGGATACTAGTGCCGATACTACTCCACTAGAGTCGGTGCTAGTAGTGAGGGAGTTTTCTGAGGTGTTTTCACAAATCTACAAGGTGTTCTACCATATCCTAACATTGACTTTTGTATTGATTTGGATCCGGGCACCAAGCCCTCTATTTCACCATACCGGCTAGCACCAATGGAGTTAAAGGAATTAAAGGAACAGTTACATGATATGTTGAGTAAGGGGTTCATTAGACCTAGTGTTTCCCCTCGGGGTGCTCCAGTGCTATTCGTGAAGGATAAGGATAGGACTATGCATTTATGTATCGATTTTCGATAGTTGAACAAGGTTACGATTAAGAACAAGTATCCCATTCCCCTTATTGATGATTTATTTTACCATCTTCAGGGTGCATCACTCTTCTCTAAGATATATTTGAGGTCTGATTATCACCAGTTAAAGATTAGGGCGAAAAACATCTCCAAGACAACCTTCAGGACCCGTTATGGTCATTATGAGCTAGTTACATCATTTAGCATGACCAATGCCCCAATAGCCTTTATGGACTTCATGAACGATGTCTTCAGACCGTACTTGGATTTTTTTGTGATTGTCTTTATCTATTATCTTATTGGGTTGCACGACCTACTTCCTATCCTGTAATATCCAATTTTCACCTAAGCATGGAGCACATTACTTTACCTGTTCTATGCTAGCTTCATGCAGAACATAAACAACAGGTAACTAAAGAACACGATAATTTTACGTGGAAATCACTTGGTTCACAACGGCAATAAAAATCATGACCTACACCTCTGTAGGATTTTCCCTAAAACTCCACTACAATGGTGAGCCTCTACAAATTCAAGGTGCAACCTAAGATCTAACCTTTAATCCCTATAGTATTAACCTCTGACTAGCAAGTAACCTTCAAGTTGACCTCCAACTTGAAGTTGAATACAACATTTTGTATCTAACTGTATGCTTCTATGAAACGAATACGGAGACAACTTGACAACCAACCTAATACAAATTTTCTATACTCAAGAACTATAAAACATAAACTCTATTCTACAACTTCTTCAGTCTTCTTCTTATACTAGGGACGCAAGCCTAGATTCTGAATATTCTTGATATCTTCGTTGATCTCTCAATATTCTAAAATCTCTCTTTGTTGGTGCACATGCGCAAACCTTCTTCTTGGTAAGACTAGGATATATATAGCATTGAGTGTACAACAAGTCAGTTAAACACAAATCCTTATTCAAGTAGGCCCATGAGATATAATAAGGTTTGTCATTGAATTAGGATTCTTGTCATTTGGTTTTACTTTATTGTTCATGTAGGAGTCTGAGAAACCTTATTTAATTATGGAAAGGAATCCTATAATCTTGACCACATGTCTTTACCATAAAACTGTAAATCCTAGTTGTTGTAGGACTTGCACTGGAACATGTTCATGAACCTGTTTCATCCACCTGATTCGTCCGCCTTTGAATCTCTGCATTGTCTGAGATGGAACATGTCCACGAACCTATTTCATCATCCCATTTCTCGTTCATTCATATGAATCTGAATTGAGCCTATTTTTGTGATGGATGATGGAACATGTTGACAGACCTATTTCATATCATCATGCTCTTTGGTCTGTGTCTATAGTTCTTCACTTAGATTTATTCATTGTTGGAATAAATCATGTCTTCCGCCTAGTTTAGCTCTGTGACTCTGATCATGTTCTTGATCTGTGTTGGAACTTGTTTGTAGACACGGTTCATGTGCTTTGTCTGCAACTCTTTTTATTCAAACAAAATACTTCTGAGTCATCTTCACCTTTTCTCCTCATGATCTCTTCTCTCCTGATTCATTCAACCACTGCACCTGATGACTCTTTGATATAGAACCTGTTTTCATGCTTGTTCTATTCTTCAATGAATTGCTCAGTGACTAAGTTATCTTCATCTCCTTTATTTTTTTTGCATCTGCAACTGTGAGAACACGTATGTGGACATGTTCTATTCACCCTGTGATTCTTTCTTTTCCCACATGTCTCTAAACTAGTTCACAGGCTTTTGTTTATTTTCTTAATCATCAAAAGTCAAACGTGCTAGTGCCAACAAATTCCCCCCTCTTTTTGAGATGACAAACCTTATGTTCTCCACTCCCTTGTGTAACCTGTTCCAAAAACTCATTTCCTAATATTTGAAAATATTGAGCATTAATAAGATTGAACCAGGTCAGGATACACAGTACACAATAGATCTTCCCCCTTATTGCAGTATTAAAAATTTACTACAAATTAGTTTAGCTTCAATTGAATTTAGCAATATTAAACTCATGGTGACAGGGACTATCACAATTATGCATGACAGAATTTCTAACTCAAATTAGAATACGTTTATCACATAGTTAGTATACAGATGTACGAAAGCAAGACTGTACCCATTATCAATGAAAGAGAACGCCATCAGAGTCATTAAACAAACATAAAGACCAATTAGACAAGAATGCAAATTCAAAACAGTTTTATGAGTGATGCACTGATGCTAACTAAGGGATCCTATGAGGATAGTTTGGAGGTAGAGGAGGGTTCTTTAGCAAAAGCGGTGACCAATTTCTGGATGTACTCAATTTTTTCCGTCTTCTCCTTATCCAATACTGATTGTAGGCTCACCATCTGAGTATCCAGAGCTTGTTGCTCGCATTCACACTTGGCATGTAATATACCCAATTCATAGTGGTGCTTATCCTTCAAACACGCTCAGCCTCCTTTACTGCTAAATGATCCCTTAAGATTTGAAGTTCCTCACCAGCGCCTTTGACTGGAACTGATGATCAATCTGTTCCACAGTCCTAATGACATCCTTCACTATTTGATACTACCGTACTTCGATGGGAATTTTAAAATAATCAAAAACTTCAGCTAACCAGAACCCATATGCCAATCCATGACCTCTATTCTCCTGAAGTGTGATCCTATGCATGTGCTGAAGCATAAGACTAGGCAAATTTATTTGGACCTTAGTATCAAAAAGCTCCATGAGCGCCTTATCTAAATAACTTGCCTCTCCCCTTCCTTCCTTCCTTGGCACAATCATGCGATGAACAACCTTAAAATATAGTTGATACAGTCTAGGCATCTCCTTTTTCAGTATCCTCTTAGGCTGCTTTGCTTGGTTATTTAAGAGCTTCCTAGTTACATCCACAAAATTTTCCATTCCTTGAAGTGATGGCTATTCATTCTTGGCATACCTTGCCCATCCCTCATGGGGTACATGTAGAATTTTTTTCAAAGTTTGAGCATTCAACACTATTGTAACTCCCGTTATATTGTTGTTGAGTTTCTCTCCATAAAAAGTGGCATAGACATAAAACTCGGTAACTTGTTTCTTGTACATCCTCCTCTTCTCATCTTTCGGAAGAAACAAGTTACTCTAACCTTGGTGCTCAATCCTTTCCAGCAGCGCATCCATTTCATGTTCCTCATGGCCTGTGACTACTTTCCTCTTAGTATTGACAGTTTTTTTTATCATCAATATTGTACGCTTAGTTGGATAATTCAAGTTCTTAGAGTCATAGTTATTTTCAATGTCCTTGAAGTCCCGATCTTCTTTGTTGAGACAAACTTTTCAACCCTTTTTTCATTGTAGTTGGTCTGGATCTGGGAGTTTCTACCCCCCTGCCTTTCCTTATTCTCTCCTTCTCAGCAACTTCAGTCTCTTTTGATGATTCAGTCATGGTTCTTTGAACCAAGCTTAGTGTGCTTTGTTCTTGAGGTAGTGCTTCTTGTACTTGCCTGCATTGCCTTTGTCAGCTCTTTCTCAGCCTTCCTATTCTTCCCCCTGGTATGTGAGGTGTTACACTTCGTAATTTTGGACATTGAGGTTTGTTAGGTGTTAGTTGTTTTAATTGCGATCTGGAGTGGTATGCGCCTATCTTATGGTTATGAGGGTTTAAGACCATGCATGAGAGGTATCGAAACGATTGGAGGTCGATCGGGCGAAAAAGGAAAATTTGGGCGAACTAGCAAAAATTGCCCTACGCGTTCGCGATAGAGCCTCGCGTTCATGATGGACATGGAAATTCCAGACCATCGCGTTCGCGAGAGGCCTTCGCATTTGCGAAAGCCAATTATTAAGTCGGTTCCACTGAATTTAACCCCCTATATAAAGGTTAAAACCCTTTTTTTTTACCAAATTGTATCTCAAAAACTCAGAAAACAGATAGGGGTGTGAGAATATCATAAAATTGAGTGATTTTCAAGTGGTGGAGTATTAGTTTAGGTTCAGATAGAGCACAATTGTGATTGTAGTATCGTTTTGCGGTGAGTTTTAGCTTGGATTCTAGGCAAACATTGAAGATATTGTTGTTTTAGTAAGAATAAGGTATGAATCTCTCCCTATTAATATTGCTTTAGGTTTATTTACGAAGATAGAGTGACTAAATGGTCGTGTACTACAGTAGTTGGTTTAAAAATCGGATAAACACCATATGGGATATTATATGGAGTATTTTGGTATTGATAATGATGTTGTGATGTTAGTATTGTTGTTGTTTTTGTTGGTTGTTGGTATTGTGATTTCGGGCTAGGGGTATAACCAGGGGAGATGCTGCCCGAATTTTGACAGATTCTAAATAGATTTCATTTGAAGGCTTAAGACAAGCATATAAAGATAAGCCTAACAATGGTATAAATATTCTTGAATGTAGATTTGTGAGCTTGGAAGGATAAGTGTAAGTTGTTAAGAAGACCAAAAAGGTATGTTAAGGCTCTCCCTTCTTTCATTTTTGGCATGATCCTATGATATGGAAGAATAATCGAGTAAACGAGCTTCCATATTACTCTACTCTTAGAAGTACTACGAATACTTTAGTCTTTGATGATCTTGTACCCCTATTATTATGTTCCTTTTGTTCATGGGTCTTGAGATTTCATGTATTAGTAATGCTAGCTCAGCAGTTATCCACCAGAGTTAGTGTGACATCATATTATTTTGAGAGTTTTATTATTTCATCTTACATATGCATTGCATTCATTATACATATGCATATTGACCCGTGACCAGAAGGCGTTATATATGCGTACATTATATGTATATGGGGTATGGGGAAAAGGATAGGCGTTATATACGCATTATCACCTGATCAGTTGGTGCGCCTTGATGATGATATATGGATCGGGCCGTACGTTCCTCGGCACTATTATATACGGATCGGGCCGTACGTTTCTCAGCAATATTATATATGAATCGAGCCGTACGTTCCTCGGCCCTATTATATGGTATATGGATCAGGCTGAACGTTCCTCAGCACTATGACCTATATATATACATGAGTATGATTATCATTGAGAGCATGCATGTTATGCGCCCATAGAGGCATTATCGGTATATAGATTTATGCAAAAATTTTCAGATACTGAGTCATACAGATGCATCTGGATAGCCAGTCGGTTTCTGAGATCAGATTCAGTTCGTGATTCTTATGTTTATGTTACTTCTATGCCTTACATGCCCAGTACATTATCCGTACTGACTCCTCTATTCCTGGAGGGGGGTGGGGGGCTGCGTTCATGCCCGTAGGTTCAGGTAGACAGAGAGACGATCCAGCTCAGTAGGATTTCCCCTCAGCTGTAGTCGGTGCACTCCACTCGATCCGGAGCTGCGGTCTATTTTTGTGCATTATTTTGAGATTTATATGCATATATGGGTATGACGGGAGCCCTATCCCATCTTTTCTACAGCTTGCACTCCATTAGAGGTCTGCAGACAGTTGTACATAGTTAGGATGTTATGTAGCCTTGACGGCTCTTATTTTGTTGTACAATATATGTAGCGGCCTAATCGGCTTGCATCATTCTTTCCATCTTATATATATGTACAGATTATGCAGAGTTTATGACGACATCCTTTCATGACTTAGTGTAAGTTCGGTGTGAGCTACTTATGGGCTCTTGTTATTTAATTTTATTCGGATATGAGTATAGGGGTGTTTGGTCACTAGAGATCTGGCACTCATCACAACTTATCGATTTGGGTCATAACAGAAGTTTTATAGGAGCAGTTCCGTCCTAGGGTTGTCTATAGACCGTGTCTAGTAGAGTCTTGTTTATGGATGTGTCGTGCACCACATTTATAAACAGGCGGCTATCAGACATTTAGGATGTTGCCATTCCTTTTTATCCTAGATCGTGCGATAGAGTTGTGAGGTAAGGATTTCTTTTCTAATAATCTGTTCTAATTTCAGCGATGTCTCGCAAGAAGGCTATAGCGGCCCAGAAGGCCAAAGGAGTGGCTGGTGAGGCGACTAGCCATACTTAGCGGGTTACTAGGGCTCGGGCCGAGTCTCAGAGTGAGAGTCCATCTCAAACTCACATATCCCACCTCCAGAACCTACCCCAGTTCCTCAGCCAAATACGCCGGGCCAGGATGTGCGGGATCTTTGTATAGCTATTGACCAGGTTGGTAGCTGCTCAGGCTAAACGGCAGGGAGTTGGCATTGACTAGGCAGATTGAGCTGGTGGTGCGAAGGTTAAGACTTTCCTCGGGTTAGATCCTCCAGAGTTCTCTGTGTTAAAGTAACATATGGACCCTCAGGACTTTATTGACAGTATGCAGAGGACCTTGAGGTTTATGCACGCTGATGAGGTCGAGTCCGTAGAGTTGGCTTGTTACCGGCTCCGTGATATTACAGTGCAGTGGTATCGGACATGGGAGCTGTCTAGGGGAGAGAATGCCTCTCCAGCCGTTTGGTGAGAGTTTTCAGATGCTTTTATTCGCCATTATTTACCACCAGAAGTCTGACGGGCCCGAGCAGATAGGTTCATGCGTATTGAGTAGGGCAGTATGAGTATTCAGGAGTATTGTGTACATTTTAATTCCTTGGCTAGATATGTCCCAGTCATGGTGGCTGAGATGGAGGACACGCTTCATCATTTCGTGGTTGGTCTAGGGCCACATTTGATAGATGAGTGTACGACTGCTGCATTACAGCCGGGCATGGATATTTCCCGTATATAGGCTTATGTACAGAATTTGGAAGATCATAAGCGTCAGTAGAGGAAAGAGCGTGAGCGTGATCGGGGTCGTGGTAAGAGGGCTAGATCTTTAGATTTCGGGGGTGAGTTCATAGGAGGACAGAGACAACAGTATTCCCGGTATCCATTCCATTTGGTAGGGAGTGCATCTCCGTTTTTAGGTCTGAGATTTGACCGGTCTTCTTATTCCAGAGCGGGCCAGAGTTCAAGAGCATCAGGTTCTCAGAACAGACTAGAGTCCGGCCAGGTGAGACCACCTTTGCCCCGGTGTGCCCAGTGTGGTAAGTTACACGGCCGGGACGGTGTCGGCCCGGGATCGGGACGCTTGCTATGCTTGTGGTCAGCCAAGCCATAAGATGAGGGAGTGTATAATGAGGGGTGGTGTAGGCATCGTTCAGCCTACAGGATCTATAAATAGTTCTTCTTCATCTGTACGCCCTCTAGGACAGGGTTTGCGGACTCCAGCAGGACGAGGTAGAGGAAGGAGTGGAGCATCTAGCTCGAGTGGGCCTCAGCACCGCGTTTATGCATTAACCGGTAAACAGGATCGTGAGTCATCTCCTGACGTTTTCACAGGTATATTATCAGTCTCTTCCTATGATGTATACGCACTGATTGACCCCGGATCTACTTTGTCATATATTACTCCGTTTGTTGCTGGTAAATTTGGGGTAGAGCTTGAGTCAATTAAGCCTTTTGAGGTGTCTATGCCAGTTGGTGACCCAGTCATAGCTAGGCCAGTGTATCGAGGTTGTGTAGTTATAGTGTGCAATCGTCATACTGTAGCAGATTTGATTGAATTAGATATGATCGATTTTGATGTCATTATGGGAATGGACTGGTTAGCTTCTTGCTATGCTAATATCGATTGTAGAACGAAGGTTGTCCGATTCCAGTTTCCAGGCGAACCAGTTTTAGAGTGGAAAGGTAATCTTTGCTTCACCGAGGAGTGGGTTTATTTCCTACCTTAAAGCAAGTAAGATGATTAGGAAAGGGTATATCTATCATCTGGTTCGAATGCAGAATGTACAAGTAGAGTCACTGACCCTTTAGTCTGTTCCTGTGGTTAATGAATTCCCAAAGGTATTTCCAGATAAGCTTCCAGGCATTCTGCTGGAGCGGGAGATTGATTTTACTCTTTATTTATTACCAGATACTCAGCCAATATCCATCCCTCCTTATAGGATGGCACCTGCCGAGTTGAAGGAATTGAAGGAGCAACTGAGGGATTTGCTTGAGAAGGGCTTTATTAGGCCTAGTACATCACCGTGGGGAGCACCAGTATTATTTGTAAGAAAGAAGGATGGCTCCTTGCGAATGTGTATTGATTATAGGCAATTGAATAAAGTGACTATAAAGAATAAGTATCCACTTTCGAGGATTGATGACTTATTTGACCAGCTGCAGGCTGCCAAGTATTTTTTGAAGATAGACTTGAGATTGGGGTATCATCAGGTTAGAGTGAAGGAGGAAGATATTTCGAAAAAGGCATTCAGGACTAGATATGGGCACTATGAGTTCCGTGTCATGTCATTCGGATTAACTAATGCCCCAGTTGTATTCATGGACTTGTTGAACCGTGTTTTCAGACCCTTTCTAGATTTGTTTGTGATTGTATTTATAGATGCTATTATGGTTTATTCACCGTCAGAGGCTGAGCATGCAGATCACCTACGCGCAGTGCTTAGAGTTCTTCGAGATAGAGAGTTATATGCGAAGTTTTCCAAATGTGAGTTCTGGTTGAACTCTGTGGCTTTTCTTGGTCACATTATTTCAGGTGAAGGCATCAGAGTGGATACTCGAAAGATTGAAGCTGTGAAGAATTGGCCAAGGCCCACGACACCAACGGAGATACGTAGTTTCTTGGGGCTAGCAGGATATTATAGAAGGTTTGTGGAATGATTTTCTTTTCTTTCAGCCCCATTGACTAGGTTGACTCAGAAATCAGCTAAGTTCCAGTGGATGGATGCATGTGAGCGGAGTTTTCAGACATTGAAGGACAAGCTGACCTCAGCACCCGGCTTGACTCTTCCAGAGGGAACAGATGGTTATGTGATACATTGTGATGCTTTAGGTATTGGGTTGGGTTGTGTATTCATGCAACACGGCAAGGTTGTTGCTTATGCCTCCAGACAGCTGAAGAAGCACGAGAAGAATTATCCAACTCATGATCTTGAGTTAGCTGCGGTGATCCATGCCTTGAAAATGTGGAGGCACTACTTATACGGTGTTCATGTTGATATTTATACTGATCATAAGAGCCTCTAGTATATCTTTAAGCAGAAGGACTTGAACTTATGTGAAAGGCGATGGCTAGAGTTGTTAAAAGATTATGATGTTGGTATTCTGTACCATCCTGGAAAGGCTAAAGTAGTAGACGATGCTCTTAGTCGTAAATCCATGGGTAGCCTGTCATATGTGCAACCAGAGAAAAGGGACATAGTCTGTGAAGTTCGTCGATTAGCTAGCCTTAGAGTTCGGCTATTAGATTCGAGTGATACAGGAGTTACGGTTTAAGACACAGCGGTGTCATCTTTGGTAGCATAGATAAAGGAACGCCAGTACGAAGATCCTGTTTTAGTTCATTATTGGGATACAGCTCCTCAGAAAGAAAAGACACCTTTCGTGATCACAGGAGATGGAGTACTCAGGTATCGAGGTAGATTGTGCGTTCCTGAAGTTGCAGGCCTCCGTCCGCGAGTTATGGGGGAAGCCCACTATTCTCGCTATTCTAGTCATCCGGGCACAACAAAAATGTACCATGATCTCAAGGAAGTTTATTGGTGGGATGGTACGAAAAGAGATATAGCAAAATTTATCACTCAGTGTTCGAATTGTCAGCAAGTTAAGATAGAGCATCAGAAGCCTAGAGGTTTGTTACAGGCTATGGAAATTTTGACATGGAAATGGGAGGTGATTAATATGGATTTTATTACAGGTTTGCCCCATACTCAAGGGAAGTATGATTCAATATGGGTCGTAGTTGATAGGCTTACAAAGTCAACCCACTTCTTACCTATCAAAACTACTTATTCAGCTAAGGATTATGCAAAGCTGTAGCTTAGAGAGATCGTATGACTTCATGGTGTTCCTACAGCCATTATTTCAGATAGAGGAGCGCAATTTACAGCTAATTTCTGGAAATCTTTCCAGAATGGATTAGGGATTTCGGTGAGTCTTAGTATCGCATTTCATCCGGAGACGGATGGACAATCGGAGCGTACTATACAGACACTTAAGGACATGCTAAGAGCTTGTGTGATCGACTTTCGAGGTAGCTAGGATGATCATTTGCCTCTTATTGAGTTTGCAAATAATAACAGTTACCATTCCAGTATCCAGATGGCTCTTTATGAGGCTTTATATGGGCGAAGATGTAGATCACCTATAGGATTGTTTGAGGTTGGAGAGAATCGATTAGTAGGCCCAGATTTAATACATCAAGCAGTTGACAAAGTGAAGGTGATTCAAGAAAGGTTACTAACGGCGCAGAGTCGACAGAAATCCTATGCAGATAATCGGCGATGCAAGTTAGAGTTTGAGGTAGGCGATTGGGTGTTCCTGAAAGTTTCGCCTATGAAGGTAGTGATGAGATTTGACAGGAAGGGTAAGTTAAGCCCTCGATACATTGGGCCATATAGAATTACTCGTACAGTGGGTAAGATAGCATATGAGTTAGGGCTACCTCCTAATCTGGAGTCTGTACATCCAGTGTTCCATGTGTCCATGCTCTGCAAATGCATAGGAGATCCCTCAAGAGTCATACCAGTAGATGATATTCAGGTGACTGTGCAATTATCATATGAGAAAATTCCTGTGGCTATATTAGATAGGCAAGTTCGTCGGCTACAAATCAAGGACGTGGTTTCTGTTAAAGTACTCTGGAGAAATAATAATGTCAAGGAGATAACTTGGGAGGCGGAAGAAGAGATGAAGACTAAGTACCCGCACTTGTTTTTGTTGTCCCAAGAGGCCCAATTTGGGACATCGTCATCCCCAGGTATTGGATTTATTATTAGCTATTGTGATTGGTCGTGTGAGGCCATATCGTTGTATATTTTAGCATGTGGCCCTGTGTGGCATTATTTTGGGTTGCTGTACAGGATGGTAGTGGCAAAGTTACAGAGGAAACTCTGGCAAAATTTTTATAGAACTCCTGAGAGTTTTAACATTCGAGGACGAATGTTTCTAAGGGGGAAGGATGTTACACCTCGTAGTTTTGGACGTTGAGGTTCGTTAGGTGTTAGTTGTTTTAATTGCGATCTGGAGTGGTATGCGCCTATCTTATGGTTATGAGGGTTTAAGACCATGTATGAGAGGTATCGAAAGGATTAGAGGTCGATTGGGCGAAAATGGAAAATTTGGGCAACTGGCAAAAATTGCCCTACGCGTTCGCGATAGAGCCTTGCATTCGCGATGGCCACGGAAATTCCAGACCATCGCGTTCGCGAGAGGCCCTCGCGTTCGCGAAGGCCAATTATTAAGTCGGTTCCACCGACTTTAACCCCCTATATAAAGGTTAAAACCCCTTTTTTCACCAAATTATTTCCCAAAAACTCATAAAACAGATAGGGGTGTGAGGATATCATAAAATTGAGTGATTTTCAAGTGGCAGAATATTAATTTAGATTCGGATAGCGCACAGTTGTGATTGTAGTATCATTTTGCGGTGGATTTTGGCTTGGATTCTAGGCAAACATTGAAGATATTGTTGTTTTAGTAAGAATAAGGTATGAATCTCTCCCTATTGATATTGCTTTAGGTTTATATACGAAGATAGAGCGACTAAATGGTTATATAATGAAGTAGTTGGTTGAAAAATCGGATAAACACCATATGGGATATTTTATGGAGTATTTTGGCATTGATGATAATGTTGTGATGTTAGTATTGTTGTTGTTTTTGTTTGTTGTTGGTATTGTGATTTTGGGCTAGGGGTATAAACAGGGGAGATAGTGCCCAAATTTCGGTAGATTCTAAATAGATTTCATTTGAAGGCTTAAGACAAGCATATAAAGATAAGCCTAACAATGGTATGAATATTCTTGAATGTAGATTTGTGAGCTTGGAAGGATAAGCGTAAGTAGTTAAGAAGACCAAAAAGGTATGTTAAGGCTGTCCCTTCTTTCATTTTTGGTATGATCCTATGATATGAACGA
Source organism: Lycium ferocissimum (assembly GCF_029784015.1). Classification (NCBI taxonomy): domain Eukaryota; kingdom Viridiplantae; phylum Streptophyta; class Magnoliopsida; order Solanales; family Solanaceae; genus Lycium; species Lycium ferocissimum. Next base: position 14,812,156 of record NC_081352.1, read on the forward strand.
AAAAACGAGTAAACGAACTTCCATATTACTCTACTCTTAGAAGTACTAGGAATACTTCAGTCTTTGATGATCCTGTACCCCTGTTATTATGTTCCTTCTATTCATGGGTCTTGAGATTTCATGTATTAGTAATGCTAGCTCAGCAGTTGTCCACCAGAGTTAGTGTGACATCATATTTGTCACACCCCGATCCTACTAGGGTGTGATGGGCACCCGACCCCATATTCGGAGCCGAGCGAACCCGCTGACTCTTATTACATACATACTTTCTTTGGATTAGATTAAACAAAAATAAAATACATAGTAAAACTTTCAAAATCTTTTGTCGTTTCCAATTAAACACAATCTGTAAACATAAGGGCTCTGTAACATAATGTGTAATAAAAACACATCGGCTCGTGGAACCATTTTCAAAACCGACACACTAAACCCACGACTCTTGTCTGCAAAGTCTCTAACTTCGAACAACCGCACAAAGACATATAATCGACTCGGCGGCACTCCGGGTACAAATGGAGTATACCAACTCCGCTGGAACGTCTCTCGCAATACCTCTTACTTATCTGAGTGTACCTGCGCGGCATAAAACGCAGCGCCCACGAAAAGGGGCGTCAGTACGAGCGATGTACTGAGTATGTAAGGCATGAGTAATATCACGAAATCATAATAGAGAACATAAAACACAACATAGGAGGGTGATATAACCTGTAACTCTGTTTGTCTACCATGATAGATATTGTGCAAGTTAACTTTACCCTTTTTGGAGTACTATATAGATACTGCAAGTAAGCTGCCCGACCGTGTAGGTGCGGTGTATAACTGCCCGACCATATAGGTGTGGTGGACTACTGCCCGACCAAATAGGTGCGGTGGAATACTGCCCGACCATATAGGTACGGTGTAACGCTTTCTGAGCAGACCATGGAATAAAGGAGTAATCTGTCATCTGAGTGCCCCTTGGGGCGGATGCCATGCATGCTGGCTTTTTAAAAAAAACATATAAATATCTGTAAGCAAACTGCCCGACCACGTAGGATCGGTGTATAACTGCCCGTCCATATAGGAACGGTGTAATGAGCCCGCGTCCAGGCCTCCCGCGTCCGGGGTATAATCTGCCCACTGCAGTGGTGTGTCTGCCCGGCCGCCCGTCGGACGGCACGGTGTCATAAAATAAATCATATGTAAAAATGAAGCATGCATGAGAGCCCAAATGAAAACTACAACTCTATCGGAGTGGCGTAAGGTCGGAAACCTCCGATTACATTATGGATAATCAGGATCGTCCTCTACCTCAAGGAACAATTATAAGGCGAGACTATCAATCAAGGATAACATCACGGGAAAACATAAAACGATGGTCATGACATATCATTTCATGTACTTTGAAACCTTTAAAACAGTCATTATCCAAAAAATTAGCTTAACATTTCACATCATCGTATTCATGGTACGAACATATCCTTGGCATATTCGTCCTAGTCATTTTCTCATATCTAACATCATCATTGTCATCATAAAATCATAGTCGTTGTTTTGGTCATAAAAACTTTCAAAATCATCAAACTTGGTTTTTGGAGAAAAATGAGTTTTTTTGGAAAACATTTGCAAACTTTTAAGAAGGAAATCATGCCTTGAAACCATTACTTCTAACGTTTGAAAATTAGAATGTTATGGAAGCATTTAACACATCTCACGTATGAATCATGCCATAGAAAGAAAAGGGCATAGCCTTAACATACCTGTGCCGCGCCTTACTAGACACGCTTGTCTGGACTTGTTAGTCTACATTCAAGCGAATTGATGCAACCATTTGATTCATTACTAAGCACGCTTGTCTTGATTTTTCAAATAAATTCACTTATGATCTGCCGAAATTTCGGCAGCATCTCCCTAATAAATACACCATCCCGAGAGTCTTACTCGGCCCAAATCATCAACAACAATCCGGAATTCAACCCGGCCAACAATATCAACAATTATTCTAGCAACACTTCAATGTTCAATTCAATCTAATTCAATTCAATTCAATTCACATAATATTCCAACACTCAATCAACATGCCACTTTATCCGAAACCTTTAACTTCAACAACAACCATACATTTCATGATCATTCATATGCATTAACTTCGACAACGACCTTCATTCCACGTTACATGATCCATATCGACAACAACTAGAATGTCAAATAACATCACTTTACCATAACTTACCAAATCACCTACCATTCGGTTACAACAACTTCTTATACATTTTCATGCATTTCCATCCATCTCTATACATTTCAACAACAACAATATGCTACATAAAATCAACTCATTCTCCCATGCACACAACACACACTCACAACCAACTCATGCAACACAATACACGCTACAACTACCATCCACAACTCAACAATCAAATTACTAAATAATATTAATTCATCACCTCAATCCAACACCACACATATATTCGGCCAACATGCAACACACATATTTTCATATATCTCACCCATTTCTTCAACATACAACATATACAAACCATCCACAACATACTAAAAAAAATGAAACCTTACCTTTTCCTTTGATTCCTCACTTGGCTAGAATTGTAACTTTGCAAGAATATGTGTTCTACTTGTTCCAACAACTCTTCCATGTCATAAAGGACCCTCCAATTGGTAGGAATACTTTAAGAAAAGTATTTTTCTCCTTCACTCTCTCTTGGCCTTGTTTGGCCGAATTCTCCTTCTTTTTTTTTTTTTTTTTTTTTCTTTCTTTCTTTTGTTTGCTCTCTCTTTCTCTTCCACTCTATTAAATTAAAAGATGACCACACACATATATTTATATATATCCCTTATGAGCATGTGAGGGGCACATGCCCTTCTCTCCATTTTCTAGAATTTTCTTTTTCTTTTTCTTTTTCTCTTCCTTTTATTTTCTAGAACTTTCTTTTTTTTTTCTTGAATTTTTCTCACATGGTCAAAGAAGACCAAGTGTCTTCTTTTATACACTTTAGCCCTTCAAGAATTTTCTTGAACCTTTGTGAAATTACCATTTCACCCCTAGCCTTTCTCAATATTACCATGAACCATTTTTGCAAATTTTCCTTCTTGCCCATGGACTTTCTCAATATTTCCATACTATAATATTCATGAACAATATTCATAACCAACGTGTATCTTAAAATAATTTTTTTGAAAAATGATCTTGCCTTTAACTTCTCGCCATTATCCCGAACTATCCAATCGTACGAAATACGGGTTATAACATCCTCCCCCCCTTTAGAACATTCGTCCTCGAATGTTCAACTGAACTCATGGGGTGTCATAATACTTCTAGGGGGTCCCTTTTATAGTCGTTTTTCTCTTTATGCCCATTCCTTATCCCTTACTTTATTTCTTTTATCATAGAACTCCTCGGTCTTTACACGAGTCTTCATTCCGTGTCATAGGTTTCCTAATCCACTGCACCAACTTGCTCCTACTTCCTTCATGTATTCCCTTAATAGGCCGATATGCTTTAAACCCTGGCTCAAGGCTAATGAGTTTCCTTCGTTTGGACTTGAAGCTTGCAATATGTTCTCCCCCCCTTTAGGGGTTCCTTATATGCCAATAGTCCCTTTATGAAGTCTTCGTCTATACCTTATTCCTTGTCTACCTTCCCAACTCTGTGTCTAACATATCGGAAACTCCTAATCCTAAGTTTTTCTTTTACTTTCTGCCTATGTCATCATTTTGTCCCCATTTCCATACCCTTTCGTTCACTATACGTCCTTCCACTTACGTAAATCACCTGCTCATAATTCCTCTTTAACTGCGCGTCCGTGCCGTAACGTACGTCCATATTTCGCAAGTGTTCCGCTACTTTTGTTCTTAGCACAGAATCCTTACAATTTTCGCTCTCTCTTCATCCTTATTCATCGGGTCTTTAACTATATTTGTGATGCTATAGCCGAGCGGTCTCTTATGCACGCTCCCTCCATTGTATTTTATTTCCGCTAAGATCAATTCCCTCAGACCTCACATGAATTCCTATTCCACACCTTCAACTTCCACTCGGCAATGTCGACCCCTTACCTTTATATACCTTTCAATACCGAAGTCTTATAACATCGTCACTAAACTTAGTTACTCCTTCTCTTACTTCACATTTCCTTGTCACGGTTACTATTCCTTTAGCCTCACTTATTGCAATTAGTTCTCGAATTCCCTACATTCCTCTCCTGTCTTCTTTTACCACACTCTATCCCCTGTTCACATACTTATCTCGACTCCTTTCCCCAATAGCCTCGCGTTCTGCTGGTAGTTTTTCTCAGGAGCTTCACTTACTGAGGTTTCTTACCTTTCTCTTTCTTCCGTCACTTTGATCTCTTCATTTTCCATTTACTCACTCTTTTCTTTTCCAAATATCGTTATACTAGAATTTCCAATCTCAACCTATAATGAAATAATAACACTTTACTTTGCAACACTTGTACCATTTATTCTTGCAGTTACTCGATCTTGGGTACCCTTGCTCGGTTGATGCTCTTTATATCGTAACTTCGATTGCTGGGACTCACATGTCCACTGATACAATCATATATGGGATATCCTACACCTTCATATATATATATATATATATATATATATATATAATTACTATCAACTAACCCACAAAATACTTCCAAACACTGTTCAAGCCTATCCTAATTTCTGGGTCGTGATGCATTTCCTGTCTCTTCACCGAGCAAGTCTGCCTCGTCCTACGCGTCTTCTTATGGTCTCCAACTATCCCATATACTCTAGTTTTCCTTAGGCTACTCTAACTTTTCATTTGTCTCTTATATCTCAATCTATAGAATTTCTTGCCTACTTCTCAGGGGGTCACCCATCATAAAATTGCTCTCACCTGAGCACGCTTAACCTCGAAACTTTGGTGGAATCCGGTGCCTTAATGCTGATATAATCGCGTCCACTTCCTCGTATGACCTTCATTACATGTTCTGGATCAAGTCGAAGTCTTACCGATTCCGAAACATTTTCGTAACACGTCCTTTCTTTTGTAATTACTATTTTGCCCTTTTCAGTTCCGAATGTTCACCTTTCACCTGTGTGTATGACTACTTCTTGTCCTGAGCCTCCAGATTCCCGAGGGTAGTGATCGCACCTTCATCGTCATGCCAAATCCATAACCTTTCTTGAAACGACGCATCTCGCTTATTGTCCTATGTATCGTATTTTCTTTCCACGCTTCTTCTTGTTAGACAAATCCATTCGGCGGGATCTCTTTTACCATGCCTACTATCCCAAATACGTGCGTCGCAAATATCGACTAACACCTCGCGAGAACATACGGCCTTATGACACATTCCGGTGGTCCGGTGCTTCCGGTTTCGGGTAACGAATAATTACGTTAGGACTTACCTCTATGGCCTTTCATAGCATCGTTTGCCTTCTTCTCGTCGTACGTCCGCTTATATAAGGAACTTCATTTTCTTATGACTTGGCTCTATCGCACGATCTTAGAACGAAGGAAGGTCAACAATTCCTAGATGCCCCGCAGCCTCCCCGTTTATAAATGTGGCCGGCTTCACACCCATAAACAAGACTCTACCGAACACGACTTTGCGTTAGACAACCCTTAGACCGACCTCGCTCTCCGATACCACTTTGTCACACCCCGATCCTACTAGGGTGTGATGGGCACCCGACCCCATATTCGGAGTCGAGCGAACCCGCTGACTCTTATTACATACATACTTTCTTTGGATTCTTAGATTAAACAAAAATAAAATACATAGTAAAACTTTCAAAATCTTTTGTCGTTTCCAATTAAACACAAATCCGTAAACATAAGGGCTCGTAACATAATGTGTAATAAAAACACATCGGCTCGTGGAACCATTTTCAAAGCCGACACACTAAACCCACGACTCGTCTCGCAAAGTCTCTAACTTCGAACAACCGCACAAAGACATATAATCGACTCGGTAGCACTCCGGTACAAATGGAGTCTACCAACTCGCCGGAACGTCTTCGCAATACCTCTTACTTATCCGAGTGTACGCGCGCGGCATAAAACGCGCCCACGAAAAGGGCATCGCGCACGAGCGATGTCCGAGTATGTAAGGCATGAGTAATATCACGAAATCATAATAGAGAACATAAACACAACATAGGAGGGTGATATAACCCGTAACTCCGTTTGTCTACCATGATAGATATTGTGCAAGTTAACTTTACCCTTTTTGGAGTACTATATAGATACTTGCAAGTAAACCGCCCGACCGTGTAGGTGCGGTGTATAACCGCCCGACCATATGGACTGCGCCGACCAAATAGGTGCGGTGGAATACCGCCCGACCATATAGGTACGGTGTAACGCTTTCGAGCGGACCATGGAATAAAGGAGTAATCGTCATCCGAGTGCCCCGGGGCGGATGCCATGCATGCTGGCTTTTTTAAAAAAAAACATATAAATATCTGTAAGCAACCGCCCGACCACGTAGGATCGGTGTATAAGCGCCCGTCCATATAGGAACGGTGTAATGAGCCGCGTCCGTGCCTCCCGCGTCCGGGGTATAATCCAATGCCCACCTTTGCGGTGGTGTGTATGCCCCGCCGCCCGTCGGACGGCACGGTGTCATAAAATAAATCATATGTAAAAATGAAGCATGCATGAGAGCCCAAATGAAAACTACAACTCTATCGGAGTGACGTAAGGTCGGAAACCTCCGATTACATTATGGATAATCAGGATCTCCCTGCCTCACCTTGAAGGAACAATTATAAGGCGAGACTATCAGTCAAGGATAACATCACGGGAAAACATAAAACAGGGTCATGACATATCATTTCATGTACTTTGAAACCTTTAAAACAGTCATTATCCAAAAAATGAGCTTAACATTTCATATCGTCGTATTCATGGTACGAACATATCCTTGGCATATTCGTCCTAGTCATTTTCTCATATCTAACATCATCATTGTCATCATAAAATCATAGTCGTTGTTTTGGTCCAAAAACTTTCAAAATCATCAAACTTGGTTTTTGGAGAAAAATGAGTTTTTTTTGGAAAACATTCATAAACTTTTAAGAAGGAAATCATGCTTGAAACCATTACTTCTAACGTTTGAAAATGAGGACGTTATGGAAGCATTTAACACATCTCACGTATGAATCATGCCATAGAAAGAAAAGGGCATAGCCTTAACATACCCTCGTGCCGCGCCTTACTAGACACGTCCAATCCGGACTTGTTAGTCTACATTCAAGAAAATTGATGCAACCATTAGATTCATTACTAAGCACCTGTCTTGATTTTTCAAATAAATTCACTTATGATCCGCCGAAATTTCGACAGCATCTCCCCTGTAAATACACCATCCCCGAGAGTCTTACTCGGCCCAAATCATCAACAACAATCCGGGAACTCAACCCGGCCAACAATATCAACAATTATTCTAGCAACACTTCAATGTTCAATTCAATCTAATTCAATTCAATTCAATTCACATAATATTCCAACACTCAATCAACATGCCACTTTATCCGAAACCTTTAACTTCAACAACAACCATACATTTCATGATCATTCATATGCATTAACTTCGACAACGACCTTCATTCCACGTTACATGATCCATATCGACAACAATTAGAATGTCAAATAACATCACTTTACCATAACTTACCAAATCACCTACCATTCGGTTACAACAACTTCTTATACATTTTCATGCATTTCCATCCATCTCTATACATTTCAACAACAACAATATGCTACATAAAAGCAACTCATTCTCCCATGCACACAACACACACTCACAACCAACTCATGCAACACAATACACGGCTACAACTACCATCCACAACTCAACAATCAAATTACTAAATAATATTAATTCATCACCTCAATCCAACACCACACATATATTCGGCCAACATGCAACACACATATTTTCATATATCTCACCCATTTATTCAACCTACAACATATACAAACCATCCACAACATACTAAAAAAAATGAAACCTTACCTTTTCCTTTGATTCCTCACTTGGCTAGAATTGTAACTTTGCAAGAATATGTGTTCTACTTGTTCCAACAACTATTCCATGTCATAAAGGACCCTCCAATTGGTAGTAATACTTTAAGAAAATTACTTTTCTCCTTCACTCTCTCTTGGCCTTGTTTGGCCGAATTCTCCTTCTTTTTTTTTTTTTTCTTTCTTTCTTTTGTTTGCTCTCTCTTTCTCTTCCACTCTATTAAATTAAAAGATGACCACACACATATATTTATATATATCCCTTATGAGCATGTGAGGGGCACATGCCCTTCTCTCCATTTTCTAGAATTTTCTTTTTCTTTTTCTCTTCCTTTTATTTTCTAGAACTTTCCTCCTTTTTTTTTTCTTGAATTTTTCTCACATGGTCAAAGAAGACCAAGTGTCTTCTTTTATACACTTTAGCCCTTCAAGAATTTTCTTGAACCTTTGTGAAATTACCATTTCACCCCTAGCCTTTCTCAATATTACCATGAACCATTTTTGCAAATTTTCCTTCTTGCCCATGGACTTTCTCAATATTTCCATACTATAATATTCATGAACAATATTCATAACCAACTTGTATCTTAAAATAATTTTTTTGAAAAATGATCTTGCCTTTAACTTCTCGCCATTATCCCGAACTATCCAAACGTACGAAATACGGGTTATAACAATACTATTCTGAGAGTTTTATTATTTCATCTTACATATGCATTGCATTCATTATACATATGCATATTGACCCGTGACTATAAGGCATTATATACGCGTATATTATATGTATATGGAGTATGGGTAAAGGGATAGGCGTTATATACGCATTACCATCTGATCAGCTGGTGCACCTTGATGATGATATATGGATCGGGCCGTACGTTCCTTCACACTATTATATATGGATCGGTCCGTATGTTCCTCGGCACTATTGTATGGTATATGGATCGGGCTGAACGTTCCTCACCACTATGACCTATATATATACATGAGCATGATTATCATTGAGAGCATGCATTTTATGCGCCCACATAGGCATTGTCGGTATATAGATTTATGTAAATATTTTCAGATACTCAGTCATACAGATGCATCTGTTGCTCGGGGGGGGGGGGGGGGCTGCGTTCATGCCGCGAGGGTTCAGGTGGACAGAGACACGATCCAGCTTAATAGGACTTCCCCTCAGATGTAGTCAGTGCGCTCCACTCGATCCGGAGCTGCGGTCTATTTTGGTACGTTATTTTGGGATGTATATGCATATATGGGTATGACGGGAGCCCTGTGCCATCCTTTCTACAGCTTGCACTCCATTAGAGGTCTGTAGGCGGTTGTACATAGTTGGGATGTTATGTAGCCTTGACAGCTCTTACTTTGTTTTACAGTATGTGTAGCGGCCTAATTGGCTTGCATCGTTCTTTCCATCTTATATATATGTACAGATTATGCAGAGTTTATGACAACATCCCTTCATGAGCCAGTATTAGTTTGGTTTGAGCTACTTATGGGCCCTTGTTATTTAATTCAGATGTGAGTATAGGGGTGTTTGGTCACTAGAGATCAGGCACTTGTCACGACTTATCGATTTGGGTCGTTACATGGGGTTCTTCTTTTACGCTAAGGAGCCCTTTCCTCAACTCCTGCATTATCTGGCTTTAGAACAGACCCACCTAATGCCTTTCTCAGCCTAGATCTGGCCTTCTTTACAACAAATTTAGTAATGAATACCTCATCCGCATCATTCTTTTCTTTCTTAGTGTCAGCCTTATCTGAATCAGGTTGAATTACCTGTTCTATTTGTATATCCTTTTCTTGCGTTTGACCAGATTCATTGACCTATGCCACCGCCACTTGGCTATTAACTGATAGTGATTCTTCCTGGACATTTTTGGGTTTTCAAGATCCTTTTCTAGTTCAGTCTTTTTTATATCACCTTAACCCAAACTTTTTAGTACCTCTGCCACTTCTTTTTCTACTGATTTTGTAATTTTCACAAATTCTCCATCTCCTCTGTATTGTCACCAACACCAATGAAACTTAATCTATCTTCTACCGCATTTACCCTCGTAGGCGCATCTGCTTCTGTTGGAGGGCTTTGAGTACATTCTCCCTAACTGCATTCCTCTTCTGGCTCTTTCTCCTCTTCAAATCCCAATTCCTTAACAGACGTTACTGCATGAGCTACTCATTTCTATTCTACTATCACAACTTTTTGGGACAAAAATTGGGTTTATTCATTCAGGAGGGCGTGTATAGTACATTTCTTATAATTCTTAAATTTTGCACACCAAGCTTTTGCATTCTTCTTCTTCAATTTCAAATAAACCTTTGGATATGATACACCCCGTAGTTTCGTATGTTAAGATTCGAGCTACCTTTCAGGAGGTATATGAGATTATATGCGCTTATCTTATGGTTATAAGGGTTTAAGTTCATATAATAAGCTATGGAAGGATAGGAGGACAAGTGATTTAAGGAAATTAAGTTTGTGGAAACTTTGGAGAAAATATGAAGGGTAATTTTGCCCCAACTTGGAGAAAGAATATCTTTTAGTATATGAGGAGTTTTGGAGAGCAAAAGCTTAAATTGAAGTTCATAAAGTCTAGTTTTCAACGCAAAAAATCGCGCATCGATCGGACATCGGGATCAAACGTTATGAGCATTTTAAGAAAGACTATACAAGCAGAGGATTTACTCCGGGCGAACGCACCCCAAGGTGGTGCGAACACGCAGAGCAAATTCTCGATCGGTGTAGACCAACTCTAGAACATTATATAAGGGGGTTTACCCCCTCATTTTTCATCCAAACATCCCCAAACGTCTCAAAAATAGTCTGGAGAGTTCCCCCAACTTCTGTTCATCAAATTTTACCACGAATTAAGTGAAATCTCCGGATTTAGGTCCGGACAGCGTATAGTTGTGATTATAATATCGTATTGTGGTGAAACTTGGCTTGGATTCAAGGTGAATATTGTGGATATTGCGGTTCTAGTGGAAGTAAGGTATGAATTTTTTCTTACTAAGATTGATTTAAGCTTATTTATGGAAGAAAAGTTTTTAAATGATCGTATAACAATTTTATGGGTTGAGAAATTGGATAAAACATCGTGCAGGATGTTTATGGAATATATTGGTATTGATAATATTGTTGTTGTTGTTGTTAGTTGCTGGACTGTGATTTCAGGTTAGGCACATAAACAGGGGAGATGTTGCCCGAATTTCGACAAATTCTAAAAGGATTTTAATTAAAGGCTTAAGACAAGTATATAGTGGTGAGCCTAACAATAGTATGAATGGTTTTATACATAGATTATAAGACTTTTAAATAGATTGCAAGACGGGAGGTAGGTTGGAAAACCACCGAGAAGTCAGTTTCCAGGTATGTTAAGGCTAAATCTTCTTTCTTAAGGCATGATTACTTTGTTGTGAACCTATACGTGATATCTTCGATAACCTGTTTCTAAGAGTACCAAAGCTTATAGTTCCGGATGTTCTTATGATATCATTGAGCTCGTTTCATGACTATAGATGTTATTCATTATTGTTCATCTCATCTTATGATCTTGTTCCTTCAAGGTGAGATATGTTCGTGATGATAGTTCCATAATGTTAATCGGAGGTTTAACGACCTTATGTCACTCCGATGCATTTAGAAATATGTACTTGAGTAATGTTTTGTAGGACATGAATAAAGTGCTAGCAGAGGATCCTCAAAAAGGTATTTGATGCTAGAAGAGAGGCTTATGAATTATCTCCGAATTTAGTTAATGTTCAATCAAACGGTAAGAGGTCCTTATGGCCCAGAACTGTGCTTCTAAGGCTTATGTGATCGCGTGTGCTATAACGGATAGGTGATGACCACGAGAAGTGAATAGAGATTACTTAGGAGGGCCAGGTCATGATGTTGATTACGTTTACCACTAGTCTATGACCAGTTCGGCAGCTATGTATTTACCACCATGCTACGGCTGGTTGGGCAGTTGTTACCTCCGAGCTACGGCCGGTTGGGTAGTTACTACTGATCAGTCGGGTAGTTGCGCTCTACCGTCGGGCGATAATCGGACGGGCAGTAACCACCGGGCTACGGCCGATCGGGCAGTTACCACTGGTCATTTGGGCAGATAGCACCAGGATGAGATATGATATGTAGATTAGCATCACAGTATTATATATAGACGTAGTTAAAGATATGAAAGTATAAAAAGACATGCGTACTAGACTCTGATTAGTAAGTCACATGTGCCAAGTTGATTCTTATTCTTCTTCTTTGCAGTATACATTTATTGTGTTATATTTTCGCCTTACATACTCGATAAACTGCTCGTACAGACGTCCTTTCTTGTGGACGCTGCGTTCATACCCGCAGGTGTAGTCAGATAGGACGAGGATCTTCCCAGTAGGCTGCTTTCAGGTACTAGTTTTGATCAGTGGGCTCCACTTCTTCCTGATGCATTGTCGAGTCTGGGTCGTATATGTACTTTGTTTTAAGAGTATGTCGAGGATCCTATCCTGACTTGTATATTTCAGTCATGTTCATAGAGGCTTTGCAGATAGTTTCTTGTATACAACTTAGTTATATTTTGTCGATAGTTATGTCGGCTTCGTGGGCCTATTGTGTATATATATATATATATATATATATATATATACACACACACACACACACACTTAAGCATGATAGTATGTTTGTATTTAGCCCTTGGTCTTATTTTGCCGCTTGAAACATAGAGGATGCAAGTTATAAGTTGGTTCGTTCTGTTTCTGTCGGATACCGGGTGCCAGTCAAGCCTTACCAAGGTTGGGGTGTGATAAAGTGTTATCAGAGCAGGTTTGTCCTAGGGTTATCTGCAAGCCGTGTCTAACAGAGTCTTGTTTATGGTGTGCTGTGCACCACTCTTATAAACAGGAGGCTGCAAGGTATTTAGGAAGATTTCTTTTCTTTCCTATCTTAGATCGTGTGATAGAATCATGTTATGAGGATTCTCTTTTTCCTGACCATATGTTATGATTTTAGTAATGCCTATGATGAGAAAAACAACAGTGGCCCAGAAGGGCAAGGCAGTGGCCGGAAGAAGGATTGAACTGGAGCCGCCGGTAGATATAGAGGAAGGCGGGCCCCAGAATGAAGTTCCATCCCGGACCTCTTATACCTCAACTGCTCCAGAGGGGCATACAAGAACTCCAGCACCCCCAGTTCCCCCACCTGATGCCTCGGGTCAGGAGGTACGAGAGGCTATTCAGTTGTTGATTCAGATAGTAGCCGCTCAGGCCCAGCGGCAGGGTACTAGTTACGGTGACAGGGCCGTTAGTGCCACAGTCCGAGACTTTCTTAATTTGGCCCCTCCAAAGTTCTTTGGGTCTTAACCAAAAGAGGACCCACAGAGTTTTATAAATGAAATGTTGAGAACGTTGCGAGTGATGCAGGCTTCAGACACCAAGTCAGTACAGTTAGCTTCCTACAGATTATGGGATGTGGCTTTGTATTGGTATGATGCTTGGATGTCTTCTACAGGGGCTAATACACCTCCGCCCGTATGGCAGGAGTTTGTATAAGCCTTTCTTCGACATTATTTGCCACCAGAGGTTCATCGGGCTAGAGTAGATAGATTCTTGACTCTTAGGCAAGGGAACAGAAGTGTGCAGGAGTATAGTCTCCAGTTTAACTCCTTAGCTAGGTATGCTCCCACTATTGTAGTAGAAATAGAAGACCGAGTGCACCGGTTTATGGCGGGACTCGAGCCACATTTAATTAATAAATGTTCCACAGCTGCTTTACCTAATGGTATGGACGTTGCTCGTATCAAGGCATATGCTCAGAATCTAGAAGATCAGAAAAGAAGGCATTCAGAGGATTTGAATGAAGCTCAGCCTAAGAAAGCTAGATCTTCTAGTCAGTTAGAGGACGCCAGGGGTTGTTTTAGGCCCCCACTTTTAGCTACCAGTATTCCTTCACCATCGCAAAATCCGCGTTATAAGAGGTTAGCTTATTCTGAGTTAGGTCAGAATTCGAGGGCTTCAGATTTTCAGCACCGGAGAGAATCGGCACAGATGAGGATGCCCCCTCCACGATGCAGTCAGTGTGGTAGAGCCCATTCTGGACGATGTCGTCAGGGCTCTGATGTATGTTATACATGTGGGGTTTCAGGTCACTATATGAGGGATTGCCCGATGAATGATAGAGGTGTTATGGCTCGGCCCACTGGATCAGTAGCAGCTTCAGCTTTCTCGGTATGCTTCCCAAAACGAGGCCCTCAGACTTCAGTTAGCAGAGGCAGAGGTAGAGGTGGAGCGTCTAGCTTTGGCGATGGTCAGAACCGTATATACGCTTTGACTAGGAGCCAGGATCAGGAGCAGCTACCCTATCTTTGATACAGGTATAATTACTATTTATATGCGGCTAAACAGTTACTATTACTTGTGGTGGCCCGGTGTGGCTTTGTATATTTTGGATTGTTATGTCAACAAGTTGGTAGAATTACAGTTATCGAGGAAACTCTGCAGAAATTTCCATAGAGATCCCTAAGAGTTTAACATTCGAGGACGAATGTTTTTAAAGAGGGGGAAGATGTTACACCCCGTAATTTCGTATGTTGAGATTCGAGCTACCTTTCCGGAGGTATATGAGATTTAATGCGCCTATCTTATGGTTATGAGGGTTTAGGTTCATATAATAAGTTATGGAAGGATGGAGGACAAGTGATTTAAGAAAATTAATTTGTGCGAACTTTGGAGAAAATATGAAGGGTAATTTTGGGCTAACTTGGAGAAAGAACATCTTTTAATATATGAGGAGTTTTGGAGCAAAGAAAAAGCCTAAATTGAAGTTCAGGAAGCCTAGTTTCCAACGCAAAATACTGCGCATCGATCAGGCTTTGGAATCAAATGTTATGAGCATTTTAAGATAGATTGTCCGAGCAGAGGATTTTACTACGCGAACGCGCCCCAAGGTGGCGCGTTTGGGGCACGAACGCGTAGAGCAAATTCTAAGTCAGTGTAGACCGACTCTAGAACATTATATAAGGGGGTTTACCCCCTCATTTTTTATCAAAACACCCCAAACCTCTCAAAAACATTCTGGAGAGTTCCCTCAACTTTCGTTCATCAAATTTCTTGTGAATTAAGTGCAATCTCCGGATTTAGGTCCGAATAGCGTATAGTTGTGATTATAATATCCTATTGTGGAGAAACTTGGCTTGGATTCAAGGTGAATATTGAGGAGATTGTGGTTCTAGTGGAAGTAAGGTATGAATATTTTTCTTACTAATATTGATTTAAGCTTATCTACAGAAGAAAAGTTATTAAATGATCGCATAACGAATTTATGGGTTGAGAAATTGGATAAAACATCGTGTGGGATGGTTATGGAATATATTGGTATTGATAATATTGTTGTTGATGTTAGTATTTTTGTTGTTATTGTTGGTTGCTGGACTGTGATTTCGGGCTAAGCATATAAACAGGGGAGATCTTTTGCTCGCGTTTCGACAGATTCTAAAAGAATTTTAATTAAAGGCTTGAGACAAGTGTATGATGGTGAGCCTAATAATAGCATGAATGGTTTTATACGTAGGTTACAAGACTTTTAAATAGATTGCAAGACGGGATGTAGGTTGGAAAGTCGAGAAGTAAGTTTCCAGGTATGTTAAGGCTAAATCTTCTTTCTTAAGGCATGATTACTTTGTTGTGAACCTATACGTGATATCTTCAACAACCCTGTTTCTAAAAGTACCAAAGCTTATAGTTCACGATGTTCTTATGATATCATTGAGCTCGTTTCATGACTATAGATGTTATTCATTGTTGTTCATCTCATCTTATGATCTTGTTCCTTCAAGGTGAGATATGTTCGTGATGATAGTTCCATAATGTTAATCGGAGGTTTACCGACCTTATGTCACTCCGATGCGTTTAGAAATGTGTACATAGGTAATGTTTTGTGGAACATGAATAAAGTGCTTGCAGAGGATCCTCAATATGGTATTTGATGCTAGAAGAGAGGCTTATCAATTATATCCGAATTTAGTTAATGTTTAGTCAAATGGTAAGAGGTCCTTATGGCCCAGAACTGTGCTTCTAAGACTTATGTGATCGGGTATGCTATAACGGACACGTGATGACCATGAGAAGTTCATAGAGATTACTAAGGGGACCAGGTCATGATGTTGATTATGTTTACCACTGGTCTTTGACCTGTTGGGCAGCTATGTATTTACCACTGGTCTACGACCAGTTGGGTAGCTATGTATTTACCACCGAGCTACGGCCGGTTGGGCAGTTAACACTGATCAGTCGGGCAATAATTGGACGGGCAGTTACCACCGAGCTACTGCCGGTCGGGCAGTTACCACTGGTCATTTGGGCAGATAGCACCAGGTTGAGATATGATATGTAGATTAGCATCACAGTATTAAATATAGACGTAGTTAAAGATATGAAAGTACAAAGAGACATGCGTACTAGATACTCATTAGTAAGTCAGATGTGCCAAGTTGATTCTTATTCTTCTTCTTTGCAGCATATATTTATTGTGTTATATTTCCGCTTTACATACTCGGTAAACTGCTCGTACAGATGTCCCTTTTTGTGGACGTTGCGTTCATGCCCGCAGGTGTAGTCAGACAGGACGAGGATCTTCCCCAGTAGGCTGCTTTCAGGTACCAGTTTCGATTGGTGGGCTCCACTTCTTCCGGGAGCATTGTCGAGTTTGGGTCGTATATTTACTTTGTGTCAAGAGTATATCGGGGGTCCTGTCCTGACTTGTATATTTCAATCATGTTCATAGAGGCTTTGCAAACAGTTTTTTGTACATAACTTAGTTATATGTTGTCTATAGTTATGTCGGCTTGGTAGATCCATTATATATATATATATATATATATATATATATATATACTTATGCACAATAGTATGTTTGTATTTATTCCCTTGGTCTTATTTTGCCGCTTGAAACATAGAGGATGCGAGTTATAAGTTGGTTCGCTCGATTTCTGTAGGATGCCGGGTGCCAGTCACGCCTTACCAAGGTTGAGGTGTGACAGGATGTCTCCAGAACATCGAAATGATTAGAGAAAGATACCAGAGATAGATCAAATTAAGAGTCATCAGTATGACACGCTCTTGCCTTGGTTCTCCTAGGGTATTGGACATGTAGGTTAGAGGTTTGAATCATATTTTCAGGCTTTTCTGTGAAGGATGGCTCAGGGATACTTGGACTTGACATTGTCTCAGAAAAAAAGGAGATAGGGTCGTGAGCAATTTGAATAGAGGTTTGGGGCTTTTGAGGAGAAGTGAAGGTAGAAGCTTATCGGTCCATGGAAGTAGAGCAAGAATATCACTCCCCGAACCATGGCCTGGGCGTAACACGGCACTCGGTGCCTTATTGCATGTGACCGAGTGAACCACATGGCTTGCTGAATCATCATGAGGCATAACATGAGCGGAATATAACGTGAATGCATGATGAGCCTTTATAAAATGCAATAAATCATAATACTTAATCAAAATACTTTTTTAAACATGAGTGCGGAAATAACATGAATGAGCTAAAATGGCTATACGACTCCGAAAGTCTGACATAACATAACTGACTTGTCTAGTCTATGAAACCTCTGACATAAGTCTGAACATGGAAAACATACTCACTGGGACAAGGCCCCCAGCATACCTTAGATGTATAGCTATCATAAAATAAAGAGTTGACTAAACCTCGAATGAGATGGGGCTCACCAATAAGCTGATACGAATGCTGTCTTATTGAGCAGATGCGTCGTCCTATAAATCAGTACATGCATCTTGAAATGCAAGCCCCCGAGCAATAAAAGGGGACGTCAGCATATTGAATGTACTGGTATGTAAAGCAACTGAAGAAATAACATGGGACATAGGATAACATGATAGGAACTAAAATTGAAACCTGGACATGAACATGAGCATGAGCATGGATACATATATATATATATATATATATATGAGTAAAACATGGCAAGCAGGGAGAGCATTTCATAAACTGACAACATGATATCACCACGTGGGTACGTGGAGTCTGGTACCTCACCGGACCAGCAGAGCCCCCATACCTTTCATAAGTGTAAAATTAAGAAATCGTCCTAACTGGGCGGAGCGATCCTTGTCCTACGGTGGCTACGTAATTTCAGGCTATTTGAGCCTTCTCGTTAATTCGTGCAACTCCCAAAAATATGAACATGATATAATTGGCTAAGAAACCCATGATTTTTGTGAATTAACTTGCACTTGACTTGTATTCATGGTTTCACGAAATAACTTGTAAACATGGTTTCATGAACTTGTGTTTAGCATGTATGTATCTTGTATCATGGCATGAAAGTAATTATCTAATATAGTTGCTTGAAAACTTGTAGACATGTAGGATATTCATGTTCTAATCATTTTTAGTTAAAAACATGCATGCACGAACCCATGGAATGCAAGATATCGGTTTTCATGGATTATAGACTGATTCTCAATAATCATATAGAGTTATTAAGAACACAATGATAGAATAATAGCAATTCATACATAATATAATCATGGACATGGACCTAGGGTTGTCATGAGCATGGTATAGAAGAAACCCTAGTTTTCGTAAGGATTCATACTCTATGGATTAAGAGGCGTGGGGAAGAACAATGATGTTCCCACACGTAGATAGCAACCCTACATACTTGGTAATGCTCCAAAACTTGAATTAAAGACTTGAACTTCGAAGAAGATTTCCAAAATATTGAATCTTGAACCTTGAGATGGGTTTTCTTGAAAACCCTAGGTTAGGAATGATGATTTCTTGTTTTAGATTACAAGGATATATATTAGAATTGACTTGGAATGATTAGAATAGGCTTACCTTGGTGTTCTTGATGATGGGAGAGGGTAGGAGGTCGTTCTAGGGCTTGAAGGAATGAAAAATAATGATTTGGACTGATATGGACGAATATATACTGTTCTGGAACATTAAATTTTACGCCCAACAAAATACGGGCCGTATTTTGAAAGGCGAGCCGTATTTCAGTCCATATTTTGCTTGGACTGCTCTGCGTCTCTTCAGTAAAATGGCGATAACTCTTTGCTCAAATATCCGTTTGACCCTCATAATATACCGTTGGAAAGGTATTTCAAAGATCTATAACTTTCATGAAGGAGGTTTTCCAAATTCCGAATACAATTTGAAATACGGGCCATATTTCAAAATACAATCCGTATTTAACAATGAAATTTCCCAATGCCAAATTCCAGAATGCTTAGTGATCTTTGGTGCCAACTTACTATTTGAAATACGAGCTGTATACTGAGATACGATCCTTTGTTCATGGGTGTAAACCCCTATCTTACAGCTGAAGAGGAAATTCCAATTCCCACATTTTTCATCTGGTTTTCTAAGTCTAGAATCATGGTCAAAGCTTAGGTTAAAGGTGTGGGGTGTTACAATATCTCCCCCTTGGGATTCATCCTCGAATGATGGGTCATGGTTACGAATATGGCTGGGCATGGCTTGAATACATGAATGTGAAGGGAACATGCCATGAAATATGGGACATGAAATGACATGATTACATGAAAACATGGATACTGAAGCATGAGACATGAGCGCTGGATACATGACATGACATAGACTATGGGAATTTACCTTGAGCGTTCTCTACTTGCTCTTCAAACAAAAATGGGTACTTGGCTTTCATACGTTCCGCGGATTCCGATGCAGCTTCCTCAACTTTCTGACTTCTTCATAACACTTTCACTGAGGCCACTTCCTTAGTTCTCAACTTGCAAACTTGACGATCAAGAATGGCTATGGGGATCTCCTCATAGGTCAAACCATCCTTAACTGTTATCGTATCAGTAAGAACAACCAACGACGGGTCTCCTACACACTTCCTCAACATGGACACAAGAAACACTGGATGTACAGCGGCCAACCCTTGGGGCAACTCGAGTTCATAAGCTACTAGACCAACCTTTCGTGAGATTCTATAAGGTCTAATATATCTGGGACTAAGCTTCCCTTTCTTCCCAAATCTCATAAGACCCTTCATGGGTGAGACTTTAAGGAACACTCAATCATTAACTTAAAACTCCAAGTCCTTTCGCCTCACATTTGTGTAAGACTTCTGGCAACTTTGAGCCATTTTCAAATCTGGTCTTCTCCATTGCCTGATAGACCAAATCTGACCCTAACAATTCTGCTTCACTAACTTCAAACCAACCAATCGATGACTTACACCTTCGCCCATACAAAGCTTCAAAAGGTTCCATCCCAATGCTAGCATGATAACTGTTATTATAGGAAAACTCAATGAGGGGTAAGTAATTATCCCAATTACCTTTGAAATCTAGGACACATGCTCTCAATATGTCCTCCAGAGTCTGAATAGTACGCTCTGCCTGGCCATCTGTTTGCGGATGAAAAGTTGTGCTGAGGTTCACCTTGGTACCCAATCCTTTCTGAAAGGATTTCCAGAAGTTTGCTATGAACTGAGCACCACGATCTGAAATAATAGACACTGGGGTCCCATGCAATCTGACAATTTCATTAACATATAACTTGGCATAATCCTCTGCTGAATCTATGAATTTGACTGGCAAAAAGTGTGCCGACTTAGTAAGCCGGTCAACAATCACCCAAATAGAGTCATGTCTCCTAGCTGAATGAGGTAGACCTGATACAAAGTCCATATTGATCATTTCCCATTTCCAGAAGGGAATATCAATATTCTGAGCCAAGCCATCAGGCCTTTGTTGTTTGGCTTTCACTTCCTAACAATTCGACACTTAGCTACAAAATCTGCTACATTATTCTTCATATCATTCCACCAATAAATATCCTTAAGATCGAGGTACATCTTAGTAGAACTTGGGTGAATAGAATACCTGGAGTTGTGAGCTTCTGACATGATTCGCTCTCTGAGCCCATCTACATCTGGAACACATAATCTGCCTCGGTACCTCAAGGTACCATCATCTCCTTTTGCCCAAAAGCCGTCATCTTTTGCTTGTGAATCCCCTCTCTCAGCTGCAACAAGTAAGGATCATTAAACTGTTTCTCTTTGACTTCAACCACTAAGGAGGAAAGAGCTCTATTCTGAACAACCACATCGCCATCCTCGGAGTCTAAAAGTTAAACTCTAAGACTAGCTAAACAGTGAACTTCCTTGGTCATAACTCTCTTATCTGGATCAATGTGGGCTAAACTCCCCATGGAATGCCGACTAAGAGCATCGGCTACAACATTCGCTTTCCCCGGATGATAGAAAATATCCACATCATAATCCTTAATGTCACACCCTGATCTTATTAGGGTGTGATGGGCACCCGACCCTTATTTAGGGCCGGGTTCTGTTACCGCGTCCTTCACTGGAGGGCCGGGATCTGTTATTAGCATATGTATATGATAATATATGGTCTGTTATGCATAATTTGTGATCTGAAAGTATGCATTTTGATATTCTGGATAAGATATGCATTTTCCGTACTTCGATTCGATAATGACTCGTATGTCTTACTCCCCGCACTTCGATTTTGATAAGGCTCGTCTATTATGCCTCTATATTTCCGGTTCGACCACGAATCGTCCGTATATCTCTATGCATGTCCGGCTCGATTACGAATCCGTCCGACACGGCCTCGTACGTCCGTCGACTCGATTACGGTCCGTTCGATATAGCTCTGTACGTTTGCGTCCGATATATGACCTCATCTGAGCATTCTGTACGTTCGGTATTCCATCCGATATATGACCTCGTCTGAACATTTTCGTACGTTCGCCCTCCGTCCGACGTGTGACATCACCGTGTGCTCGTATTTTTCGCACCTCTTCGGACATGCGATCCGTAATTGTACAATAAGCATTTTAGTACTGCGGTTGACTCACTTACCTTCTCGTACTCCTTTCCGATATATGAGATGTATGTCCGATTTGTGTCCGAAAAATAAGCGTCCCGGTATTTTGACTAATGTATTTATCTTTTAGTCCCGTTTGTTTCGGCTATGGTTCTCGTTTTCCTCGTATTGCATGCCTTACATGCTCGACATTTTCCGTACCGACCCCCTCTTTCGGGGTCGCGTTTCATGCCACGCAGTACTCCCGCATGAGTCGAAGTTATTATAGAAGGTGTTCCAAACAGAGATGGCAAGCTCCATTCTCCCGAGGGTCGCCAAGTCGAGTTTGTTTGTTATGATTTCGGATGTATGTTAGAGACTTTGCAGACAAATACGCGTGGGTATTGGTTGTCGATCCGTAAGTGGCTTCGTCAACCGATATGTCGGTCCGTGTTATGTATTGAATTTTGTATGATTATAAATTTGTTCGATTTGAAGGATATACGAGAAAGAATATTTCGAAAAATTTTGCTATGTATTTTATCTCATTTGGTTTAAAAAGTTTGGCGTGATTCTGTATGCAAGAAGAGTCTGAGGGTTCGCTCGGCCCTAAGTAAGGGTCGGGTGCCCATCACACCCTAATAACATCAGGGTGTGACAAAGTGGTATCCGAGCAAGCAGTCCGTCCTAGGGGTTGTCCGCAAAGTCGTGTCCAAAAGAGAGTCCCGTTTATGGTGTGAAGCGCGCCGCATTCATAAACAAGGAGGCTACGGGACATCTAGGGATTGTTGACCTTCTTTTCCGTCATAGATCGTGCGATAGAGCCAAGTCATAGGAGAATGAAATTCCATATGTAAGCCTTACATACGACGGAAGGAAGCAAGTAACGATATGGAAAGGTTACAAGGGCAAGTCTGAAAATATTTGTTCGTTATCTGAAATGAAAGTTCTGGATGGCTAGAAGGTGATATGTAGCCATATGCCCTGTAAGGTATTGTTGGCATTTGCGGTGTACAGATTTCGAATAATAAGAATTTGTGAAGGTGATATGGAAGACCGAAAAGGGCAAAACGGTAATTGCAAAAGAAAGGATGTGTTACGAATATGCCTCGGAATCTGTAAAACTTTGACTGGCTCCGGATTATGTAATAAAGGCCATATGAAAAAGCGTACGCGATTATAAAAGATTAAGGCACCGAATTCTACTAAAGTTTCGAGGTTAAGCGTGCTCAGTGGGAGCAATTTCATGATGGGTGACCCCCGGGAAGTATGCAAGAAATTCCAAAGATTAGGCTGTAAAAGACAAATGAAAAACCGTAATGGCCTAAGTGAAATTAGAATATACGAGATGGTTGGAGACCATAAAAGTCCACGTAACGCGCAACGGGCTAGACTAGAGAAAAGACAGAAAGTACGTCATGGCTCTGGAATTTGGATAGGCTTGAATAGCGTCTGGAAGTATTTTGTGGGTTAGTTGATACTAATTATATGTGTATATGTATATGAACATGTATGATATCTCATATGTGAGGGTATCGACGGAAAGTAAAAGGAAAAACTTATGATAAGAAATCTTGCTATGTTGTACACGGAGTTGAAAAGAAGAACTGTTGGCATATAAGGAGCCCTTAAGGGGGGGGGGGGAGGCTATATTATATTAGGCCAAAAAGGGATCACCATAATCTCAAGTACCAGAAGGGAAACCTATGACATAAACTGAGGATTTGTGTGAATGCGCCGAGCATAAGGTAAAGGATAAGGAATGGGCATAAAGAGAAGAACGACTATAAAAAGAACCCCCGAAGTGCTATAAGACCTCATAAGATCAGTTGAACATTCGAGGACGAATGTTCTAAAGGGGGGAGGATGTTATATCCCGTATTTCATACATTCGGATAATTCGAGAAAGTCGTGGCAAGTTAAGGACAAGATCATTTTCAAGAATTATTTTAATGTACGAGTTGTTAGGAATATTATTTATGAACATTGGTGGTATGGAAATATTGAGAAAGGCCAAGGGTAAAAAGAGAAATTTGCAAAATGGCCAATGGAAATAATGTGGAAGGTTAGGGGCAAAATAGTAATATTGAGGAAAGTCGAGGGGCAAAATGAGAATTTTACACAAGGTTCATGAAAATTCCAAAGAGGCCATATTGGCCATGCAAAAAAAAGGGGGGGAAGGATGATGACAAAATAATTAGTCATCTTTGATGAAAATTCAAAAAAAAAGAAGAAATCTCTAGAAGAATAGGGGGGCATGTGCCATGCACATGGTCTATTAATAAATATGCATATGGAAGGATTAATTCATCATATTTCCTACTCTAGAGAATTCAAGAGACTTGGAAGAGAAGAGAAAAAAAAGAAAGAAGAGAGCAACAAGAAAGAAGCAAATTCGGCCAAGAGAGGGGAGAGAAAGAAGACCAAAAATCTTGCTCAAAAAAATTTGTTTCTCCTAGTATTCCCACTAATTCAAGGGTCCTCTCCAACGTGGCATAATCGTTGAAACAAGAAAACCGCTCTTTAGTGCAAAATTCCAACCCTAGCTAAGTGGAGAAGTTGTGAAGAAAGGTAAGATTTCATCCTCTTTTATATGTTATGAAGGGTTTGTTCATGTTGTGGTACGTGGAAATGGATGAAATTCATGGAAATATGGATGTTGGCATAGTGGTCGTGTGTACATGTATGTAGCCGTGCATGTATGTGTGTAGGAGTAGTGATTCAATCATCTTATTTAAGTGTTTTGGGTGTAGTTGTTGTGGACTCTATATTGGCAATGAAAGTTTGATGATTTTGGTTAAGGTTGTGAATGTTGGTGGGTTGGCCGTGTGGTATATATATATGTTGTGTAGGAAAAATGAATAAATTTCTATGTAGTAATTTGATTGTTGTTGATGTGTATTCTATGACGAAAATGAGAATTTGATGGTTTAAATTGCTGTTGGAATGGTTACGGGCTGATTTGGAAGCCAACATGATTTTGGTGTCGTTTCCTTATTTATGAGAATAATGTTGCTAATGTGTGTGTGTTGTTGGGATAATTGATGAATTTGGAAGCAAGAAATGCATTGTTGTTGCTCTTAGGGAAATTGGGAAGCATAGTATGTGGGTTGGATTATTGCGAATAATTGTTGGTATTATTGTTGATCTGTTGGCCGAGTTCCATTCTCGGATTTTCTGTGGTATTGTTAGCTGAGATAGAATCTCGGGGATGGTGCATCTACAGGGGAAATGCTGCCGAAATTTCGGCAGAATATAAGTGAATTTATTTGAAAGATTAAGACAAGTATTGATTAAGATTGAATTCTTAAAGCTTTGTGATTAATATTTGGTAAATATGACCAATTGTAGATTTTGGAGGAAACGGGATTTGAATTTGGAGAAGCGTAAGAGACAAATAAGGTATGTAAGGCTTACTCTTTTCTTTCTTTGGCATGTCCTAGTTGTAATAGGCTTGATTACAAGTCTCGGGGACGATTCTACTCTTAGAAATCCGAGTTTGAATTTGGCCCTTTTTCATTCAACACAATTGAATTAAACATTCTACATTTTATCGGAAAAATAACTTAAACATCTATAACTTTCATAAATGGAACCGAACTACCCTAAGACCTTCACAAGCGGCTCCATAGAGCCTAAAATTCATAATTTATGTACGTCACCTCAACTTGATCCGAGGTGGGCCCACATGTCCCGAGACCTAATTACATTGCTCTATTTGGCCTATTTCTGTACAATAATTAAAGGGAAACTTTTGGTTATGGTTCCGAGATTGTTATGATTCGTATGCATTCTCTGACATAAGAATTTTGATATAAGTGTTTTGATACGAGTACTCTGATTTGATCATTCTGATAAATACTCCGATATAAGTATTTTGATATGAATATTCCGATATAAATATTCGATATAAGTATTCCGAGTTAGGTATTCGGTATAAGCATTCCAACATGATAACTCGACATGAGTATTCGATACAAGCGTCCGATGTAAGTATTCGATACGGGCATATCGATATAAGTATTCCGGTATAAGTATTTGGCTATGAGTACCGGATACGAGTCTTCGATCCGAGTATTCGATATGAGTGTGCTCGTAAGCCCTAATGTTCTTCACGTACGATCTCGGATCGCTTAAAAAGTCCGAAGAGGTTTCGTATTTCAAACGCTCATAACTTCCCGATATTAATTTGGAAGAACCCGAAATTCGTTTCGAGCCTTCGAATGTCGGTAAGTGTACGTATTCATCGAGTCCGGATTTATGTGCATATGGTTTCTCACGACTCGCTCGTGCAAGGCTCAATGTATCCGTTCACCGCATCCCGGCCAGGATCCGTTATCGTGCGCATGCCTCTGTGTCTGTCCACTGCGTCCCGGGCCAGGTTCTGTTATCGTGCGAGTTCCCCTGCATGGTTCACCGCGTCCCTCATAGGCGGGCCGGGTTCTGTTTATGCTTATGATATGATGATATGGGGACGGCGGCCGGATGGCATATGTTCCCCGTCCGTTCACCGCGTCCCGTACTAGAGGCCGGGTTTGTTACCGCGTCCCTCACCGGAGGGCCGGGATCCGTTATTAGCATATGTATATGATAATATATGGTCCGTTATGCATAATTTGTGATCCGAAAGTATGCATTTTGATATTCTGGATAAGATATGCATTTTCTGTACTTCTGATTCTGATAATGACTCTGTATGTCTTACTCCTGCACTTCTGATTTTGATAAGGCTCTGTCTATTATGCCTCTGTATTTCCGGTTCTGACCACGAATCTGTCCGGTATATCTCTATGCATGTCTGGCTCTGATTACGAATCTGTCCGACACAGCTCTGTACGTCTGACTCGACACGGGTCTGTTCGATATAGCTCTGTACGTCTGCGTCCGATATATGACCTCATCCGAGCATTCTGTACGTTCGGTATTCCGTCCGATATATGACCTCGTCTGAACATTCTATACGTTCTGCCCTCCGTCCGACGTGTGACATCACCGGTGCGTCTCGTATTTTTTGACCTCTTCGGACATGCGATCCGTAATTGTAAAATAAGCATTTTAGTACTACGCTGACTCACTTACCTTCTCGTACTCCTTCCGATATATGAGATGTGTATGTCCGATTTGTGTCCGAAAAATAAGCGTCCGGTATTTTGACTAATGTATTTATCTTTTAGTCCCGTTTGTTTCGCTTATGGTTCTCGTTTTCTCGTATTGCATGCCTTACATGCTCGACATTTTCCGTACCGACCCATCTTCTTTCGGGGTCGCGTTTCATGCCACGCAGTACTCCCGTATGAGCTAAAGTTATTGTAGAAGGTGTTCCAGCAGAGATGGCAAGCTCCATTCTCTGAGGGTCGCCAAGTCGAGTTTGTTTGTTATGATTTCGGATGTATGTTAGAGACTTTGCGTAGACAAAGCGTCGTGGGTATTGGTTGTCGTCCGTAAGTGGCTTCGTACCGATATGTCGGTCCGTGTTATGTATTGAATTTTGTATGATTATAAATTTGTTCGATTTGAAGGCTACGAGAAAGAATATTTCGAAAAATTTTGCTATGTATTTTATCTCATTTGGTTTAAAAAGTTTGGCGTGATTCTCGTACGCAAGAAGAGTCCGAAGAGTCCGAGGGTTCGCCCATCACACCCTAATAAGATCAGGGTGTGACACTTAAGCAATTTGAGCTATCTTCTTTGCCTAAGATTCAGTTCCCTTTGCTTGAAGCCGCCCATCAGGAAAATATCAACGTGCACTACAAATAATGACGCCATATCTTTAGTGCATCTCTTTTTTCAACTCTTCAAAGCTTCGCTCACAAGCATCTGACCATTGGAACTTAACCTTCTTCTGCGTCAACTTAGTCAAAGGAGCAGAAATAGAGGAAAATCGTTCTGCGAAATGTCTATAATAGCCTGCCAGACCCAAGAAACTTCTTATATCAAAAACTGAGGTGAGTCTGGACCACCTCCTTACGGCATCAATCTTCTGAGAATCAACTTTAACACCTTCACCTGAGATCACATGGCCTAAGAACGCCACAGACTTAAGCCAAAACTCATACTTTGAGAATTTTGCAAAAAGCTTACGATCTTTAAGAGTCTGCAACACTATTCTCGAGATGTCTCGTATAATCACCCTCATTATGAATACACCAAAATATCATCAATGAAGACGATGACGAATAAATCGAGATAAGGCTTGAAGACCCTGTTCATAAGATCCATGAAAGCAACTGGCGCATTTGTCAATCCAAATGACATGACAAGAAATTCGAAATGGCCATAGCGGGTTCTGAAAGCGGTCTTCGAAATATCAACTTCCTTAACTTTAACTTATGGTAGCCTGATCTGAGGTCTATTTTGGAATAACATTGGGCGCCTTGAAGTTGATCAAATAAGTTATCTATTCTAGGAAGAGGGTACCTGTTCTTAATGGTGACTTTTTTCAACTGGCAGTAGTCAATACATATACGTAAGGAACAATCCTTCTTTCGGACAAACAAAACTGGCACCCCCCAAGGCGAAACATTGGGCCTAATAAACCCCTTGTCCAACAGATCTTTCAACTGGGCTTTTAACTATGTTAACTCTGCTGGAGCTATTCTGTATGGCGAAATAGATATTGGCTGAGTATCGGGAAGTAGATCAATTCCAAATTCAATCTCCCTATCAGGAGGGACTCTTGGAAGATCTTCGGGAAAGACATCTGAAAATTCATTTACAACTGGGACGGACTGGAGAGTTAGAGTCTGTGCATCTAAATCCCTAACTCGAACTAAGTGGTAGACATAACCCTTGGAAATCATTTTTCTAGCTTTAAGATAGGAGATAAATCTACCCCTGGGTACTACTGAATTACCCTTCCACTCTATGTCTGGCTCATTAGGAAACTCGAATCTTATAACTTTGGTTCTACAACACACCATGGCATAACATGAAGCTAACCAGTCCATACCCATGATCACATCAAAGTCTACCATTTCTAATTCTGCTAAGTCAGCTATGGTCCTGCGGTGATAGACTAAAACTGGGCAACCCCTATAAACGTGCCTAGCTATGACTGACTCTCCCACTGGGTGGACACCTCAAAGGGTTCATACAAATTTTCTGGTTCAAAACCAAACTTCTTAGCAATAAAAAGGGTTACATAAGATAAAGTGGATCCTGGGTCAATAAGGGCATATACGTCAAAAGTGAAAACCGTTAGTGTACCTGTGACAACATCTGCTCTAGCCTCTATATCCTGACGACCTGTCAATGCATACAAATGGTTCGGACCACCGCCTGCATTTCTCGACCTAGCTGCGGTGCGCCTCTACTGGGCCTGATTATTACGAGGGACTGCTGAATTCGTGGGCTGCACTACGTAACTGTCACGACCCAAACCTATGAGTCATGACGAGTGCCTGACCCCTAATGACCAGACACCCCTACACCTGCTTAACTATCACATAACATCAGGGTGGCCCAAATCTGATTCATATCCAACTGTGTGTGTGTGTGTCTATATATATATATATATATATATATATATATATATATATGCAAAATACCAAAATAACAGTGTAAACCGACTAGTGCTATATAGATACTATATACAAAAGAATGAGAGCCGACAAGGCTACATCATGTACCAACTACATACCACTGTCTACAAACCTCTACTGGAACAGAAAGCTGTAGAAAGGATGGGACAGGGCCCCGCCATACCCATATACATGTATATACATCTCAAAATAGCATACCAAAATGGACCGCAGCTCCGGATCAAGTGGAGCGCACAACTACAAAACCGGGGGGAAGTCCCACCGAGATGGATCGTCTCT
>NC_081352.1:14841910-14852986 GCF_029784015.1 Lycium ferocissimum
GCCATGGCCCATTTGGGGGCCGGCCCCCTTTTCCCCCACTTTTTTTTTTTTTTTGAATTTTCAACTTTCCCAAAATAGTCTACTTACTAAAAAATGGAAAATTCCTCCAAGTGTTTTCTTACCCTTTTCAAGACATTAAAATCACACACAATTTAAGCCTTCAAAACAAACGAACGTCTTTCCTGGTAGCCTTGTCCCTAACTTCATATTTCATCAAGTTGTCCCGTTACTCAAACCACGGGATATAACAACACAATAACACAATAATTTGTTAGTAGAGTAGTGAGCAACCATATGCAAACTAAATCATCATCTCGAGACTTGATGGAATGCAGAATGAACTAACATTCAATATCAAAGGCAATTGTCATGTTAAGTACCCTCTCGAACATCACTATGGACTATATCAACAGCCCTCAGAATCATGTATACATGTATCAAGATAATGTGAAATAGCTTATGGAAGTCAAGAACATTAGTCATCGTAGAGTCTCTAAGAATAGGAGCTTATACATACCAACTACTATCCAACATATAGAAGACTAGAGGCAATAGCTCAATTACCAAGAGTTCTAACATCAAGAAGGAATAAGGATCATGAATCACACTCGAAACTTATGTGAATAGAATTACCCCAAAGCTCATATCATACGTCACTTATATCTAAGACATGCCAAAAGAAAGAAGGGATAGCTTTACATACCTTCAACGCTTATCCGTGATACCATACGTATACGCTGCCCGAAGTGTCTCAACCTATATTAAAACGTTAAGAACTATAGTTAAGCTACAGAAAGGTTCAAAACGTATTCCAATGTTAGTAGCTTATTTCTAGAAAATTGGGCGGCATTTCTCCTATATTGTTCATTTCCCTTTTATTCAAGCCAACTATGAAACAACCCGTGTCACACCCCGATCTTACTAGGGTGTGATGGGCACCCGACCCCACGTTCGGAGCCGACACCCCGATCTTACTGGGCACCCGACCCCATATTCGGAGCCGAGCGAACCCGCGGACTCTTATTACTCACATATTCTCTTTGGATTCTTAAATCAAATGAAATGAAAATACATAGTAAAATTTTCAAAATCTTTTTATCGTTTCTCAAATTGAACACGATGCAAGCGTAAGGACTCTATAACATACTGTATAAAAAAAAACATATCGGCTAGTGGGGCCATTTTCAAAACTGACACTCTAGACCCACGACTCTGTCTGCAAAGTCTCTAACTTCGAACAAACTGCACAGCACATGCAACCTGACTCGGCAGCACTCCAGGTACAAATGGAGTCTACCAACTCCGCTGGAACGTCTTCTGCAATAGCTCTTACTTGTCTGAGTGTACCTGCGCGGCATAAAACGCAGCGCCCACGAAAAGGGGCGTCAGTACGAGCAATGTACTGAGTATGTAAGGCATGAGTAATATCACGAAATCATAATAGAGAACATAAAACACAACATAGGAGAGTGATATAACCTGTAACTCGTTTGTCTACCATGATAGATATTGTGCAAGTTAACTTTACCCTTTTTTGGAGTACTATATAGATACTGCAAGTAAACTGCCCGACCGTGTAGGTGCGGTGTATAACTGCCCGACCATATAGGTGCGGTGGACTACTGCCCGACCAAATAGGTGCGGTGGAATACTGCCCGACCATATAGGTACGGTGTAACGCTTTCTGAGCAGACCATGGAATAAAGGAGTAATCTGTCATCTGAGTGCCCCTTGGGGCGGATGCCATGCATGCTAGCCTTTTTAAAAAAAAACATATAAATATCTGTAAGTAAACTGCCCGACCACGTAGGATCGGTGTATAACTGCCCGTCCATATAGGAACGGTGTAATGAGCCCGCGTCCAGGCCTCCCGCGTCCGGGGTATAATCTGCCCACTGCAGTGGTGTGTCTGCCCGGCCGCCCGTCGGACGGCACGGTGTCATAAAACAAATCATATGTAAATATAAAGCATGCATGAGAGCCCAAGTGAAATCTACAACTCTATCGGAGTGACGTAAGGTCGGTAACCTCCGATTACATTATGAATAATCAGGATCGCCCTGCCTCACCTTGAAGGAACAATTATAAGGCGAGACTATCAATCAAGGATAACATCACGGGAAAACATAAAACAGGGTCATGACATATCATTTCATATACTTTGAAACCTTTAAAAATAGTCATTATCCAAAAATTAGCTTAACATTTCATATCGTCGTATTCATGGTAAGAACATATCCTTGACATATTCGTCCTAGTCATTTTCTCATATCTAGCATCATCATTGTCATCATAAAATCATGGTCGTTGTTTTGGTCATAAAAACTTTCAAAAATCGTAAAACTTGGATTTTGGAGAAAAATGGATATTTTGGAAAACATTCATAAACTTTTAGGAAGGAAAATCATGCTTTGAAATCATAACTTCTAACTTTTGAAAATAAGGACGTTATGGGAGCATTTATAAAATCGCAACGTATGATTCATGCCATAGAAGGAAAAGGGACGAGCCTTAACATACCAATCTCACGACCAACTAGCTACGCTTAATTGTCCAAGCTCGCTACCGCTATTCTACATTCAAGAAAATTGATGCAACCATTAGATTCATTACTAAGCACACTTGTCTTGATTTTTCAAATAAATTCACTTATGATCTGCCGAAATTTCGCAGCATCTCCCCCGTAAATACACCATCCCCGAGAGTCTTACTCGGCCCAAATCATCAACAACAATCCGGGAATTCAACCCGGCCAAACTATCAACAATACCAACAATTATTCTAGCAACACTTCAACATTCAATTCTATTCAATTCAATTCAATTCAATTCAATTCACATGACTTCAAAACGATTCAATCAACATACTAATCCATCCAACACCTTCCAACTCCAATAAAACCAATAACAATACGTTTCCTTTTCTTCCAAATTCATGAACTCCATACTAACAACATCATATTAACAATACCACACTAATAACATTATCTTCCATGCATGCAAGAACATTTCATTCAATTTACATAAACTTCTAAAACAAGTCTCCAACTACTACAATTTCATTAAGATCATTAAGCTTTTACTAGCAACATAAAATCCACAACACAACAACCAAAATACCAAATAGAATTAAATCACCATGGCTTGTCAAACCACACCCCATTCGGCCACACCACAACAACAACATATTTTATGAATTTTCCATCTTTTCCTATACATTACAACAACAACCAACACACTACATAAAATTAATTCAATCTTTTAGCACAATATCACACACACACGGCCAACACCCACAACTTTCATATTTCCATGAATTCCATTCATTTCCACATACTACAACATACCAAACCATTCATAACATATAAAAGAAAATGAATTCTTACCTTTTTCCTTCAACTTCCACACTTAGCTAGAATTATAACTTTTGCAAGAATATGTGTTCTACTTGCTCCAACAACTCTTCCATGTCATAGGGGACCCTCCAATTGGTAGGAATACTTGAAGAAAAATATTTTTCTCCTTCACTCCCTCTTGGCCTTGTTTGGCCGAATTCCCTTTTTTTTTTTTTTCCTTTCTTTCTTTCTTTCTTTCTCTCCAAATTCTTGATTCAAAAGATGAACCCCTCTTATATATATATCTTCTTCCAAATCATGTGAGGGGCACATGCCCTCTCTCTACATTTTTCTAGAATTTTCCTTTTCTTTTCTTGAAAATTTTTTCTAAAATATATATATATATATCTTTTCTTCAAGATGAAACCCTTTTTCTTATATATATATATATCTTATTTTCACATGGCAATATGCCCTTCTCTTCATGATACCCTTTAGTGAAATTTTCCTTTTCTTTTCTTGAAAATTTTTTCTATAAAAGATTTGATATTTTTGTTCATCTTTTTAACAACCGTATGCACAATTCGTTATCTTTTTCTACGACCATTTCAACACCACTTCCACCTTTTCGAACATTAGGCCTTGTGAAGTCAAGGCAATCCGGTTCCAAATATGAAAGTTAGGCCATTTTTCCAACTTTTCTTTTTTACTTGGCATATATCCCAACTTTAGATGCGGATTCCTAAGAGTATAACCCTTTAGTGAATATTCCCAACTTTCTACATTTTTAAAATAATTCCCGTTTCGTCCAAAAAGCAAATAATCTTACTATTCATGCCATTTCCAATTATCCCAGCAAATATATAGCATTATCCAACACGTACGAACACACAACAATTAAACATAATTTTTAAAAACATACTCACATTCATTACTCAAAATCATTACGTCCTCGAAACATTTCGTATCATTTCCAATATATGCACAAGATATACAAAATATACAAACTTTCCACCAAAGCCATAATTCATCCAAAACTTCCAACCTTCAACATAAACATCCATAACACATTTCCTTGTCATTAAAACAATCATAATTTTGGACCTAATCTTCCTTTAAAACTTAATAAAGTCTATTTTCCAACAACTTCCCATTTTATAACTAGTTAACCTTCCTTTATCTCCAACAACACAATTAACCATTCCTTATCCACTTACTTTATTTCTTTTATCATAGAAAAAGAGGATTAAAACCCTTCTTCAACATTTTCTTGTTCCCATGCTCCTCAATTCCAAATGTCATATGTTTCGATTGGTACTTCATTACTTGAAATTCCAAAATCCTCATTTAGTGAGGTATATTTGCCTCCTTTTTTGTTCATGAATTTTTCTCGGAAAGTTTTGGAACTTTTGGCTGAAAAAAATGAGATTTTTGTCCCTTTCGGTTTTTATATATATGTTTAACTCTTCGGCTCTCCGATGTCCTATCAATGAACGGTTTGTTGCATTACAAACTAGACTCGACGTTCCTTAAAACTCTTTTGAGGTACATGTCAAACTGGACTTTTCTTTTCTTGAAATTTTTTTTATAAAAGATGACATTTTTGTCATCTTTTCTCCTTTTCTCTTTTTTTTTTTTTTTCACATGGCCAATAGGCCCTTATTTCTCCTGAACCCTTTAGTGAAATTTTCATTTTGCCCCTCGACTTTCCTCAATATCCATTTTGCCCCCACCTTTATTTTCATCGGCCATTTTGCAAATTTCTCTTTTTACCCTTGGCCTCTCCCAACATTTCCATACTACCAATGTTCATATAATATTCATAACCAACTTGTACATTAAAATAATTTTGGAAATAATCTTGCCTTTAACTTCTCGCAATTATCCCGAATTATCCGAACGTACGAAATACGGGCTATAACATCCTTCTTTAGAACATTCGTCCTCGAATGTTCAAACAACAATACTTCTAGTCCCTTTTATAGTCGTTCTTCCTTATCCCTTACTTTATTTCTTTTATCATAGAACTCCTAAGTTTTTCTTTTACGTTCATCCACCGCACTAACTCGTTCCTCCTTCCTTCATGTATTCACCCTTTATGTCCCCATTTATTCCCTTCATTTGGACTTGAAACCCATAATACATCCTCCCCCCTTTGGCGGGTTCCTTATATCGAAGTCTTCGTCTATACCTTATTCCTCGTCTTCCTTCCCTACATATCGGAAACTTCTAATCCTAAGTTTTTCTTTTACTTTTTGCCTATGTCATCATTTTGTCCCCATTTCCATACCCTTTCGTCCATTATTCGTCCTTTCACTTGCTTAACTCACTTGCTCATACTTCCTCTTTAATACGTCCATATTTCGCAAGTGTTCCGCTACTTTTGTTCTTAGCACGTATCCTTACAATTTTCGCTCTCTCTTCATCCTTATTCATCGGGTCTTTAACTATATTTGTGGTGCTATAGCCGAGCGGTCTCTTATGCACGCTCCCCCCATTTTATTTTATTTCCGCTAAGATCAAATCCCTCAGACCTCACATGAATTCTTATTCCACACCTTCAACTACCACCCGGCAATGTCGACCCCTTACCTTTATATACCTTTTCATACCGAAGTCTCATAACATCGTCACTAAACTCGCTTCTCCTTCTCTTACTTCACATTTCTTTGTCGCGGTTACTATTCCTTTAGCCTCACTTATTGCAATTAGTTCTCGAATTCCATATATTTCTTTCCTGTCTTCTTTTACCACACTCTATCCCCTTTTCACATGCTTACTTCGAGTCCCTTCCTAAATAGCCTCGTGTTTTGCCGGTAGTTTTTCTCGGGAGCTTCACTTACTGAGGTTTCTTATCTTTCTCTTTCTTCCGTCACTTTGATCCCTTCATGTTCCATCTACTCCTCTCTTTCTTTTCCAACTATCGTTTCCAATCTCAACCTATAATAAAATGATAACAACTTATTTTGCAATACTTGTACTATTTACTCTTCTTTGTCACTCAAACTTCGGTACCCTTACTCGATTGATGCCTTTTATACCGTAGCTTCGATTGTTTGGGACTCACATGTCCACCGATACAATCATATATGGGATATCCTACACCTTCATATATATATATATATATTATATATATATATACTATCAACTAACCCACAAAATACTTCCAAACACTGTTCAAGCCTATCCTATTTCTAGGGCTGTGATGCACTTCCTGTCTCTTCACCGAGCAAGTCTGCCTCGTCCTGCGCGTCCTCTTATGGTCTCCAACCATTCCATATGCTCTAGTTTCCCTTAGGCTACCCTAACTTCTCATTTGTCTCTTAGGTCTGAATATATCGAATTTCTCGCATACTTCCGGGGGGTCACCCATCATAGAATTACTCTCACCTAAGCACACTTAACCTCGAAACTTTGGTGGAATCCGGTGCCTTAATGCTGATATAATCGCGTCCACTTCCTCGTATGACCTTTATTACCTGATCTGGAGCAAATTAAAGCCTTACAGATTCCGGAACATTTTCGTAACACGTTCTTCTTTTACAATTACCATTTTACCCTTTTCACTTCCTGATGTTCACTTTCCACCTGTGTACACGACTACTTCCTGTCCTGGGCCTCCAGATTCCCGAGGATAGTGATCGTACCTTTATCGCCATGCCAAATCCATAACCTTTCTGAAACGTCGCACCTCGCTTATTGCCTGTTTATCGTATTTCCTTTTCGCGCTTCTTCCTGTTAAACAAATCCATTCTGGCAGGATCTCCTTTACCATGCCTACTATTTCAAATCTGTGCGTCGCAAATATCGATAACACCTCGCAGAACATACGGCCCTATGACACATTCCAGCCATCCGGTGCTTCCAATTTCAGGTGACAGAATAATTACGTTAGGACTTACCTCTATGGCCTTCCATTTCACTCGCTTTCTTCCATCGTACGTCTGGCTTATATAGGAAAATCTTATTTCTTATGACTTGGCTCTATCGCACGATCACGGACGAAAGAAGGTCAACAATCCCTAGATGCCCCGCGACCTCCCCGTTTATAAATGTGGCCGGCTTCACACCCATAAACGACTCTACCGGACACGACTTTGCGGACAACCCTTAGACCGACCTCGCTTCGATACCACTTTGTCACACCCCGATCTTACTAGGGTGTGATGGGCACCCGACCCCATATTCGGAGCCGAGCGAACCCGCGGACTCTTATTACTCACATATTCTCTTTGGATTCTTAAATCAAATGAAAGTAAAATACATAGTAAAATTTTCAAAATCTTTTTATCGTTTCTCAAATTGAACACAGTCTGTAAGCGTAAGGACTCTATAACATAATGTATAAAAAAACATATCGGCTAGTGGGGCCATTTTCAAAACTGACACTCTAGACCCACGACTCTGTCTGCAAAGTCTCTAACTTCGAACAAACGCACAAAGACACATGCAACTCGACTCGGCGGACTCCGGTACAAATGGAGTCTACCAACTCCGCCGGAACGTCTTCTCGCAATAGCTCTTACTTGTCCGAGTGTACCTGCGCGGCATAAAACGCAGCGCCCACGAAAAGGGGCGTCAGTACGAGCAATGTACTGAGTATGTAAGGCATGAGTAATATCACGAAATCATAATAGAGAACATAAAACACAACATAGGAGAGTGATATAACCTGTAACTCTGTTTGTCTACCATGATAGATAATGTGCAAGTTAACTTTACCCTTTTTTGGAGTACTATATAGATACTGCAAGTAAACTGCCCGACCGTGTAGGTGCGGTGTATAACTGCCCGACCATATAGGTGCGGTGGACTATACCAAATAGGTGCGGTGGAATACCATATAGGTACGGTGTAACGCTTTAAGCGGAACCATGGAATAAAGGAGTAATCGTCATCCGAGTGCCCCTTGGGGCGGATGCCATGCATGCTAGCTTTTAAAAAAAAAAAAACATATAAATATATGTAAGCAAACCGCCCGACCACGTAGGATCGGTGTATAATCGCCCGTCCATATAGGAACGGTGTAATGAGCCCGCGTCCAGGCCTCCCGCGTCCGGGGTATAATCTGCCCACTGCAGTGGTGTGTGCCCGGCCGCCCGTCGGACGGCACGGTGTCATAAAACAAATCATATGTAAATATAAAGCATGCATGAGAGCCCAAGTGAAATCTACAACTCTATCGGAGTGACGTAAGGTCGGTAACCTCCGATTACATTATGAATAATCAGGATCGCCCCCCTCACCTTGAAGGAACAATTATAAGGCGAGACTATCAATCAAGGATAACATCACGGGAAAACATAAAACAGGGTCATGTCATATCATTTCATATACTTTGAAACCTTTAAAAATAGTCATTATCCAAAAATTAGCTTAACATTTCATATCGTCGTATTCATGGTAAGAACATATCCTTGACATATTCGTCCTAGTCATTTTCTCATATCTAGCATCATCATTGTCATCATAAAATCATGGTCGTTGTTTTGGTCATAAAAACTTTCAAAAATCGTAAAACTTGGATTTTGGAGAAAAATGGATATTTTGGAAAACATTCATAAACTTTTAGGAAGGAAAATCATGCTTTGAAATCATAACTTCTAACTTTTGAAAATAAGGACGTTATGGGAGCATTTATAAAATCGCAACGTATGATTCATGCCATAGAAGGAAAAGGGACGAGCCTTAACATACCCGTCTCACGACCAACTAGCTACGCTTAATTGTCCAAGCTCGCTACCGCTATTCTACATTCAAGAAAATTGATGCAACCATTAGATTCATTACTAAGCACACTTTGTCTTGATTTTTCAAATAAATTCACTTATGATCTGCCGAAATTTCGGCAAAGATCTCCCCCGTAAATACACCATCCCCGAGAGTCTTACTCGGCCCAAATCATCAACAACAATCCGGGAATTCAACCCGGCCAAACTATCAACAATACCAACAATTATTCTAGCAACACTTCAACATTCAATTCAATTCAATTCAATTCAATTCAATTCACATGACTTTCAAAACGATTCAATCAACATACTAATCCATCCAACACCTTCCAACTCCAATAAAACCAATAACAATACGTTTCCTTTTCTTCCAAATTCATGAACTCCATACTAACAACATCATATTAACAATACCACACTAATAACATTATCTTCCATGCATGCAAGAACATTTCATTCAATTTACATAAACTTCTAAAACAAGTCTCCAACTACTACAATTTCATTAAGATCATTAAGCTTTTACTAGCAACATAAAATCCACAACACAACAACCAAAATACCAAATAGAATTAAATCACCATGGCTTGTCAAACCACACCCCATTCGGCCACACCACAACAACAACATATTTTATGAATTTTCCATCTTTTCCTATACATTACAACAACAACCAACACACTACATAAAATTAATTCAATCTTTTAGCACAATATCACACACACACGGCCAACACCCACAACTTTCATATTTCCATGAATTCCATTCATTTCCACATACTACAACATACCAAACCATTCATAACATATAAAAGAAAATGAATTCTTACCTTTTTCCTTCAACTTCCACACTTAGCTAGAATTATAACTTTTGCAAGAATATGTGTTCTACTTGCTCCAACAACTCTTCCATGTCATAGAGGACCCTCCAATTGGTAGGAATACTTGAAGAAAAATATTTTTCTCCTTCACTCCCTCTTGGCCTTGTTTGGCCGAATTCCCCTTTTTTTTTTTTTTTCCTTTCTTTCTTTCTTTCTTTCTCTCTCAAATTCTTGATTCAAAAGATGAACCCCTCTTATATATATATATATATCTTCCAAATCATGTGAGGGGCACATGCCCTCTCTCTACATTTTTCTAGAATTTTCCTTTTCTTTTCTTGAAATTTTTTTTCTAAAATAAAAGATGACTTATTTTTGTCATCTTTTCTCTTTTCTTTTCTCTCTTTTTTTTTTTTTTTTCACATGGCCAATAGGCCCTTTTAGAACTTTCATGAACCCTTTAGTGAAATTCCCATTTTGCCCCTCGACTTTCCTCAATATTACCATTTTGCCCCTAGCCTTCCACATTATTTTCATCGGCCATTTTGCAAATTTCTCTTTTTACCCTTGGCCTCTCCCAACATTTCCATACTACCAATGTTCATAAATAATATTCATAACCAACTTGTACATTAAAATAATTTTGGAAATAATCTTGCCTTTACATTACAACATTCCAAATCAACCCACACATTACAACATTCAATAATCGTTAACATAACGACTACAACATATTCAAATTACTTCTAATAATCTATAGTCGCAACACTTCATCGAAACAACCTTACAATAGTCCAACAATTACAACAACACAATGCATAATCTTACTACACCTAGTCCTCCAACTTAACAAGAACAACAACACAACCAGACCCATATCCTTCTTGAATACAATACAACTATAACCTTAACTATCAAATTCCTTCACTTTCATCATATAGTCAATGACAATAATAACGACAACATTAATCGAAATTAATCCATCATTTTTCGATTAGAACAGCCCCAACATGGCCCAAACGGAAATTAAACATTAACATATACAATCCCTTCACTTTTAACACATAATCCATAACAATAATAACAACAACAACAATCAACCCAATCTAATTTAAACAACAATTTTGTCCATTTCAACACCAACACTAATTATGCAATTTTCTTTCTTCCAATTCTACTTAATACAAATT
>NC_081352.1:14853086-14857925 GCF_029784015.1 Lycium ferocissimum
CGGGTTAACCTCGGTTGCATTTGTTTCGCCGGGAACCGGTGGTAACATCGGCGGTTAGAGGGGAAATTATAATCGATTTTAACCGAATTTCCCAAAAGTATTCATCCCTTCCCAGGTCTTACTTAACCGGGGGGTCTAATTCTCAAAACAAAGCAGCTCGAGCTATTAGTTTTTTTCCCTTGACAAAACATTACCCAAAGCCCTAAAATCCAACAAAAACCCTTCCGAACATTAAATAGCTCTTAGGGTCTTTTTCCCCTTTTCTATTCATGTCCATAAAACATTCTTTATGAACTTTTCAAACTATTGGATTTTTAAAGGGAACCTCTCTGAATACGTCTCCCGAAGGAAAAAGAGAAAGGTGAGATCAACTAAATGAATAAATAATAGCCATGAAACAAGCTAATGATATAAGGGGAACATCGGGGCCAAGCTTTGGTAAGAAACGGGGTTTTGAAGATATCTATATGGTTCTGAAAAGGAATCATGCCTTAAGAAAAAAAGGGTTTTGCGAACATACGGAAGCTTACTTCTCGACTTTAACCCTACCCCCCGTCTTTAATCTATTTACGATCTTTATCTCGTAATCTACGTATAAAATATTCATGCTATTTTGGCTCCACATAACTCTCTCAGCCCTTTTTTAAATCCTTTAGAATTTGTAAAATTGAGCGGGTCTCCTTTTTATATCCCACCCCAAAAATACGATCAATAACCAAAACATACTAACTATTCCTAGCATCTCCCGTTTTTTTCCCTTTACAAACCCCTCGATCTTTAATAATTTTTTCTTCGTAAATAACAAATCGCATTTATAAGGAAAGATTCATCCCTTTCCCCAAAGGGAATTCTTAAATTACACTTAAATCCAAGCCAAGTTTCCCCCCAAATACGATATTATAACCCGTATTTTTTTCGGCCCTAAACCCAAGATTTCACTTAATTAACGGTAAAATTTAATGGGGGGTTTGGGGGAATTCCAAATATTTGGGGATTTTTTTTGGGGGTGTTTGATAGAAAAAAGGGGTAATCCCCCTTTTTTACTTGTCTGAGTCGGTTGGGCTGAAAGTACTCCCCGTTTGCCTTTTGGGGTTCTGTCCCCGGCGTGTTCGCACCCCTCTGGCGTTCGTGGGGGTGCCTAACCGACGGACTTGTCAAATTTTCTCCTTACTACGGTGGTATCATGGTGGTTTGTTGCGTTGGCAAAACCTGAAATTTTAGGCTTTTGCTTTGCCTCGAAACTTCTCTATCCAAAGGTATTCTTTCTCCAGTTGGGCCAAAAGCCTTTTCATATTTTCTCCCAAAATTTCAAAAACAATTTCCTTAAATCCTTGTCCTTAAACTTCATAGCTTATTATTGAACTTAAACCCCATAACCATAAGATAAATACAAAAATCTCGCTCCCTTCGAAAGGAGCTCAAAACCAAAAATACGAAACTACGGGGTGTAACAATAGGCATGTATAATCTCATATAAGCTTGAAGAAATCTCCGGTGTCCAAGACTTGGATAACTAACATCCAGCGAATCTCAACGTACAAACTACGAGGTGTAACATATGAAACATGCTTTTAACATTTTTCCTCCAAAAATAGGCTCAATGAGTTAGATAAATTAAAGAGAAAAGGGATGATGAAATAGGTTCGTGAACATGTTCCATCTCAGATAGTGTAAAGATTCAGAGGCGGACGGACCAGATGGATGAAACAAGTTCATGAATATGTTCAAGCACAATTTATATAACAACTAGGTTTTTCAGTTTTATGGTAAAGACTTGGTGGTCAAGATTATAAGATTCCATGCCATAATTAAACAAGATTCTTCAAAATTCTACAAGGTCTATGAAATCGATCCAAAAGGCAAATATCCCAATTCAACACAAACCTTAATATATCTCATGGGCCTACTCGAAGAAGGTTTTGTGTTTTGAAAAATCAACGAAGATATCAAGAATATTGAGAATCTAGGCATGCGTCCTAGTATAAGAAGAAGATTGAAGAAGCTGTAGAATAGAGTTTATGTTTACAATTCTAAAGTTAAGAAAACTTGTATTAGGTTGCTTATCGAGTACTATCTTTATTCGCTTTCATAGAAGCATATAGTTAGATATAAAACGTAGTAAATTCAACTTTACGTTGGAGGTCAACTTGAAGGTTGGTTACTAGACAGAGGTTGATTAGTAAGATAGCGATTAGAGGTTAGTTCTTAGATTGCAGAGGTTGCAACTTGAATTTACAGAGGCTTACTGTTGTAGTGGAGTTTTAGGGAAAATCGTACAGAGGTATAGGTCGTGATTTTTATCGCCCTTGTGAGCTGGGTGGTTTCCACGTAAAATTCATGTGTTCTTCACTTATCGATTGTTTATATTCAGCAAGACGCTATTACCAAGACGAGGTAAAGTAATATGTGTTCCGTCCCAACCGACCTAAATTTGGGTATTGCGTAG
Organism: Lycium ferocissimum; assembly: GCF_029784015.1. Classification (NCBI taxonomy): domain Eukaryota; kingdom Viridiplantae; phylum Streptophyta; class Magnoliopsida; order Solanales; family Solanaceae; genus Lycium; species Lycium ferocissimum. The sequence continues at coordinate 14,855,533 of NC_081352.1, forward strand.
GATAGGAAACGGTCGTATGACCAACCAAAGTGGTATCACGGCAAGGTTATTTCTCAAGGAGGCTAACACCTCAGGAGAAGATTATGATACATGTTGCACCACCATCAAGGACGTAGTAAGTAGAACTCAGGCTCCTTAATCAAGCTCTCAAGATGAAGGTCAAGCCCAAAAGGGGAAAGAGTATTGACAAACTGTGACGACATGGAAAGAATCTTTTAGTGCGGAGACGATCACGAATCAAAGATTTTCGCTACGGAAATCGAATGGAAGAGAGAAAGAGATGAAAAGGGAAGGTTGAAGGATTTTCTCAATGATCAGAAGAGCAACAACAATGTTGAAGATAAAGAAAATCCCTTAACACTCATGGCTGACGAGAAGTCAAACTCAGAAAAAGACTCAAGGTTAAATATTCTTGATCTAAATGATAAATTAGATCCTTTCTCTAAGGACCCTTCTCTAAGGAGAAACTCATATCCCTAATGATCGCTCTCCTGGATGAACATCATGACTCGAGCACAAATATCATGACTCGAGCACAAATAGAGTTGAGTTGTTTAATGCCCTCTCCGGACTAAAAATTGAGTTCACAAAAAGTGTAGCTTGCAAGGAGAAGTCAAAAATGGAAAACCACTCACCAAAAGAACAAGTTACTCAACTAAGTTCATCCATCGTAGCTCTCCAATCTGAAGTCCTAGAGCTAACCATCACGACTGAATTCATGAACATCAGTGACAACCAATTTGAAGCTGAAGCTGATTTGAAAAGGATGAGAAGGGAGCTGTACGACGAAAAGAAGAACACTAGAAAGATCAGCTTATGATTGGACGTAATCATCTCTACTTTCAAATCCCACCACTCAGATGCACAAAAAAATCCACTCAACTAGGGTGTGATAAAGTCTTAAATCAAGAAATCACAGGGAGAAATACCAATACTATCAATAGGGTTGAAGAACAAGTCCTTAAAAGAAGTGTCAGGGTGGATAAATAAGAGATCAACTAGCTCTGGTATTCGAAGAAAAGGGCCTAAGTCTACCTGGTTTCTTATAACTAACCCTTGAATGTTTTTGCAGGCAGGAGGAGAAGGAGGCATGCTAAATCAACACTTGAATAAAGCCTTCTCAAAAGCAAAAACGATGAAAGAATATAAACTCTGCTCGCTCAGGTTCGGGAAAGAATTTGCCAATAAAAAAGACTAGAAGGGCATGATGATAGGGGGAACTTGTACGAAAAAGGAAATAATCATGACCGCATAAGTATCTCAGGAGTTGGGTAGAATAAATACTATATATCATGCTATGCCTAAATTGAAAAAAAAAAACATTCTACTCAGTCTTGTACATTCACTTGTATGTCCCATACCATGTTAGATATCTATATCATAAGATATAATGAATTGTGAATGTCACAAAAATTAGGCTGGATGCTGCATTTGCTGAGAGTCCATCAAAGAAAGGTATGTTCACAATCCTTGTCGGTTAATAAATGTACAAACCGAGAAAAGTGTGTCTTTTATTTTTTTCAAATTAAAGTGTGCAACCGCCATTTTTAATAAAGGAACCCCACACAAAAAAAAAACCTTTTGAAACTATCAATTTATTCTTGTACAAATATAAGTATCAAGCAGTTTATAACAAGAGACCCATTCAAATCCAAAGATCATTACCTTCTTAGCAAAAAAGCATCGTTCTCTACTCTGTCATTCCTCTCAATTCTTTGTAATATTCCGCACCTTTAACCTAAGCTTTGACCATGATTCTAGACTTAGAAAACCAGATAAAGAATGTGGGAATTGGAATTTCCTCTTCAGTTGTAAGATGGGGGCTTACGCCCATGAACAGTGACCGTATTTCAAATCGTAAGTTGGCACCAAAGATCACTGAGCATTCTGAAATTTGTCATTGGGAGATTTCACTGTTAAATGCGGGCAGTATTTTGAAATACGGCCCGTATTTCAAATCGTATTTGGAATTTGGGAAAAATTCCTTAATGAAAGTTGTAGAGCTTTGAAATAACTTTCCAACGGTATATTATGGGGGTCAAACGGACATCTGTGCAAAGAGTTATTGCCATTTTACCGAAGAGTTGTAGAGCAGTGCAAGCAAAATACGGACTGAAATACAGCCTATCTTTCAAAATACGGCCCGTATTTTGTTGGGCGTAAACTTTAACGTTCCAGAACAGTATATATTCGTCCATATCAGTCCAAATCAGTATTTTTCATTCCTTCAAGCCCTAGAACGACCTCCTACCCTCTCTCATCATCAAGAACACCAAGGTAAGCCTATTCTAATCATTCCAAGTCAATTCTAATATATAGCCTTGTAATCTAAAACAAGAAATAATCATTTCTAACCTAGGTTCAAAAAAACTATCTCAAAGGGTTTAAATTCA
>NC_081352.1:14858025-14914850 GCF_029784015.1 Lycium ferocissimum
TTAAAGGAGATTCAGTCGGATCATAAATTGATTGCAAGACGGGAGGTGGGTGGGAAAGTCTAGAAGTAAGCTTCCAAGTATGTTAAGGCTAAACCTTTCTTTCTTAAGGCATGATTCCTTTGTTGTGAACCTATATATGATATCTTCAATAACCCAGTTTCTAAAAATACCAAAGCTTACAATTCTCGATGTTCCTGTTATATCATTGAGCTTGTTTCATGGCTGTTGAAGTTATTCATTGATGTTGATCTCACTTTACTCTCTTATTCCTTCAAGGTGAGACGTGTTCATGATGATGGTTCCCTCATAATAATCCAACGAGTTTAGGAACAGTTTCTTAAAGAATGTTTTATAGGACATGAATAAAGTGCTAGTAGAGGATCCCTAATGAGATATTTAATGTTCGAAGAGAGGTTTATGCCGTATTTTAGGACTTGGTTAATGCTTAGTCAAGCGGGAAGAAATACTACTGGCCTGAGCTGTGCTTATAAGTCTTATGAGATTATGTAGACCCTACGGGTTAAGTAATAACCATGGGAAGTGTATAGAGAGTACTTGTAGCAGTTTGGTTATGATATCGATTATAATTACCACTGGTCTACTACCGATCGGACGAGTTTTAACACCTCACTACGGCAGGATTTGAGCAGATATGTGTTTACCACTGGTTTACGACCAGTTGGGCAGCTATGTATTTGCTATCATGCTACGACTGGTTGGGTTGTTATTACCACCGAGCTAGGCCGGTTGGGCGATTACCATCGGTCGGGCGGGTGCCAGCTCTACCATCGGCGATAATCGGAGACGGCGAGCTATCACTATGCTACGGTCGGTCGGCGATTCCAGCCGATTAGGTGGGCCGTTAGCACTAGGACGATAAGTAAGTTAGAGATACAGTATTGTTCATGGATGTAGTGGAAGATATGAGAGTATTAAGGGACATGCATACTAGATTCTCATTGGAAAGTCAGAAGTGCCAGGTTGGCTCTTATCCTTCTTATTGAAGTATATATTTATTGTATTACATTTTACGCCTTACATATTCAGTACATTATTTGTACTGACGTCCTTTCTTTTATGGACACTGCGTTCATGCCCGTAGGTGTAGATAGATGGGATGAGGATCTTCCGCAGTAGGCTGCTTTCAGGTACTAGTTTTGATTGGTTTTTCGGAGTATTTCCGAGTCTGGGTTGTCTATGTATTTTGTGTTAAGGGTATGTGGGGGGCCTTGTCTCGACTTATGTACTTTAGTCATGTTCTTAGAAGCTTTGCAGACAGATTCCCGTGTATAGCTTAGTTATGTTTTGCTAGTGGGTATGTTGACGTCGTAGGCCTATTGTACTTATACGCATGCATGATAGTATATTCATAGTTGGCCTTCTTGGCCTTATCTTTCCATTGGAGACATAGATGATGCGAGTTACAGTTTGGTTCACTCGACCTAGTAAGGTGACGGGTGCCAATCACCCCTCACCGACGTTGGGGTGTGACACCTATCTTATAGTTATGAGGGATTAAGTTCATGTTTATTAAGCTATGGAAGGATTGGAGAATATGCGAATCGAAGAAATTAAGTTTGTCGAAACTTTGGGAAAACTTGGCAGAATTTTGGACAGGATTTTTGGTCCAACTTGAGAGAGGCATATCTCCTAGAATATATGGAGTTATGGAGTGCATAACCTATATAAATTCAAGTTAAGTGAGTCTTCTTTCCAATGCAAGGCGACAGATCGCAAATCTGAGAAGTATGGAACATTTTCATGGCCATTTTCACGGATCGTGAATAATTTCATGCACCGTCAAAGAGGTATTGGGCCACCGTGAAATGGTGGCAGTGGTGAGGAGCTTCTGGAGCAGTTTCACGGCCACTTTCATGGCCAGTGAAATTGTTCATGATCGTGAAAGTGTACCGTGAAATTGAGACGGTGGAGACTTTTGTTTCTTGATTATTAATAAGAGGGGCATGACTTGGGGCTCATATTTCACCAAATCAGATCCCTAGCGACCCTATAAGCTCCCTCAAAAACCCCAATCATTCCAAACCATTTTAAGAGAAGATCAAGCCATAAAATCCCCAACTAGTTCATGGAAGATGATTGTTCTTGATTCTAGTTGAAGTTGTGGTGAATAAGCTTTGGGGTAATTTGTCTGAGTTGAAGTTCTTTAAGTATAAGGTATGTCCTTCATCTTATTACTTATTTTGAGTTGATTTGGAGGCTTACCAAGTCTTAAAAGTGAAGGGAATCATGGTAGAGAAGTTATAAGGTATTGAGTCGAAGTATTGCGTATGGATTGAATTTGAAAAGAAGTTTTGGGTTGATTTGAGTATAATTTGAATGTAATCTTTTGACTATGGTATTTTTGATGTTGTTATTAATGTTTGGGAGTTTATTTGAAGTTTGGTGGAAGTAGGTGGTATAGGGGAAATGTTGCCCAAATTTTGTTAGCTCACTTAATAGTTTAGTTTTATCCTATAAGCAATTCAATGACTTAAACTTAGTATGAATCACCTTGAATGTAGATTTTCAAGCTCGAGAGGATAGACATTGAGTGGTTAAGTAGACGACAAGGTATGTTAAGGCTATCCCTTACTTTCTTCTTGGCATGATCCTTGTGAACCGAACGTACACGTAACGTTAATCCATAAAGATTCTACTCTTAAAATTAGGGATGATCAATTTGTTTCATGTTCCATAATGTTATCTTCAGAAAGTCTTTCTTTAGATCCAATATGGTCTCTAGAGTCACTTGTACTCCTATCATGTTTTATGCATTGTATTGCATTTATATATACATATGCATATTCAGAACCGAGACCCCTCAAGCGCTATATGTGCTTTTGTGTGTGTGTGTGTGTGTATATATATATAATGGGGAAGATGACGGCGTTATATACGCATTACCACCTGATCAATTGGTCATATGAGGATAACGATGATGATAATGATGCCCACAGAGGCCGATATGATATAATGGGATGCCCGCAGAGGCTTGACAGGCGTTATATACGCATATGTATATGTATGACCTCATGCATGCATGCACAGCATTTAAGTACATCATTGGTCAACAGAGGTAGGTCAGACATACAGATTGCATTCATTATGTCCTATGTTCTCCTATGTTTTTTGTTATTACTCTCATGCCTTACGTATCAGTTCTTTATTTGTACTGATGTCTCTTTCTCTGTGTGTGCTGCGTTTCATGTCCGCAAGTGCAGATAAACAGATTGGTGATCCACCTCAGTAGGTTGTAGCTCAGCTGACGTTGGAGCACTCCTCTTGTTCTGGAGCTACTATGGAGTTTTGGTATGTTATTTTTTGTGTATATACGGGTACGTCAGGGCCCTATCCTGACTTCTTTATGACAGATATTTCAGTAGAGGCTTGTAGACAGTCATGGTATGGTTAGATAAGGTCTATATTCTATTGTACTGTTTTGTCCAGTTTAGTTGTATAGTATATATTTATGGGCTCATTCCTTTTCAGCACATCTCTTATATGATTAGCAGATCATATATTAGCGGTGCTCGGCAGGTAGTGATCGGGTGCCCATCATTACCCTTCAGCTTGGGTCGTGAAAAACTTAGTATCAGAGCAGTTCTATCCTAGGGTTATCTACAAGCCGTGTCTAGCAGACTCTTGTTTATGGTGTGTAGTGCACCACACTTATAAACAGGAGGCTACCGCACATTTAGGAAAAATTTTCTTTCTTTCTCATCTTAGATCGTGCCGTAGAGCCATGCTATAAGGATTCCCTTTTTCCTGACCGTGTGTTATGATTTAAGTAATGCCTGTGACGAGAAAAGCTTCAGTGGCCTAGAAGGGAAAGTCAGTGGCAGGTAGAAGAGCTGGACGGGTGCCGTTTGTGGATGTTGAGAAAGGAGAGTCCCAGAATGAGGTTGTATCGTACACCTCTCATATTTTGCCCGTTCTAGAGGAGCCCTAGCTCCAGCATCCCCACTTTCTCCATATGATGCCTCAGGTCCGAAGATGCGAGAGCCTATTCAGTTGTTGAATCAGTTGGTAGTTGCTCAGGCCCAGCGCTAGTGTGTGGGTTATGGTGATAGGGTTGTTAGTGCCAGGGTCCGAGATTTTATTAACTTAGACCCTCCAGAGTTCTTTGGATCGAATCCAGAAGAGGACTCGTAAAATTTTATAGATGGGATGTTGAGGATGTTGCGGGTGATGCATTCTTCAGACACTGAGTCAGTAGAGCTGTCTTCCTATAGGCTATGGGATGTTGTTGTTCATTGGTATGAGACCTGTATGTGTAAATCGAGAGGTTAATACGCCCCACAATTGTGTGGCAGGAGTTTACCGATGCTTTTTTTTTTTTGCATCATTTTCCGCCAGAGATTCGACGTGTTTGAGCTTATAAGTTTCTTTACCTTAGATAGGGAAACATGAGTGTTTGAGAGTACAGTCTTTATTTTAATTCATTGGCTAGGTATGCTCCAGCTATGGTAGTTGAGATAGAGGATCGTGTTTACCAGTTTGTGAATGGATTGGGGCCACATATGATTGGTGACTGCATGACGGCCTCATTTCAGACAGGTATGGATATTTCTCGCATCCAGACAAATGCTTAGAATGTTGAGGGCATCAGCAGCAGCGGAGGGCCGAGCGTAAACATAACGGAGGCCAGAGTAAGAGAGCTAGATCTTCTGGTTTTGTTAGTGAGTTCAGAAGTGGTCAGAGGCAGCAGTTCTCTAGGCGTTTAGCCTATTCAGCGGCTAGCATGCCTTCACAGTTTTCAAGACCTAGATTTGATAGACCCACTCATCTTGAGCCGGGCCAGAGTTCCAGAGCTTTCGGTTCCCAGATCAAGAGTGGTTCTAGTCAGATGAGACCATCTCTACCGTAATGTATTCAGTGTGGGAAGTGACATGCTGGGTAGTGTCGCTTGGGTCTAGATGTTTGTTATACTTATGGTCGGCCAGGACACATTATGGGAAATCATCCCTTGAGAGGTGGTGGAGGTATAGTTCAGCCGACAGGGTCTACCGCTGGTTCGTAAACATCAGTACACCCTCCAAGGCAAGGTTAACAGAAATCAGCAGGCCACGGTAGAGGAGTGTCCAGTTCGAGCGGTCCTCAGAACCGCATTTACGCATTGGCTGGACGACAAGATCTCGAGTCTTCATATGATATTGTTATCGGTATATTATCAGTATCTTCCCATGATGGGTATGCATTGATAGATCCAGGTTCTACATTATCGTATGATACTCCTTTTATTGCTAGTCATTTTGGGGTGAAACCCGAGTCGATTAAACCTTTTGAGGTGTCTACACCTATTGGTGATCTAGTGATAACTAGACGAGTATACAAGAATTGCATAGTTATAGTCTGTGATCGCCATACTATGACAGATTTGATTGAGTTAGACATTGTAGATTCCAATGTTATTATGGGTATGGATTGGTTGGCATCTTGTTATGCTAATATTGATTGTAGATTAAAGACGGTTCGATTTCAACTTCCTGGAGAGCCAGTTTTAGAGTTGAAGGGTAATACAGCATCACCGAGAGATAGGTTTATTTCCTATTCAAGACAAGGAAAATGATTGTTAAGGGTTATATTTATTATTTAGTAGCAATGCCACCGACTCTTCAATTTGTTCCAGTAGTTAATGAATTTCCTGATGAACTCCCAGGTCTTCCACTAGAGCGGGAGATTGATTTTGCCATTGATGTATTACCAGATACGCAGCCGATATCCATTCCCCCTATAGAATGGCGCCTGTGGAGTTGAGGGAGTTAAAGGAGCAGTTGAAGGACTTGCTTGAGAAAGGTTTTATCAAGCCTAGTATGTCACCGTGGGGAGCACGGGTGTTATAGCTTATGCTTCAAGGCAGTTGTGGAAGCACGAGAAAAACTATCCAACACATGATCTGGAGTTAGCCGCAGTGATTTATGCATTAAAGATGTCAAGGCACTACTTATATGGCATTCATGTTGATATCTATACAGACCATAAGAGCCTTCAGTATATTTTCAAGCAAAAGGAGTTGAATTTGCATCAAAGGCGATGGTTGGAGCTATTGAAAGATTATGATGTTAGCATCCTTATCATCCCAGAAAGGCGAACGTGGTAGTTGATGCCCTTAGTCATAAATCTATGGGTAATATATCTGAGGTTCAGCCAAAGAAAAGGGAGTTAGATCGTGAAATTCGATAGTTAGCTAACCTTGGACTCGGGCAGTACAGGAGTTGCTATTCAGGATTCAACAGTGTCGTCCTTAGTAGCTGAAGTTAAGGAACTACAGTACGAGGATCCTATGTTAGCTCATTATAGAGATACAGCTCCTCTAAATAAGAAGACACTATTTGAGATTTCTGTAGATGGAGTTCTCAGATATCGCGGCAGACTATGTGTTCCTAATATTACAGGAGTGCATCGTCAGATCATGGGAAAGGCTCATTACTCCGTTATTCTATTCATCCAGGGTGACAAAGATGTATCATGATATTAAGGAAGTCTGTTGGTGGGACGGAATGAAGAAATACATAGCAGAGTTCATAGCCCAGTGCCCTAATTGTCAATAGGTGAAAGTTGAACATCAGAAGCCCGATGGATTATTGCAGGCTATTGAAATTCCGACCTGGAAATGGGAAGTAATTAATATGGATTTCTTTACAGGCTTACCCCATTCTGAGTAAGTTTAATTCCATATGGGTGATTATTGATAGACTTATAAAATCAGCCCATTTTCTGCCTATCAAAACTACTTACTCAATCAATGATTCTGTGAAGCTCTCTATATCAAAGAAATAGTAAGACTTCATGGGGTTCCGGTATCCATTTTCTCCGATAGGGGTGCACAGTTTACAGCCAACTTCTAGAGGTCCTTTCCGAAAGGATTGGGGACTCAAGTGAATCTTAGCATAGCATTTCATCCCCAGACAGCTGTGCAGGCTGAGCATACTATTCAGGCGCTCAAGGATATGCTACGGGCATGTGTGATAGACATCAGAGGTAGCTGGGATGACCATTTTCCACTTATTGAGTTCACGTATAATAATAGTTACCATTCCAGTATCCAAATGGCGCTATATGAGGCTTTATATGGGTAGAAGTGTAGCTCACCTATTGGATGATTTAAAGTAGGGGAAACTAAGTCAGTAGGGCCAGATTTGATTCAACAAGCAGTGGAGAAGGTCAAACTTATTTAGGATCGATTATTGGTAGCCCAGAACCGTCAAAAGTCTTATGCAGATGATCACCGACGAGACTTAGAATTCCAAGTTGATGATTGGGTATTGTTAAAGGTGTCCCCTATGAAAGGCGTCATGACATTTGGTAAGAAGGGTAAACTTAACCCTCGGTATATTGGGCCTTACAAGATTGTACGTAGAGTGGGCTAGGTGGCCTATGAGCTAGATCTACCTTCGCACTTAGACTAAGTCTATCCGATCTTCCATGTATTAATGCTTCGTAAGTGTGTCAGAGATCCTTCGAGAGTTGTACCCGTTGATGATATTTAGGTTAACGAACAACTATCGTATGAAGAAATTCCCATTGCTATACTAGATAGACAGGTTCAGAGATTGAGGACTAGGGATGTAGCTTCAGCTAAGGTCCTTTGTAGGAACAGGAATGTCGAGGAGATGACTTGTGAAGCTATGGAAGATATGAAGTCCAAGTATTCGCACTTATTTCCACTTTCAGAGGAGGTACAGACTGAGACACCATTGCCTTCAAGTGTGTAATGTTTCATTTCTCATCGTTACTAGTCGTGTGAGACCATTATTGTTATTGCTTGTTGCGGCCCTATATGGCGTTGCATATTTGGGGTGTTGTGATAGGTTGGTAGTGGTACAGTTACAGGGGAAACTCTACCAAATTTTTTAAAGATCTCTAGGAGCTTAACATTTGAGGACAAATGTTCTTAAAGGGGGAAGAATGTTATACCTCGTAGTTTTGTACACTGAGATTCGTTGGATGTTAGCTGTCCTAGTCTTAGACACTGGAGTTTTCTTCATTGTTATATGAGATTATACATGCCTATCTTATGGTTATGAGGGCTTAAGTTCATATTTATTAAGCTATGGAAGGATTAGAGAACAAGCGAATCGAAGAAATTAAGTTTGTCAAAACTTTGGGAAAACTTGGTAGAATTTAAGACAGGGTTTTTGGTCTAACTTGAGAGAGGTATATATCCAAGAATATGAGGATTTATAGAATGCATAACCTATGTAAATTCAAGTTAAGTGAGTCTTTTTTTCAATGCAACTGACGTATCACATATCTGAGAAGCACGAAATATTTTGACGGGCATTTTCACGGACCGTGAATAATTTCACAGACCATCAAAAAGGTGTTAGGCCACCGTGAAATGGTGGTAGTGGTGAGGAGATTCTAGAGCAGTTTCACGTCCACTTTCATGGTCTACAGAGGCAGGTAAGACATACAGATTGCATTAATTATGTCCTATGTTCTCTTATGTCTTTTCTTATTACTCTCATGCCTTACATACTCAGTAGTTCATCTGTACTGGTGGCCCTTTCTCTGAGAGCGCTGAGTTTCATGCCCATAGGTGTAGATAGACAGATTGGTGATTCACCTCAATAGGTTGCAGTTCAGCTGACGTTGGAGCACTCCTTTTGTTCTAGAGCTGCTGTCGAGTTTTGGCATGTCATTCTTTGTGTATACACGGGTACGTCGAGGCCCTATCCTGACTTCTTTATAATAGATGTTCCAGTAGAGGCTTGTATATAGTCATGGTATGGTCAGATACAGTCTATATTCTACTGTACAGTTTTGTCCAGTTTGGTTGTATAGTATATCTTTATAGCCTCATACCTTTTCAACACATCTCTTATATGATTAGCAGATCTCTATCTTGTTTATGATCATAGCAGTATAGTATATTAGCGGTGCTCAGCAGGTAGGGCTTGGGTGCCCGTCATGACCCTCCAGATTGGGTAGTGACATCATAGCTTCATGCTCTTTGCTCTATGTCTGTATTTCTTCACTTGGATTTATTCCATACTGGAATAAATCATGTCTTCGGCCTTGTCTAGGTCTATGACTTTGATCATGTGCTTGCTCTGTGTTACAACATGTTTGCAGACTTGGTTCATGTGCTTTGTCTACAACTCTCTTTATTCGAACAAAATATTTCTGAGTCACCTTAACCTTTTCTCCTCATGATCTCTTCTCTCATTCAACCACTGCACCTGATAACTCTTTGATATAGAACTTGTTTTCATGCTTGTTTATTTTCAGTGAGCTCCTCTATGACTGAGTAATCTTCATCTTCTTTATTCTGTCTGCATCTGTATATGTGAGAACATGTATGTGGACGTGTTCTATTCACCCTGTGCTTCTTGCTTTTCCCATCTGTCTCTAAACTGGTTCAAGGCTTTTGTTCATTTTTCCAATCATCAAAACTCAGACGTGCTAATGCCAATAGATATTCTGGTATACTTTCATAGTAGAGGGGAGCGCGAGCAACATTTGAGGATCGTCCTAGGGATTCTGAATGAGAATGAACTATATGTTAAGTATTCAAAATGTGAGTTTTGGCTCAATTTTTTGGAATTTTCGTGACATGTAGTGTCCAAGGATGGTATTATGGTGGACCCTAAGAAGACTGAGGCAGTTCGTAATTGGAACAGACATACATTAGTTATCGAGATTCAGAGTTTCATTGGTCTAGCTAATTGCTGTCGGTGTTTTATAGAGGGACTCTCATCTATTGCATCTCCTTTGACCAATTTGACTAAAAAAATATACCTTTCCAATGGTCGGACGAGTGCAAGGCGAGCTTTCAAAACCTCAAGACTTTGTTGACCATGGCCCCAGTTTTGACTCTTCCCATGAAGGGGGATTATTTTACGGTATATTGTGTTGCTTCATAGATTGGCCTTAGTTGTGTGTTTATGTAGACAGGAAAAGGTATAGCCTATGCTTCAAGGCAGTTGAAGGTGCACGAGAAGAATTACCCCACTCATGATTTCGAGTTGGCAGCAGTGATTTTTGCATTGAAGATTTGAAAGCATTACCTCTATGGTGTGCTTTGTAAGGTGTTTACTGATCATCGGAGCTTTAAAACATTTTCAATTAGAGGACCTTAATTGAGGAAACAGAGATGGTTAGAGATGCTTAAGGATTATGACATGACTATTCTTTACCATCTAGGCAAGACCAATGTAGTGGTGGATACCTTGAGTCAAAAGGCGGTGAGTATGGATAGCCTAGAATGATTCCAGGTAGGGGAGCGACCTTTGGCTATAGATGTTCAGTCTTTTGAAAATAGTATGGTGAGACTTGATATTTCGAAACCTGGCAAGTTCTAGCTTGTGTGGAGGAACGATCTTCTTTGTTAGAGCAGATTAGAGCCCAACAGTTTGATGATGCAAAGTTGCATAAGATTCGAGCAAGGTGCTAAAGGGAAAGGCCGAGGAGGTAATTCTCGATGATGAGGGTGTTTTGACAATCAAGGGTGGCATATGTGTTTCCCAAGTGGGGGATTTGACTAGAATGATCATCGAAGAGGCTAATAGTTCGAGGCACTCTATTCATCTGGGTGCTACAAAGATGTTTCGAGATTTGAAGCATCATTATTGGTGGTGTAGTATGAAGAAAGACATTGCGGGATGTGTGTCTTGGTGTTTAAAGTGTTCGCAGGTGAAATATGAGAACCAAAAGCCGAGTGGAATAACTCAGAGGATGCCTATACCTGAGTGGAAATGGGAACGGATCACTGTCATGACCTAATTTGGCTAAGCCATGCGGGCATTTATCTTTTCCATCTCGGTAAGCGAACCTTCAACCTAACGAAAAATAAAGACATAATTAAATAAATCAATCAAGCGGAAGAGAATAATCACGTAAGTCTCACAATAATATATTATAGAAATAGTGCGGAATAATGAAATGCCCCCAGGGTCTTGTCTAAGCCATACCAGAGCATCTAAGTAAAAATATACAGGTCTGGTATATAATAATACATTAATTTGTCTAAGTCTCAGAGTAGAAAAGTAAGACATGATAATAAGAGAAGTCTTCAAGGCAGCGAACATCTCGTGCTCACCCTGTAGACTCGAAGCAGTCCTGATAGCGACTATCAGCAACAAGAGACGGAGGAAGACCCAACCTAGTACTCTGCATTCATAAAAGAATGCTACAAGTGCAGATCAGTAGAAAACCACAGTACTAGTAGGTATCATAGGCGGACTAAGTATAGCTAGCATAATCCAGATAATAAAGCAAGATAGACAGATAAATCAACAAGTATAAGTCAAACATATTCGGAACCAACTACACATCATCGCCTAAATAGAGCATCTAACCCAAATGTGCCAAATCTCATTATGTCCGATCCGAAACCGACATCACAAGTAAAACACCAAATCAATTCAATATATGCCATGATGCAATGCAATGCAATAATGTATGCATGCAAATGCAATGCCATGATGCAATGCAATGCAATAATGTATGCATGCAAATGCAATGCCATGCAATGCTGTGTACACATGTACTCCGAACGGAATACCTCCACGTCTCGATAGCACAACCCAAGGTGACTCGCGAAGTCTAAGTGCCACTTGTCCCTAATCTTTGCCCAACAGACAGATGAGACCCCGGATCTTTACCAACTGGGGTTCTAACCGGCACCACCTTTGGGGACCTGCGGAGTCCATGCACTTACTCAATCCACGATTCCGGGACTAACATCGGATATCGAACTCTCACATCACTCTCATTTAAAAATCGAGCCTAGCTCATCACAGTGTTTCATCAAGTACCAACAATGTTTCAACAGTATATCATGAGAATGTGTGCAATGCATGTGCCAACATCAAGAATCTGATCAATATCACAAGTACCAACATGGGTATGCCAACAACATATCAATGTCACAAGTACCAACATGGTTACGCCAACAATATATCAGTGTCACAAGTACCAACATGAGTACACCAACAATATTATGAAAAGTCTACACAAGTCATATAGAACTCTATCCTCATAACAACATCCACTAGTAAAATACTACAATATCACAATCAAGATGGAACCACAGTTCCCAATATCTACTAACAACACGTAGTATCAACCAACACAATAAAACAATCAAGTCACAACACAACAGGGTGGCTAGCCCCAATCACACAACACGGCCCAACCTAAGGCAATATCCATCCCAACTTCATACCCGAAAGTTTACATGCTTTCTCCTACAATAAAATCTAAATATGCTTTGCTATACGAAGTCTCACCAAGGGTATGCTATAACCTACCTAGATGGCCGAACAACAAACACCAACAATCACTATTTTGCTTTTCCCTTCCGCTGAGCCTCAAGATCAAAGAAGTCTAGGTATATTCAAAATCTAGATTAGAAATCATGAAGAATGATACTTATATTGCTATCATTCAAACTAGGTCAAAACCAACCCTAGAATTTGGGGAAACGGGTCCCACAAGGTCAAAACAGGAACCTCGAGGGTAAATTATCAAATTAAACACTAGGTGATCAAAACGCATCAACTAATTGCTAAATTAACGCAAGGATTCACCTAAATTCGAAATTCAAGTAAAACCCCCAATTTTGGGTATAAACCCTAACTCTTTGACTCAAGAACTCAACATTAATAATGAAAGATATATGGTTAACATCCTCAGATACACCATAATCTAGCATAAACCCAATCAATTTCATCATTTAAAAGCCCAAGTAGAATATTCATGAAATCCACTTTTATCTTCCATTATTAAGGAACTAATAAGTAAAGAGGAATCTATGATGATTAGGAACAAGGAATTAGTAAAGAGGTTAGAAAGACTTACCACCAAGAGTTTTCTCCATGATTCTCCTAAAACAATCCCAAGAGCTCAATTTTCATAGTAGAATAAATGATAGACGAAGGGCTTTTTAATACACACTTAATGAAATAAAAGTCCTGATATCACCCAATTCGTCGGGGCGGTCTGGGTAATTCACACTTAGACGCCCCAACGGCCATCCCCCTGCAACAGCGGGGCCTCCAAGATGGCAGTGGTGCCGCTTTGGCGGACACCAGGTACCAGAATCCCAAAAGTTTTCTAAGTGTCAACTGAAATCCCGAACCACTCCCAAGGCCATCCGCTCATAAAGTACATACACAGACTCACATAAAAACACGCTACGAACGCACTCGTGGCCTTGGAATTTTCAACGGAGGTCTTGTTGACCGAGTCAACCCCCGATACCTCATTTCTAATTTTTCAACCCAAGTCCCAAAATGCATCCAAATGCATTGGGAACCGAAGCAGACAGACACTCAAGTTATAAATGACCATCCGAACCTCTTGGAATCGACAGATTTTCGAAAAAGGTCCGTTTACCCAAAAGTCAACTTTGAGTCAACTTTTTTTTGCTTTAAGCCCTAATTTCACAAAGAGTCACTCGAATAAAATCTAGACATCTCGGGAAGCGTGTCAACGGTCCGCTCGGGTCAAAAGTGAGCTAACCAAGCTCGAAAAAGGTCAAAAGGGTCGAAAATGCAATAACGACGAAACGGGTCATTATATGAACACCAATTAAACAATCGCTCGTCCTCGAGCGACAAGGAAGAAAGGATAGAAAATGCTCGAATCGGCAAAAACTGAAGATATCGACCACGCATGTCGGATTTCTCCTTACAGGAAAGATTTTCACCAAACAAAACTGAATCCCAACTAATGATACAGAAACCACCAAAACAAAGACTTCTCCAACACAGAAACATGGAAAACCGGATGAACATTCGGCAGATCTGGTGAAAACCTAACTCATACAACAAGGGTCTAACAACAGGTAGTCTCAAACAGGCCCGAGCACCTCGGCTCGCTTACCAGTCACAACTCTCTAAACTTAGCTCAAGCTCCAATTCTCATATCTCCATATTTGGATTTCCCTCGCAACTGATCCTCGAATAAATGAATTGCTTACTCGAATTCTCCGATTTGATAAAACCGCAACTCTGAACGCCATCGAAAGGCCCCACAACTACTTCCCCAACCAATGTAATCCTTTAAATCATGGTCACAACCATAACCCATTCTGAACCGATGAAATACTCTGATTCCGCTAACCTTTCCTTTGAACTTACTAGAGTCGTTTCTCGTACCACAATTCCTTAGAAACGTAAGAACACACATACCAAAATTCTAAACCCATAACTTACTTTTGTTAGAAAGAATCCTTGATTTAGCTGCGATCTCTACGCAATTCCATCAAAAATTGATCTTACCGGTAGCCAAATTGGTCAATTCTTAATCTTCTTAAACCTTCAAATCACAATGCAGGAACCATACCACTGATTATCTCGTCGAGCAAACAACTGATCACTATAAAGACCTCTCGCACAACAGTTCCTCCTCAAATTTGTACTAAGCTCATTGCAATCCATTATTCTATCCAAGTAAATGTTCTCAGAAAATTTCATCAAATCCACTAGGAAACCCTAACAAGGCTCGGTAAACCTGTCATACCTCAAATCTGAGCTGAAATACATCAAATCTTTAAATATCTTCCTGGAAATATAACCATAGACCATTAAGCTTAACTCGAACCGTGCTAACCCTAAATGAATGCACAACTTTCGAATATCACCAATAGTCATTAGAACCGACCTGAATTTCGAAACCAATCACGGCCATACCACGCGTAACAAATCCTATCTATCCCTTTCGACTCCACAAGTTGAGTCCTATCCAAGTTATCAACTTGGTGCCTAAGAGCTATACATTACGATTTCAATCATCATATTTCTCAACCTTTACCCGATACGCAATTTCGATACAACCCCGAATCTTTCAACGCGAAACCTGAAGCCTTATATAGTAATTATATAACCATCGAACCTCTCATAGTATCACCTCAAAAATATAACTCTAGTCCTTACATGATAGGGATTCCACAATCTTCTCTCTTAAGGCATGCTAACTCATCCACTGTAGTGTCACACCCCAATTTCCGATAGGGCATGATGGGCACCCGACCCTTACTTAGGGCCGAGCGAACCCGCTGACTCTCGTGTTACTCATAATCATACTGGGCCCTTAAACCATGAAATGAGCGCACAATGAAAGCTTTTCAAAAACATGTTTTTCGTCTTTCTCAAATCGAGGAAAAATCTGTGAACATATGAAATCTGTAATATAATGCATAATGATACATCGGCCTACAGAGCCGCTTACAAAACTGACATATTATATACATGACTCTGTCTGCAAAGTCTCTAACATAAACCAAAATACCATAACATAAATATTCGACTCGGCAAAAGACTCCGAAGGAAATGGAGCTCGCCAATCTCGGAACATCTTCTCTCGCTAATATCCTCTACTCATCCGTATACACACACGTGGCACGAAACGTAGCCCCCGAAGAAAGGAGGTCGACGGAATATGTACTGAGCATGTAAAGTGTGAAATACAGTAAACAGGGTCATACTGAATAAGGAGTACAGAAAATCATAAGACTTGACTATGAAACATAAATAAATAATCATCATATACACATGTATGTATTGTCATGCCCTATTTTTAACGGATTAAAACTAGTTCACAACTTATAAATATGTTTCCTCTGGTTTTGTAAATTTTTCAGAGTCGCCACCTAATTTTAGGAAAATAATAGGAAACCATTCGAAAAAATGCAAACTCCATTCTTAGTCATTGAAACCTGTGAGATTCTAGGTAAGGGTTTTATTTACCCCGAGGGGAAGGTATTAGGCATCCCTCAGAGCCTGTCCGAGGACAGTCTTTAAACTTAGTTTAATTAATACTAGAGGGGGATTATTATTTCTCATTTATTATCACCTATTTAAGAATTACGGGAAAGGAACTACTCTCTCGAAATTATTTGTATATATATATAAAAGGGATTTTAAAGTAATTATGACTATGCGAGCGAATGTATATTTATAGAGGAAGTAGTTAATGCTAATGTGCGTGAGGAAAATATGTATGATAATGATTTTATATAAGGATAGCATGTATAATATAGAATAAGGAGATGTATATTTTTATACGAAAATAATCTACATATGTGATAGTATAACCTAGGTGAATGCTAAAAAAAAAAATAGTTATGACGACACAGTAATACTATATGTGTACATATAATGAAAATGCGACTAAGGGAATTAATAAAAAATAAGATAGTACATGTATGGTATGCGCGTATGAAAATAGTATGTTAGTACACCCATAATAAAGGAAAGCAATTAAGACAAGATGTAAAATTATATGTATTAGGAATATATATATATATATATATATAGTTTTCAAAAGAGTACGTATGTATATTTTTAGAAGATGAGGTATAATATGATTGTTGTATATAAGGACAGTATATATAATGTAGAGTATGAAAATGTATATTTTTTATGAGAAAATAATATATACATGAAGTATATTAATCGTATAAATAACAAATATAGTGTAAAAGATATACTTTTAGAAATAGCCATGAAAAATATAATAATATGCATAAGCATCGTGATGTAGGTAAGTACACGCATAATGAAAAGATTGATTAAAAAATAAGATAGTATGTGTATCAAAATAAATACGTACCTTGTAGTTCTTGTAAAATAACTTGGCCACTATACATAAGCTTAATATGACGTTTTAAATTAAACTCAAAGAATTTGACACTCAATATGTTAGCATCAAATAAAAATGATTGCCCATGAAATATACTTCTTACCCTTTTGAAACCCGATTTAGATTGATCATTTTGTTAAAATGAATTAAAAAAGGGAACGTTAATTAACTTTAAGGAAGAAAAGAAAAGAAAAAATAAAAAAAAAATTCAGCCTTATCTGTTAGCTAGAAAATGTTTATAACCTGTGAAACACGCAAAATTAAAGGGAAATCATTTCTTCATCCTACGCTATCCATAAACCAAGATCTATATCTAAAGAAAAGCGGCCGATGACAAAGCTCGGTCATTCACGAGTTCACAAACAAACGAGAAATAAAATCCTACAAGTACAAACTCAAAAAAATGTTAGTCAGAGGGTGCGAATAGCGTATAATAATACAAAAAGATATAAAAATTTTTAAGAGAGAAAGAGGGACGGAGACGCTTGACACGAAAATGGGGGGGGGGGGGGGGGGGGGGCAGCTAGACGAGCACGCGAATGCAGCTGCTACTGCTTTCTTCTAATTCTGGGCAAAATCCGGAGTTGCCATAACTCCAAATGCTCCCAAAGTTGCTCATGAGAAAAAAAAAAAGAAAGAAAGAAAAGGATTAGAACAAGATCCAACCACAATTGTTATAAAATAGATAACATACGAGAAACTACACACTATCAATTAAGCAACATAGATCCTTATGGCAATGGGCAAAAGACAACAAGAAACTTCTGTGGATAAATAAGAGACGGACCTAATAAGCTTGATTTTTCTGGCGCGTGAATTAAGCTCAAATTTCAAAAATCATTTTAGGGATCCCAACTTACTACCTACTAAACAATAAGCAAACAAAGAGGACTAAACGAAATATCAAATATGACAGTGTCACATTGTTGCAACAAATGCTTTATCTAAACGCTCAAAGTATGCTGAATTTAGCCTTTTAGGCACGTCGATACACAAAACCAGATTCAACTTTTGAAATCACAAGGCATGCTTCCAATAAATAGAAATGAATTAAAGTGTTTAAACTTGTATCAAGTCTAAATGAAACTTCATCTTGAAGAGAATGGCAAGTTTCTTATTTTTTTTTTTTTTAAATAAGAAATAAAAACCAATGCAATATGTAAACTAATGCAAGTTTTCAGAAAAATAGGGATAGCATATTTCCAATCAGATTCAATACTACTGTTTTAAAATCCTTCTTTAATCCCAAAAGAGAAGATCTAAAATGGTTTGAAATTCCTAAACTCTCCTTTGGAAACAACACTCAGGATTCCAAGAGAACAAGTTGGCCTTCTTATCTCTCTACAATTCTACCAAAATACAGTCATTACCCAATAATGGCATCAAACACTTCTTAGAGTAGTGCTTTAATAATAAAAGAAAGGTCAATATTATCTTAAACTAATCAGCCAGCAGTTTTCAGCAAACACCAGATCTGAACGTATGAACTTTTACTGCAAAGTATGCTAATTAGCTTGGTGGTTCATTTATAGTTTTAAAATACATACATCCAAGTGTATTTCTAACATATTCCTCTTAGTTACATTCCAAGAAAAAACGTGAGTTTCCTCACAAAAAAAATTGCACTCTTTAACAGAGATTAGCCAAGTCGGAAACATGCCAAAGACCCAAACGACACCTTTGCACTTGCGAACCTCATAAGCAAAAAATGATCCAACAGGCTCATATTAAACTTAGTTCTCTCAAGTGAAAATCTTACTTACCTAACTGAATTTAAATGTATAGAATTTACTACTTGCGGGCAAATAATACAGAAGAAGAGATATCTAGTTCATAGCACAGTAACTGAAGGAACAACTAGAGACTAGCTTAGACATGAAAACAGATCAATTAGACATGTACAGGAGACCAACTTCTAAAACATGTTTGATGCCTTAATACTAGCATAAACAACTGAAGCTCAAACTTAAAACAATAATTATGATACATAATCTAGTGCTAAGTTTAGATCACACAGACTCAAGTTTTAGCAGATAGTTTTAAAGAAAACATCTCAATCTCACACTGGTTAGAAAAAAAAAAAAGAGAAAACAAAACAATAAAGGGAACGGAAGGAAATATCACTGAATTCTTGAAGAAGATCCTCAGCCAAGATGCACAAAACATGTAGGTTTGAAAGTCAAGATGGGTCAAATAAAAGGTTTAGAAAATTAGTATTTAGTTATCTGAAACACTTTTAAAAGGGGTATTTAAACACCTCTATTGATTGCATTTAGACAAAATAGTAGTAATTCTTTTAAGAAACATACTTAAGTTAAAACGACTTCAATCATTTAAACAAAACTAAAGTTAAAGGGAAGACGACAGCCTTAGATAAATAATAATAATTCTTCTACTCCTCAAACTTATCAAGATGTGCCTTAAAAAAGGCAGATTGAATCATAAGAGAGGACCAGTTTCTACACCATTTTCAAAAAAAATAATGAAGTTGAAGATATTCGATGTTTTGAGATGTATTTTAGCAAACTCTTTGATCTTAAACTAACTTTAGAAAAGTTGCACATAATTTTCCACAACATTCATGAAATATGCAAGGAAGCTGAAATTGAACCCAGACAGTTTGACATGATCGGTAGGTATGGTTTTGAAACTGGGACAAATAATGGCAAACATGACTCAGTCATATTTCATGATTTTAAAGAGAAAAACTCAGATAAATTCACTTGTTTGAAGGTAGAACAGTACTTAGCTACTAGTTTATGAAAACAGACAACTTCAAGCTTGTCAAAAAAAAAAAAATGAAAAAAAAAAGAAGAAGCTAAGTGTACCTTTATTTCTTCATTCTGACTCTCGGTTCCTAAACTAAATGTTTCAATAAACTCGGGTGGACCTGAAGTGTCCTGACAGATTTCAAGCAAGTATTTGACCAAATATGTTAATTAAAGTTGAATGAAAACATACTCAAATCCTTTTCACTCGTTATTAAACTCAGTGACCAATCTTGATTTCAGAACTTATTACCTTCTTTTGAAAAATACCTTACTTTAAAAGAAAAACCAACAATCACTGAAGATGTGCCCCAAGAAAGCTTGTTCCTGATATACGTTTCTGATCTATTAAACATTATTTTTAGCTGGAAAACAAAATTCCAAATCAACAATGGTTGCTCTTACCAAAAATAGAAACTCCACCCTATTATAACTACTAACACAGTAGAAGAGAAATCAGATGCATCATGTGGGAAGTAGAATTAAACTCGAGTGAAATAAAGACAATGAAGGGTTAGCCAATTCATATTTCATTGTAACATTACAAGAGAATAAAGAGCAGCTACGTACGCATGAATAAAGGGAAAGGCTAGACACTTAGTGAACACTTAATCCTCTAACTTGAATTTAAAGCATTGAAGAGAAAAAAAAAAAAACTACTATGACTAATTTATAACTTTGACTGAACCCAAAACACATAACTGAACTTAAAACATTCACAAGAATACATTAAGAAGAGCTTATAAGTAAACAAACCAGCAATGTCATGTTCAAAGCCGTTATCAGGTTGTTTCCCTACTGCCTATTCTACATTATAACAAATCCTCAACTCAGACTCATCAATGCAAGAAACTTGTTTTCTCAAATGCAATCCTTTAAATACCAGATTTATTAAGGTTATCATGAACACATGGATCAAAACAAGATTAGGTTCTTCGATGTCTTGAAACCTGGACCCTAAGTTAGACCAAGATGAACTTCCTCTCAATCAAGCACACACATTGATGGGAGAATAAAAGTCAAGATAGATAACAACCTTATGTCAGAACAATGCTCTTAGCCCCTTTGAGGTTTATATTTTCATAAAGAGCACATTTAGCATAAGTAAAACTTAATAGCGAAAAGGAAAGGGTGATAAACTGGCCTAGAGGTTCAATCCTATAGTTTTATTCCTTTTAAACACATGATGTTGATATTTACTGAGTCTAAACTTATATGATGAACAAGCCTGCTAATTACGCCATAAGATCTTGCTATTCGAACCATTCAAACAAACCACATTATCCAGAATGATATCCTCATTTTAAAAGGCCTAATCAATCCAGATTTAAAGGGGTATCATTCGACTAAGATCAATTACCATATTCAGATATAAGTTATGGGCGTTTCAAACCAAATACACATTAAGGATCTCAACCAAGGCGTAATCAGCCTTGATCAATAGTGAACAGTTTTAAGATTAATCATAACTTGAACTGATCTACACGAATTCAAAAGCAAGTAGAACTGAATGGAAATAAAATTATGACAAGGAAGAAAATTGCATGCTACAAATCAGCAACTCAACATTAAAACTAACTAAATTAATTCTAACCAGGTAAAACCAAGACTAAAGGTAAATTACATTTTTTTGTCGAGCAGCGACGGGGTTAAATGCATACTTGATGAAATTAGTCGTTCTACACTAATTTACGACGAAATGAAGAGAGAACACATTCTAACCAACTAAACCAGATAAACGACGAGAAACACTTGAACGCCTACATTTCTACTTCTATTAATTTAACGGCAGAATTTCAGCCATACCAAATGGGAGTCAAACAGCCCCGAAACAGTCCTCAGGATATAAAAAAAACTGATTTGAAGCAAGACGACGTCACTGTTCACATGTTCTTCAAGCTAAATTATCACTTCCTTTTTTTTAGTATAATAGTTTGTATTAATCATTTCGTCGCACAGATTCAGAGCAACAAACAAACTCGAATAGACCGAGACGACACAATCGACAGAGTGATTCAACGACTACATTTTTTATTTCTGAATTGAAAATGACAAGGAAACGAGAATGTTTACCTTCTTTAGGACAGCGAACTGGGCTAATGTCGTCATCGAGTCTCCGAACCCGCTCCAAACAGTCCTTGCTCAGCCGAGAATTAAAAGAAGGGATTTCGACGATCAGAAACTTAGAATAAAAATAAGATTTTCACAGAATCCAAGCTTTAACAAAAAGGGATTTTTTGAGAGGAAAAACTTGTGAAAAATAAAGGGATTTTCGTGGTTCTCCACCTCCTTGAACTTAAGGGGGATTTTTAACTACCAAGAAAACTTATGAAAAATTCGAATTTCTCAAATGTTGAACTCGTTTCTTCAACAGGCGATAGAGGCTGATATTTATAGGCAAGGCTGAAGGGGCTATTCAACAGCTCCACAAATAAGCAAGAAATCGAAATTCAAAAATAAGGGAAAGGGGAGGAAATTTTGGGAGATACTTTCAACAGATGAGATGATGAAAATAGGGATGGGCGTACCCTGAAATCGCACATGGAGCCTGCAAGTTTCAGAGATGAAGTGTGGGAAAAGAGAAGAGGGATGTAGGTAGCGGATTTTGTGGGATGTTGCTGTGGTGGTGGTGAAGTGATGGAAGTGACGGGGAGTGGGGTGGGATGGTGGCGTCATGGTGGGTGGGCTGGTTGAAGGGGAAAGGAGAGAGAGAGGGTCGTCTGGTTGAAGGAAAGAAAAAGAGTTAGGGATTAGTTTGGTTAAGGCTGATTAGTTTTAGGGGCCTTGGGCCGGGTCGGGTCGTGGGGAACTGGGCTGGGGCGGTCGGGTTTTGGGCTGAGTTGGTTGGGCCACTGATTTGGGTTATGGGTAAAAGGAAATTGACCCAATATTGTGGATAGGTAATTTAATTTCTAATCCCCCTCTATTTCAATCAATTAATTAAAATATGCTTCTTCGTCTTGATTAATTCCCACAAAATGTATACCTATATAAATTATGACACAAGTAATTTAGTATACGCATTTAGTTTAAAAATAGTATAAAAAAGATGATTAATACGGTAATAAGTAAGATTAAAGGAAAAACGCCAATGCCAATATTGATATACGAATATCAACATTACTATTATCATTATTCTTTTTTTTTTTCGAATGATTTTAATTATAAAAAAAAATGTTTAGTCCTTTTCAATTATAAAATGTGATGTTTGGTCATTTTTAAGAGACAATAAGAATGTTCTTAATTTTAGCGAAATATATCTCAAAAATAGTGTAATAATTGGCGAAAAATATTCCAAACTCATTTTCGGGGAATTTTCACGACTGAGAAGCATAGTGAAATTAATTAAATAAAAAGGAGGGCCAAAATTGGGTGTCAACATGTATAACGTGTCCCAGCCCTCTAGTGAGGGACTCGGTAAGTAAAATCATCATATACAATTACATATAGCGTGTCCCGGCCCTCTAGTGAGGGACTCGGTGAATAGAATCATCATATCATCATGTCATCATATTATCATATCATATATCACATGCGGTCCATAATGGGACCCGGACGAAACGTGGTCGCCGCCCCCATCTGCGCCACAACACATCATACTTCGGAATATTGCGTATCTCCGAACACATCATGTTCGTATCACATCATACTTCGTAACATATCATACTTCGTATCACATCATACTTCGTAACACATCATACTTCGTATCACATCATACTTCGAAAACACATCATACTTCGAATATAAAGATAGTGCGCACGATACATAACGCCGGGACTCGGCGAAAGATGTAACAACCATACGCACGAGCGAATCGTGGGTAACCATATGCATATAAGACATCATTACGGACCCGACGGATAAGTAAGTAATCATACTCGGGGGTTAAGATGATAGTCACATTAAGTTCTTTCATAAAGTCATCAGAACCAAACATAGAAAAGTCTCGGGGGCCCACAGACAAGTATCAAACCAATCCGAGCCCGCCTATGAAAGTTAGAGACATTATTTGTTATAGAATCATTTGCGAACATATCAAAGCAATCCTATTTCCGTCTATGAAAGTTACGGTCATTATTAGACATAGAATCTTTTACGAACAAAAATTCCTTATGCAACATTTGAAATCCAATCATACATAAGACTTAAGGACCATAATACAACCATATTAAGAGTGCCAACATCAAGAGGTGAATAAGAATCGTAGACATGCTCGGATCTTTAAGAATAGAGTTACCCCGAGGCTCGTATCATAGCCTATTTACTCCTAGGACATGCCAAAAGAAAGAAGGGGTAAGCTTTACATACCTCGTCCGCTTCCTAAGTTAATCTGAACTTAAGTCTCGGCTTCTCAAAATCTACAACAACGTCGTTAGACACCAAACATTAGTCATAAGCACTTAGGAATCCAATTCCAAGCTAGCACTTTATCTACAGAAATTTGGGCAGCATTTCCCCTATAAATTCAACAACCCCGAGAATTCAACTCGGCCAAATCATCAACAACAATACCAACAATCACATTAGCGACATCAACAATCAATTCAAATCACATTCTAACGTTAGCAACCTTCTTCCACATAATTCGACGGCATTCCATTTTCATTCAATTCAACTACATACAATTAAGTCAACATCAATGCTCGCACATTCAAATACTAATCCGAAATCATTCAAACAAGATTCAAGAACACTTCAACCAATCCGCACAATATTCAAACAATCCAACTAAAACCTCACTCCACCCGAAACCTCTCCAACCGGACAAGAACAACAACAACACATTCTCTTCCTTCCAAATTTATAAACTATACTAACAATCCACATGTTACAATATCATTCATGTAAATGCAAGAAACTATATTACCAATACACTAACTTCTACATTAGCTCACCTACGGTTTCAACTCCAACTTGTACCATCCAATACCTTCATTTTTATCACATAATCCATAACAACAACAACCAAAATACCAAGTAAAATTTGTTCATCTTACCCTACCAAAACAGCCCCTATACGGCCACACATCACATACATAAATTTCATGATTTTCATCCCTTTTTGCACACTACAACATGTACAAATCATTCATAACATATGAAAGAGAAGATTGAACCTTACCTTTTCCACTTAGTTCTTCAACTTGGCTAAGGTTGCTACTTGAATTAATACTTGTTCTTTCAACTCCAACGACTACTCCACGTTGTTATGCACCTTCTAAGGAGTTGAAATGCTTGAGAAAAATATTTTTTTTGATCAATTTTCCATGGTCTTGTTCGGTTATTGCCATGGCCGAATGGCTCTCTTGGTTTTTCTCCAAGTTTCTTGAATTTTCTTAAGTGGAAAGATGACTAATTCTTGCTTTGTCATCAACCATCTATGTATATATAGGTAGCCTCTACAAATACAAGGTGGACACATGTCCCCTCTTATGGCTCAAGACAATTGGCCAAGCCATGTGTAGGGCCCACATAGCCACACGGCCACTTGGCCACTTTTGGCTATTTTATGAATTTTTTTTTTCAACTTTTAGTCCCAAGTTTCCTTAATATTCCCATCCAACAAAATTCATAAGCATCTTGTGCATTACACAAAATCGAAAAAAAAATAGCCTTGCCCATAATTTGTCGCAACTAACTTAAAATATTCCAACGTACAAAATACGGGATATAACATGTAGAACGTTATGAAATTTATCTGACGGTGTACCACCAAGCCACTTCTTATAACCTCAACATGTCGGTGCACTGAAATTTGCTTCTCACTAGTCATTGATCATGAACTTGATGGAACTCTGTCATATCACATAGTCGATTCCTGTAAATTTCCTCCTTAAGATCACGCAACAATCACATCCCAACTGGAATATGCAAAAAAATGACACCACAATCCATACTGACCCAAGAAATTCCCAAGATGTACCTTTTTCTTATTGATTCACAATCATCTATACCATTTCTCGACTCGTCAATTCCTAATTTTCTAATCACTTCACGATCATCGATACCGTAATCAATCCTCGAATCCACTCTATCAAATACCACATAATCATAAATCTTGCAAGCTGGCCGAATTAACCCTGGAGATAGGATCGTACCACACACTATGCACATTAATGTTTCCTTAACGCTTACCACTCTGAACTAAACGCTCTCTGAATTCGGTGTATCACACAACAATATCACTAATATCCTTATGTATCCCACTGAATCGTGCTTGCCTGAATTGCCTTACTCAATTTCCGAATTGTATACCGAACTTAACTCAGTTAACCCATCATCGCTTATTCTATCATTTCAAATACCCATATTCACTAATCCCTTTTCTAACATCGCTAGTAGCGGGATCTAGAAAATTTTACACAACGAAGACAAGGTTCCCAACCTTAGTCCACCACTGATCTCTATTAGTCTAAGATATAACCGAACATACCAACTCATCCATAAACTCTCAAGCCCACTCTGCACTGTACAATCGCAACCAAGCTCTCACATCATAACTCTTGTTTCCATGATTTTCTTGCTGCCCTTAACCTCGCAGATCCCGATCAACCTCATCGGTCACTCTTTTACTGTACGTCATGATATAATGCCCCCGCAGTCCAACACAACTCACGTACTCATGTTACCTCACCTCAGTCTTACGAACCTAAATCTCTTGAACCCGATAGCGAGATGCCTATAGAGGTTTTATTTTTTTCGATTCGTACTTGCACTTGCCTCATTTATAAAGAAAAGTGTCCCGGGGAAGTACGATTGTTAATCATACCGGAAAAAAGAAAAAAATATACTTCTACGTGGATGGTACTCTAAATGGATATTATTTTAGAGTCGCCACCTAATTTTTAGAAAATTAGGAAAACCAGTTCAAAAAGGGTTCATTTGAAACGGTTAAATTTTAAAAGAATCCTAATCTAACCAAAGTTCGGGTAAGGGTTGTGGTGATCTCCCGGGAAAGGTGTTAGGCACCCCGGTATTAAAGATCCGTAGAATACGGTTGACCTGCGGGTTCTAATAGTATGCCTTTGTAGATATGAATTGTTTATGGTAAACAAATTGTTTCGGCTCATATTTCCGCAACAAAAAAATTTCGTCCTTCATGCGAAATATATTACATTTCAAGAAATAAAAGTGGTAAAATTTTACCCAAAATTGGGCATTTGGGTGTCGGACTAGAACACTTAGGCTAATACCCGAAGGCTCTTAACCTAAGTAGGACTCTACGTAAGTCCACCCAAAAATAGTTCTGAAAAAATACTTTTTAAGTATAAAAAATAGTTTTTAGGAAAATAATTTTAGGCATACTATTATAGTCCGTATATTAATCGTATTCTACATATATATAATCCGTTTTACTCTATATTTTGTCAATTTTTAGCCAAATTTTATTTTTTGGTCGAAGTCTAAATAATCACGATTGGTCCCACAAGTTCTGAATATTAATCCAAATCAGTGCACATGTCCAAGTCCACAGGTTTCATAAACATCAATTTGGTCCTTAATTTCCCAAAATCAGCAGTTTTAATCCTTTTATCCAAATCAGTTCCAAGTTTGCATAGATGCCTCAAAATTAGTTTTATCCTTTGTAGCAAATTCATTTTTTGGCGACTTTAAAATACGTGATACTTTTATAAGTGTTCCAATTTACATAATAATTGCCCAAATAATAATTTAAAGTACATAATAAAATAGAGATAGAGAGATTGGGCCGACTAAGCCCAAAAGGAGGTATTTATGCAATCGGGTTCATCTTAAACCCAACATATGCTCCATTTCGCTCCAAGAGAAATGTTGACTCGATCTAGATACGTTAGAGGGCCCCAACCAATGGGTTTTGATGGACAAAGATACAAAAGGGTATACATGATATTAGTATACGTTCACAAATTAAACTAAGTACAAGATTAAAGAGCTATAATAATTATTATAATTTCAAAAAATGAATTACATCAGATTTGGGCCAAGCCCATATGATAACAACTCAAAAACTGTCACAAATATCGCAAAAGAAAGCCCAAAACAGTGATAGCAGCTCAGGTGTAAAAATCGCAAGTGACAAGCCCAAACCCATTCTTTTCTCAAATTTTCTAAGTGTCAAAACTATCATATATGCGATATACCATTAGCCTTCCCATGAAGAGCAAACCCCTTTAAGGGGCATACCCTCCATATACACTTGATATACGCTATATTTTCCATTAATATTAACTTTAAACTACCACATTCAGATCACTTAACAAGTTCAAATCTCTTAAAAGAAATTCCTCATTTTTTCTTAAAAAGTCAAACATTTAACTATCGGTCAAGGCTAACAAACAAGCAAGAGTTCTGTAATAGACAACCTCAAATGCCAAATCTCAACACACATAAAGAAAGAATGTCATAGAAAGATTCAACTAATCACGGAAACAAGGAAATCAAGCAGTCTTAAGCAATGCAGATGTTTGGTAATGCAAGGCAAATCAAGTGTCAAAATTCAGAAAACAGTCATAGCATAATCAAGGGGAGCATGACACACTCTTAGGTGATAGAGCAAGCAGTTTTAACCACGGAGGCGCAAGTAAAAAAAGCTATATAGGTTTAAGAGGTGTGAAAGAAAGGAAACAAGCTAAGACCATAATCACACACTCATGATCTTAGTTCTTAAATTTTTAGAGGGGAATCAACAATCAAAAGAGACAGAGTATTAAAATATTTAATCAAGAGCTTATTTTAGCTAATGGGAAACTAAACTAATGCTCAAAACCCATTCTTAGAACCTATTTACTGCTGATCAAAGGGTCACAGAGGCAAGTTTTAGGATCCAAAGTCATTTTTGCACCAATTTCAAGCTTAAACAAGTCCAGATATCCAAAGGTTATAGGGTGCAAACTTACCATAGTCCCTCAGGTCCCTCTATTCTAGTTTAAGTTCATCCATAGATCAGAAAGGTTCAGCTAATTACAAAAGATTATCTCAGTATGAAGCAGTCCCATAGAAAACATTGTAGAGCTTTAGAAATAACAATTTTAACTCATCTTTATGCCTAAAACTAAGCAGATAGATCCACACACAGATGTAAGATCAAGCAAGATCCTAATAGGACATAAAGAATAATCCAAAACAGGATCAACAAGTCCATAAGAAAGTAAAAAGGAGCATGAAGCTATCTTAGGTGTAAACATAACTCAACCGCAACCTCAAAAAATCTCAAACAGTAGGAAACTCACATGGGAACCATTACAGGTCTGTGGGAGCCTAAAATATGACTAAAGAAGGTTCATGACACTATCCCAAATTCAGAACACCCTATTAAACATGTCTAGGTTACAAGCAACCAAACAGAGGTGGGGAGACATATATATGAACCCCAAAAACCTATAAACAATCTACCAAGGCAAATGCAAATAGACAGATGCTATACTTACATTTTTCATATAAAAAAAACATTCTTTTGTTTCAGTTTTAGCATTGCACCAAGTTCAACAGGATCCAATTTTATTAGGTTCATCAAGCTTAGTTAAACTCTACATGGCCATAGTATAATCCCATCTGATCATAGAAATCATCTAAGTTCATAGCCAGTTTCCAAAATCATTAGCAAATTCTCAAAATAGCTTTAACTTAGTCTGGTTCACAAAGAAGTTAAAGGAACCATTATAGGATCAATAGGACCACATCAAGCAGACAACAAGGAATTCTGAGCATAGGATAGCCAAGACAAGATGAAACAGTCCAAAAGAAAGAGATAAGAGCATGGTATTGTCCCATATGCAAGCTATAAGTCAACTTAGGGTCACATTGAATTCAATAAACGGAAAAGGCTCAAATATGCCATCCAACTATCGGAAATGGCTCATTTATGCCACTCGTCAATAGTTTGGCTCAGTTATGCCATTGAACTATAGGAAATGGCTCATTTATGCCATCGAACTATAGGAAATGACTCATTTATGTCACTCATCAATAGTTTAACTCATTTATGCTATCGTCCGTTACCAAAATGACTCATCCATGCCATTTTTTATTAACGCTGATTTTCTAATACCAGATAGGACACGTGGCCTCCAATTAGAGGTCTACGTCGTTTAATTAAACCAGTCCAATTTTAAATACCAAATTAATAAAAAATCCGATCCATACACCTTACCCACCCAAAACCATAATCTAGTTGGAGGCTACGTGTCATATATGGTATTGTAAAACCAGCTTTAATGAAATATGGCATGGATGAGTCATTTGGGTAACGGGCGATGGCATAAATGAGTCAAATTATTGATGAGTGGCATAAATGAACCATTTCCTATAGTTCGATGGCATAAATGAGCTATTTCCTATAGTTCGATGGCATAAATGAGCCAAACTATTGGCGAGTGGCATAAATGAGTCATTTTCGATAGTTGGATGGCATATTTGAGCCTTTTCCGTTCAATAAATAAGAAGCTTCAAATAAGAGCAATAACAGGTTCAATGAGTCCAAAATAGGATCAAAAGGGGTACATAATACTGTAATAGGTTATTGATAGAGTTAAAAGTGTCATATGGTCCAAACAGTGAGCCAAGATCACAAGTAAAGGTCAAATAAGTATTAATGGCAGTTGTAATCAAACATGATCAAAGGGCAAAAATTCAAATAGAGGCACTTAGCATTCCAGAGGTTCAAAAGCTGTTAAAGAGGGCATGGCACTATCCTAGGTCCTTCCATAGCATTTTGGTCATAATTTAGTTTCAAACAAACAAATAGGGACAAGGGAGGCATATGAGGCAGTCTCAAGTTCTACAAGTAGACAGCAAAGAAGTGTGTTATAAAAGCAAGTATCACATCAGTTTTCTAAAACAGCTTAAGTCCTAGTTTAAAATCTCTATACCTAGCCTATTAGGGGATAATGTTAGGTAAAAGGAAACAAGAAAACTGTAAGCAACACAAGTGTCAAATGCAAGTCACACTATTTATATTTTAAACAGTAAATTCTGCTCTCTGTTTTAGCATGATAGTAATCTCAACAAGGTTCAATCTCTTAATCAACTCATAACACCATTTTGGAAAGGAAGTTTTAATCAGAGATCAAGTTTCGAAGACTCAAGCACATAGAGGGAAGGAACAAGGAACTGAGCTACTACTAAGTTCTGCTTTTTTTTACTTTCTAGGTTTAGTTAAAATCCCTTTCTATACCTCTACTTATTCAACAACAAGAGTACATGAAGCCTACCTATTGAGCACTTCAAAAATCCAAAAACAAGACATAACAGTTTTCATGATAATCTAGATGAATGACTAATAAAAAGAAAGACAAGTTATTACAAGATTGAGACCTATACATAATAGTTAGGAATACACCCTCCTTCTTCCTTTTTAAAGTAGTTTCTAGGCAAATATTGGCAATACACACCGATTTAGAAGTAATCTTTAAGTCTTCAAAAGATTCAACTAAAAAGGAGGTTTCAGAACCTTAAGTTAACCCTTTCAAAAGATATTGGACTGTTAAGAGTTATTCAAGACCAACAAATGATGGAAAGGGATCAAATTTATTTTCCAAAAACATATTTATTTTCCAAAAACATAGACTTAACAGATTTCTAGAAAAAAGATTCAAATTCTTTTATAATGAAGCCTATCTAAAGCCATATTTAGACCCCAAAAACATGTCAAACCAGTAAACTAGTAGACAAAATTGATTCATGATAAACAGACAGGACCATCTTCATAGCATGATGAATAGAAATCACAAGAACAAGACTAATCACTTAAACTTTTAATGAAACAGTTCCATACAACAGAGCTGGAACCTCAAACAACTTAATACAACAAGACTAAACTCCAAAAACACCATCCTTTATATCACATTTAGTTCCTAAATTCCAAAAGGAAAACAACAAAACAAAACCTCGACATGATTCAGAAAATCCAGTCATATTATAGCAGTTTAAACAACATCAACACTTTACCATCAACTAAACTAAGGCAGTAATGCATTCGAATCAGTGAAATAAAGCTCAAAACGCATATTTAAACAACAATGTAATTATTTAAATTCATATAAAAGCTGAAACTGAATAAAAGAGTAGTATAGAGATATTACCTCTTACAAAGGCAACCCAAAGATCAAATGGGGAGATGGAATCAAGTCTTCAACAACAAACACTCAAAAACCCTTTACAAAGCCTTTTCCTTCTTGATTTTCAAAATATAATGTACTATTTTCGAACAATATCTTCTATATCATAGTAGTATATTGTAAGATACATACATATATACATATATATACATATATACATATATATATATACCTATATACATATATATACATATATATACATATATACATATATATACATATATATACATATATACATATATATACATATATATACATATATACATATATATACATATATACATATATATACATATATACATATATATATATATATACATATATATATATATATATATGTATATATATAAATGTAGGTATATAAGTAGTATATTTTTGGGTAAATTATGATGAAGAGACTCAAACCTTAGCATCGAGTAATAGTAGCAGTTTTCAAAAAAAGAAATCCCCTAATTTTTTACACTTACTGCCTATTTATAACATGCAAATTAACTTAGGGATGAAAAATGGAAGATTCTAGGTTCTCCACCCGAATTTCCCCACCCAAACCCCCCCCCCCCCAAATTCCCCACCTCATCACACAAAATCTAATTCAAACGAGTAATGACAAAATAAAATACAACACATTGTACTAATTCGCACTAAAATCACTAATTTTACGCGAATTGTACGAGGAATAACAAAACGGATTCAAATCGTACATACCAGATGGCCAGTCGTACACCAAAGACACACAAAACAACAAAATCATACCAATAAACAAACAAATAGGACCGTTAAAACCTCATACGAAGTGTAGACATAACCAAACAACCCCCCAGCCGTCGAGCAAATCGCCACACACCCCCTTTTTTGGGGTAGTGTGGTAGCATAAGATGGCTAAAGCCTTAAAGGCTCGCCCATGGCATCTCATACCACAAAAAGGGATGGAGAAATACCCGTCTCAGGCCGAAAAATGGTGGAAACACGGCGGAGGGGCGGTGACTAGTGGTGGAAAACCTTAGCGCCACCATCAGAATCTCTCAAAGAGAGGGAAGTGAAATTAGGGTAGAAAGGGGTAAAATGACGCGTAAATGATAAGGGGGATTGGAAGGGGGGCGGGTTGTGGGGCAGGTATGTATATTAATTACTCCCTCCCTTTAATAAAAATATAACACAACTTTTTAAAAATATAACACATAATTTAAGTTAATTAACTTAAAACGCTCTCATAAAATAATATTTTGGCGAAATAAAATTATAATACATCGTTTTAAAATACGAGTTTCGAGACGAGCCCAATATTGATATACTTCCGAGTAATATTTAAAAATGCGAAAATACAGTCAAAATGAGCCGTAATTCATACGTCGTCTTTAATTAACAATTTTTTCGAGTTAAACGGAGCGGGATATGTACTTTCTTTTTGAATTATATTATGAAAGTAAATAACTCGTAATTTTCTTGCAATTGTCAATTTTGTACAGAATAATTAATTAAATGTCAATTTTTTGCAATTTTCTAGGGATTTTGAAATTTAAAATTTTCGAGGTGCATCCTTGCTCCATCTTTGACTCGGGAATTTTAAAAATTAAAATACGCATTGTTACACCTATCACTTTTAGAGCATGAACACGCCACGTATTTCACTGTATTAATGGAGTATCGGAGACGTCCCGTGAAGTTTTGAAAGGTACAAGTCATGGGAAGTACGTAACAATGAAGTAAAGGATGAATTATGATCTCGTAAGTCATAACCGAGAAGAACAACCTTGGAAAAAAAGGACAAGACCCTTATCAAGTAT
This sequence comes from Lycium ferocissimum, assembly GCF_029784015.1. Taxonomy (NCBI): domain Eukaryota; kingdom Viridiplantae; phylum Streptophyta; class Magnoliopsida; order Solanales; family Solanaceae; genus Lycium; species Lycium ferocissimum. The sequence continues at coordinate 14,891,266 of NC_081352.1, forward strand.
AATTAATGATAAATATCATGTATGGAAAGTTTTGGGATCAAACAAATCAAAGAAAATAAGTTTGTCAAAAATTTGAAAAAATTTGGCAGAATTTTGGACAGAAATTTTGGGTCAATTCTGAGAGGTATATCTCCTGCTATATCAGGAGTTTTGAGGTGTTTCAAGAGCCTAAAATGAAGTTCGTCGAGTGAAATTTCCAACGCAATAACTCGTTCGTCAATACGAAATCGGAGTAGAGAGTTATGGGCATTTTAAAACGGACTGCCAGAAGCCCGCGAACCTACACAAAAATTCTAGAAGCCACTTAAAAAGGCCCACCAATTTCGGCCCATTAGCCCAAACCGAATTGCTAGCTTGTTTCCTTTGCTGGCCATTGGTCATTGAAACATTTTGTTTTGCCTGGCCTATGGGTCAGTGAGATAGCTATGCCTGGCCTACGGGTCAGTGAGACAGATATGCCTGGCCTACAGGTCAGTGAGACAGATTGCCTAGCCTATGGGTCAGTGAGACAGATTGCCTGGCCAATGGGTCAGTGAGACATATTGCCTGGCTGCTTGGCCAGTGAGATTTTACAGTTTCCTGGTCACTTGGTCAGTGAGATATATATTAGTAATATATTGCATTTCATATGAGACAGTCAGTTGAGATATTCTGGGAATTCTTTGGCCTCCAGATTGTATTGTTTTCAGTTCAGTTTCAGGTATCGTTTGCCTTACATACACGGTACATTGTTTCATACTGACGTCCCTTCTGCTTGGGGGCACTGCATTCATGCCCACAGGATCAGGTAGCCAGACATGCGATCCAGCTCAGTAGGTCTTCAACTCAGCTGCAAACAGTACGCTCCACTCGGATCGGAGCTGCAGTCTCTTTTGATATGCTATTTTGATATTTAGATATGGATATGACGGGGCTTTGTCCTGTCCTTTCTACAGCTTGTGTTCCATAGAGGTCTGTAGATAGTTGTATGTAGTAGGGATGTTATGTAGCCCTGTCATCTCTCATTTTTGTGGTACAACATATGTAGCGGCCTAGTCGGCTTGCACTACTATCCTCAGCACGTATGTGTATATATATATATATATATCCGCTGCTTGTGAGTTCTTGATCCAGAGTCCATTATGTTAATCCTACAGGAGATAGTATAGCTCGGTGCGGGTGTGATGGGCACCCGACCCTTACCTAGGGCCGAGCGAACCCTCTGACGCTCACTTCATGCATAATTTTTTTTTTCTAAGTCAGGTACACATAGTAAGGCTCTCTTGTTGCTTTTAAAACAAATAAAATGTGCACTGTACACAACGCATATCATAATACAAACTAACGCATTGGCCTATAAAGCCATTGACAGACTGACTTCTGCTACCCACGACTCTGTCTGCAAAGTCTCTAACTGTAATCAGAAACCCTGGCACGTGTGCTATGACTCGGCTACACTCCAGGCCAAATGGAGCTTGCCAACTTCGCTGGAAGATCTTCTATCCCGGCTTCTATCCGTCCGAGTGTACTGCGTGGCATGAACGCGGCCCCCGAAGAAGAGGGTCGATGCGAGCAATGTACCGAGTATGTAAGACATGAACGGAACAACATAGTAAGAGCTGTAGAGTATATCATGTAAAGAGAGTATTCGTACATACGAGATATATCATGGGAAGGCGTATGTATCGTACATATGGAACATATCACGTGTAAAAAGAATCACATGCGAGCAATAATCGTATGGAAACATAGACGGTAGCATAGGATAAAGGAGTAACTTTGTACATGTGAGTGCCACTCGGGGCGGAAGCCATGCATGCCTAGCCTTTTCTTTTCTTTTTTTCTTTTTGAACACGGTGTTTCTTGTTTTTGTACATAGAAAACGAGATACTTTTCGAAAAACGGTACTTTTTGCTTGCGAGCGGACGCCGAATTCATCGGCTCTCCCACCCCCCTCCCCAACAGTGTCCCAAATATATCATAGTATATATATATATATATCACACAAACAGACGCCGCGTACGGCTCTCCCATATCCCGCGTCCGGGCATCCCGCGTCCGGGATGATAAGCCAGCTGAATCAGGTGGACACAGTTGCCCTCCCCATTCCCCACATATACAATATATACACATACATTCATCAATATCAGGTATTATATACATTATCACATAAACAGCATGCATGGGAGCCCAAGGAAAAGCTATAACGCTATCGGAGTGACGTAAGGTCGGTAACCTCCGATTTTATTATGAAATAACCATGGGCGCTTTATCTCACCTTGAAGGAACTAGTAGTAAGGCGAGACAATCATTGGAGGTCAACATTATGAATAAACATGGAATAGAATCATAGTGTAGCATTTCATGTACTTTGGAACCTTTAGACATAAGATCATTCTCGTCATAGTCATCATAGTACCATTCTCATTTTTTTTTTTTTTTGACATCGTCATAGCCATTGAAAACCATAGCCTTGGCTATTATCGTCATATACCTTTCTTATTCCTGGCATCATTATTATCATCATAGAACTATGGTAGTCGTTTTAGTTAGTAGGACTTTCGATGTTATAAAGCTTGGTTTTTTTAAAGAAAAAAAATTGAGTATTTTGGAAAAACACTGGTAAACTTTTAGAGAAGAAAATCATGCGTTGGGGTCGAAGGTTTAGTTAAAACAACTACTAATTTGATAGTAGGAACGATAACCAAAAACTTTTATTAGCTATAGCATGGAAATAAGCTTAATGTAACAATAAGAAGGGATTTGGGAATAGTGGGCCCGCCTCGGTCGAATGAGGCGGCGTACACAATTTACGTATAATACATTTCATAATGTTGCTTATGGAAGTCTTAGGGTGATCGGGTCGTATTCTTGCAAGTCCTAGGGTGTTTCGACCTTTCTTTCACTATTCAAGCACTTTTGGTTCAATGCCACTGAATGAATAGTAACTATTTTTCAATCTCGGATTTCTAGAATTAGGGAAGTCCCCGAGGCGCGAAATCAAGCCTATACGTCTAGGACATGCCAAAGAAAGAAAGTAAGGTCTTACATACCTCTTGCCACTCCTTGGCCTCTCCAAATTCGCGTTGCAAATCCGCCGAAATCTACAATTTGGTCCTGTTTACCAAGCCTTGATTAGAAGCCTTTAGAGTTGGATTCTTAAATGAACTTGGCTACCGAAATTTCGGCAGCACTTCCCCTGTAAATATACCATGCCCAAAATCCAACTCGGCTCATTTTAATCAACAATAGCAATCCGGAATTCAACCCGGCCAAACTAACAATAATTCCAACAATCTTGCCAACAATACAATAAGCCATTTATATTTATTTTACATGATATTCCAACAACTCAATCAACATACTACTTTTCCCGAGACCTTCTAACTTCAATGAAACAACAACGACATACTTCCTTCTTTAAAATTTAATCACAACAACCCTCTTTTCAATCTTCCAAATCATTAAATAAATTCAATCCATTTTTCTACACATACACTATTCTATTCGGCCATACACACACATGCATATTTTTCATGAATTTCCATCCTTGTCTTTACATTACAACAACAACCAAAACACTAAATAGAATCATTGAATCATTGTTCCATTAACCATGCATGCATACGGCCACAATGCCATCTCACGGCCACACAACCACCAACATCACAATTTCATGCGTTTCATTCATTTCGTCATAAAATACATAACAACAATAATTATAACACTACATAAAAATTAATTCATTCTTTCATGCAACACAACACACAACCACACGGCCAAGCTCCCACACCAACAACCTCATAAATTTCATTCACTTTGCATACTACAACATACATAATCATCCAAAGCATGTATAAGAACATAAACTCTTACCTCTTTCCTCAATTCCCCACTTGACTAGAATTTGTAACTTGCAAGAATATGTCTTCTTCTTGCTCCAACAATCATCTCATGTTAAAGGGGACCTCCCAATTGCTTAGAATACTTGAAGAGAATAATTTTTGGCAATTAATATCCATGGCTTCCAAATTTTTTTCTTCTTTTCCATGGTGGCCGAATGGCCTAGTCTTTTTTTTTTTCTTTGTTTTCTTTTCTTTCTTTCTCCCTCTCCAACTCTTATATAAAAGATGAATAAGTCATCTTTTCATAATTTGCACCCTAGTCCCCCACTTATGGTCATATATCTTCCTTCCCTTTCTAGACTTTTCTTCTTTTTTCTTGATTTTTCTTTTCTTTTTCTTGAATTCTCTTACTTGGTCAAAGAAGACCAAGTGTCTTCCTTAATACACTTTGGTCCCTCTCCATTTACACTTTGCCCCTTTTCAAGACTTTTTCTAGTACTTGGTGAAATTACTATTTTACCCTCGACTTTCCTTATTATTACCATTTTGTCCCTAACCTTCCACATTATTTTCGCGGCCCATTTTGCGAATTTCTCTTCTTGCCCTTAGCCTTTCTCAATATTTCCACAATACCAATATCCATAAATAACATTCCCAACGACTCCGACACTAAATTTATTTTAGAACATGGTCTTGTCCTTAATTTCTTACCATTATCCCACAACGTCCGAACGTACGAAATACGGGCTATAACATCCTCCCCCCCTTTAGAACATTCGTCCTCGAATGTTCAACTAACTTTATGGGCGTCATAATACTGCGGGAGGGTTCCTTTTATAGCTACTCTTTCCCTTATGCCCGTTCCTTATCCTTTACCTTATTTTCCTCTTCATCGAACTCCTCGGTACCCTTGCTCGATTAATGCCTTTCGTATCGTAACTTCGGTTCTTTTTCCGGATTTACATGTCCGCCGATACCATCATACTTGGGATATCCTACACCTTCACATATACATGTATTCAATTACTAATAACTAGCCCACAAATACGTCCAAACGCTGTTCAAGCCTATCCTAGTTCTAGGGCTGTGACACACTTCTGTCTCTTTTCCGACTAATCCACCTCGTCTTACGCGTCCTCTTAAGGTCTCCATCCATCCATATATTCTAGTTTTCCTTAGGTTACTCTTAACTGTTCATTTGTTCCCTGTATCTCAATTTGTAGAACTTTTGGTTTATTTCCCAGGGGGTCACCCATCCTGAAATTGCTCTCACCTGAGCACGCTTAACCCCGAGACTTTGGTGGAATTTGGTACCTTAACACTGATATTTTCGCGTCTACTTCCTTGTATACCTTTTATTACCTGATCAAGGGCTAGTCGAAGTCTCACAGCTTCCGAGGCATTTTCGTAACACGTCCTTTTCTTTATAATTACTATTTTGCCCTTTTTCTCTTCTCGATACTCACTTTCTGCCTGTATATGACTATTTTACGCTTGGCGCCCGGCTTAACATAACGGAACAAATATATCCATCCAGCCTTATCTCTTTGACTTCCATATCATCCCTCGCCTCTTTTCCGCCGATCGGGCGCTTGCGGAAATCAACGGTGAGTATAAGGAATCTTGTTTCCTATGACTTGGCTCTATCGCACGATCTAATGACGAAAAGAAGGTCAATAATTCCTAGATGCCCCGCGCCTCCTCGTTTATAAATGTGGCCGGCTTCACACCCATAAACGGGACTCTACCGGACACGACTTTGCAGACAACCCTTGGACCGACCTGCTCTGATACCACTTTGTCACACCCTAATACTGATCAGGGTGTGATGGGCACCCGACCCTTACCTAGGGCCGAGCGAACCCTCTGACGCTCACTTCATGCATAAAATTTTTTTTTCTAAGTCAGGTACACATAGTAAGGCTCTCTTGTTGCTTTTAAAACAAATAAAATGTGCACTGTACACAACGCATATCATAATACAAACTAACGCATTGGCCTATAAAGCCATTGACAGACTGACTTCTGGCTACCCACGACTCGTACGCAAAGTCTCTAACCGTAATCGAAACCCCGGCACGTGTGCTATGACTCGGCTACACTCCGGGCCAAATGGAGCTTGCCAACTTCGCCGGAAGATCTTCTATCCGGCTTCTATCCGTACGAGTGTACTGCGTGGCATGAACGCGACCCCCGAAGAAGAGGGGTCGATACGAGCAATGTCCGAGTATGTAAGACATGAACGGTAACAACATAGTAAGAGTCGTAGAGTATATCATGTAAAGAGAGTATTACGTACATACGAGATATATCATGGGAAGGCGTATGCGTACATATGGAACATATCACGTGTAAAACGGTAACCTGTGCAGAGCAATAATAACTGTATGGAAACATAGACAGTAGCATAGGATAAAGGAGTAACCTGTACATGTGAGTGCCACTCAGGGCGGAAGCCATGCATGCCTAGCCTTTTCTTTTTCTTTTTCTGAACACGGTGTTTCTTGTTTTTGTACATAGAAAACAGATACTTTTCAGAAAACGGTACTTTTTGCTTGCAGTACGGACGCCGAATTCATCGGCTCTCCCACCCCCCCCCCCAACGGTGTCCCAAATATATCATAGTATATATATATATATATACACAAACGAGACGCCGCGTACGGCTCTCCCCATATCCCGCGTCCGGCATCCCGCGTCCGGGATGATAAGCCAGTGAATCGGTGGACACGGTTGCCCTCCCCATTCCCCACATATACAATATATACACATACATTCATCAATATCAGGTATTATATACATTATCACATAAACAACATGCATGGGAGCCCAAGGAAAAGCTATAACGCTATCGGAGTGACGTAAGGTCGGTAACCTCCGATTTTATTATGAAATAACCATGGGCGCTTTATCTCACCTTGAAGGAACTAGTAGTAAGGCGAGACAATCATTGGAGGTCAACATTATGAATAAACATGGAATAGAATCATAGTGTAGCATTTCATGTACTTTGGAACCTTTAGACATAAGATCATTCTCGTCATAGTCATCATAGTACCATTCTCATTTTTTTTGACATCGTCATAGCCATTGAAAACCATAGCCTTGGCTATTATCGTCATATACCTTTCTTATTCCTGGCATCATTATTATCATCATAGAACTATGGTAGTCGTTTTAGTTAGTAGGACTTTCGATGTTATAAAGCTTGGTTTTTTTTTAAAGAAAAAAATTGAGTATTTTGGAAAAACAACGGTAAACTTTTAGAGAAGAAAATCATGCGTTGGGGTCGAAGGTTTAGTTAAAACAACTACTAATTTGATAGTAGGAACGATAACCAAAAACTTTTATTAGCTATAGCATGGAAATAAGCTTAATGTAACAATAAGAAGGGATTTGGGAATAGTGGGCCCGCCTCGGTCGAATGAGGCGGCGTACACAATTTACGTATAATACATTTCATAATGTTGCTTATGGAAGTCTTAGGGTGATCGGGTCGTATTCTTGCAAGTCCTAGGGTGTTTCGACCTTTCTTTCACTATTCAAGCACTTTTGGTTCAATGCCACTGAATGAATAGTAACTATTTTTCAATCTCGGATTTCTAGAATTAGGGAAGTCCCCGAGGCGCGAAATCAAGCCTATACGTCTAGGACATGCCAAAGAAAGAAAGTAAGGTCTTACATACCTCTTGCCACTCCTTGGCCTCTCCAAATTCGCGTTGCAAATCCGCCGAAATCTACAATTTGGTCCTGTTTACCAAGCCTTGATTAGAAGCCTTTAGAGTTGGATTCTTAAATGAACTTGGCTACCGAAATTTCGGCAGCACTTCCCCTGTAAATATACCATGCCCAAAATCCAACTCGGCTCATTTTAATCAACAATAGCAATCCGGGAATTCAACCCGGCCAAACTAACAATAATTCCAACAATCTTGCCAACAATACAATAAGCCATTTATATTTATTTTACATGATATTCCAACAACTCAATCAACATACTACTTTTCCCGAGACCTTCTAACTTCAATGAAACAACAACGACATACTTCCTTCTTTAAAATTTAATCACAACAACCCTCTTTTCAATCTTCCAAATCATTAAATAAATTCAATCCATTTTTCTACACATACACTATTCTATTCGGCCATACACACACATGCATATTTTTCATGAATTTCCATCCTTGTCTTTACATTACAACAACAACCAAAACACTAAATAGAATCATTGAATCATTGTTCCATTAACCATGCATGCATACGGCCACAATGCCATCTCACGGCCACACAACCACCAACATCACAATTTCATGCGTTTCATTCATTTCGTCATAAAATACATAACAACAATAATTATAACACTACATAAAAATTAATTCATTCTTTCATGCAACACAACACCCAACCACACGGCCAAGCTCCCACACCAACAACCTCATAAATTTCATTCACTTTGCATACTACAACATACATAATCATCCAAAGCATGTATAAGAACATAAACTCTTACCTCTTTCCTCAATTCCCCACTTGACTAGAATTTGTAACTTGCAAGAATATGTCTTCTTCTTGCTCCAACAATCATCTCATGTTAAAGGGGACCTCCCAATTGCTTAGAATACTTGAAGAGAATAATTTTTGGCAATTAATATCCATGGCTTCCAAATTTTTTTCTTCTTTTCCATGGTGGCCGAATGGCCTAGTCTTTTTTTTTTTCCTCTTTGTTTTCTTTTCTTTCTTTCTCCCTCTCCAACTCTTATATAAAAGATGAATAAGTCATCTTTTCATAATTTGCACCCTAGTCCCCCACTTATGGTCATATATCTTCCTTCCCTCTTTCTAGACTTTTCTTCTTTTTTCTTGATTTTTCTTTTCTTTTTCTTGAATTCTCTTACTTGGTCAAAGAAGACCAAGTGTCTTCCTTAATACACTTTGGTCCCTCTCCATTTACACTTTGCCCCTTTTCAAGACTTTTTCTAGTACTTGGTGAAATTACTATTTTACCCCTCGACTTTCCTTATTATTACCATTTTGTCCCTAACCTTCCACATTATTTTCGCGGCCCATTTTGCGAATTTCTCTTCTTGCCCTTAGCCTTTCTCAATATTTCCACAATACCAATATCCATAAATAACATTCCCAACGACTCCGACACTAAATTTATTTTAGAACATGGTCTTGTCCTTAATTTCTTACCATTATCCCACAACGTCCGAACGTACGAAATACGGGCTATAACATCCTCCCCCCTTTAGAACATTCGTCCTCGAATGTTCAACTAACTTTATGGGCGTCATAATACTCTGGGAGGGTTCCTTTTATAGCTACTCTTTCCCTTATGCCCGTTCCTTATCCTTTACCTTATTTTCCTCTTCATCGAACTCCTCGGTACTTTGTTGATACCTTGCTCGATTAATGCCTTTCGTATCGTAACTTCGGTTCTTTGGGATTTACATGTCCGCCGATACCATCATACTTGGGATATCCTACACCTTCACATATACATGTATTCAATTACTAATAACTAGCCCACAAATACGTCCAAACGCTGTTCAAGCCTATCCTAGTTCTAGGGCTGTGACACACTTCCTGTCTCTTTTCCGGACTAATCCACCTCGTCTTACGCGTCCTCTTAAGGTCTCCATCCATCCATATATTCTAGTTTTCCTTAGGTTACTCTTAACTGTTTATTTGTTCCCTGTATCTCAATTTGTAGAACTTTTGGTTTATTTCCCAGGGGTCACCCATCCCGAAATTGCTCTCACCGAGCACGCTTAACCCCGAGACTTTGGTGGAATTTGGTACCTTAACACCGATATTTTCGCGTCTACTTCCTTGTATACCTTTTATTACACGATCAAGGGCTAGTCGAAGTCTCACGGCTTCCGAGGCATTTTCGTAACACGTCCTTTTCTTTATAATTACTATTTTGCCCTTTTTCTCTTCTCGATACTCACTTTCTCGCCCGTATATGACTATTTTACTCGCACGGCGCCCGGCTTAACATAACGGAACAAATATATCCATCCGAGTCTTATCTCTTTGACTTCCATATCATCCCTCGCCTCTTTTCCGCCGATACTCTTTGGGCGCTTGCGGAAATCAACGGTGAGTATAAGGAATCTTGTTTCCTATGACTTGGCTCTATCGCACGATCTAATGACGAAAGAAGGTCAATAATTCCTAGATGCCCCGCGCCTCCTCGTTTATAAATGTGGCCGGCTTCACACCCATAAACGGGACTCTACCGACACGACTTTGCAGACAACCCTTGGACCGACCTGCTCTGATACCACTTTGTCACACCCTAATACTGATCAGGGTGTGATGGGCACCCGACCCTTACCTAGGGCCGAGCGAACCCTCTGACGCTCACTTCATGCATAAATTTTTTTTTTCTAAGTCAGGTACACATAGTAAGGCTCTCTTGTTGCTTTTAAAACAAATAAAATGTGCACTGTACACAACGCATATCATAATACAAACTAACGCATTGGCCTATAAAGCCATTGACAGACTGACTTCTGCTACCCACGACTCGTCGTTGCAAAGTCTCTAACTGTAATCAGAAACCCTGGCACGTGTGCTATGACTCGGCTACACTCCAGGCCAAATGGAGCTTGCCAACTTCGCTGGAAGATCTTCTATCCTGGCTTCTATCCGTCTGAGTGTACCTGCGTGGCATGAACGCAGCCCCCGAAGAAGAGGGGTCAGTACGAGCAATGTACTGAGTATGTAAGACATGAACAGTAACAACATAGTAAGAGCGAGAGTATATCATGTAAAGAGAGTATTCGTACATACGAGATATATCATGGGAAGTCGTGTCCGTACATATGGAACATATCACGTGTAAAACAAGAACACAGCGAGCAATAACTGTATGGAAACATAGACAGTAGCATAGGATAAAGGAGTAACCTGTACATGTGAGTGCCACTCAGGGCGGAAGCCATGCATGCCTAGCCTTTTCTTTTTCTTTTTCTGAACACGGTGTTTCTTGTTTTTGTACATAGAAAACAGATACTTTTCAGAAAACGGTACTTTTTGCTTGCGATACGTACGCCGAATTCATCGGCTCTCCCACCCCCCCCTCCCCAACGGTGTCCCAAATATATCATAGTATATATATATATATATATACACAAACGTACGCCGCGTACGGCTCTCCCATATCCCGCGTCCGGCATCCCGCGTCCGGGATGATAAGCCACCGAATCGGTGGACACGGTTGCCCTCCCCATTCCCCACATATACAATATATACACATACATTCATCAATATCGTGTATTATATACATTATCACATAAACGAAAAACGCATGCATGGGAGCCCAAGGAAAAGCTATAACGCTATCGGAGTGACGTAAGGTCGGTAACCTCCGATTTTATTATGAAATAACCATGGGCGCTTTATCTCACCTTGAAGGAACTAGTAGTAAGGCGAGACAATCATTGGAGGTCAACATTATGAATAAACATGGAATAGAATCATAGTGTAGCATTTCATGTACTTTGGAACCTTTAGACATAAGATCATTCTCGTCATAGTCATCATAGTACCATTCTCATTTTTTTTTTGACATCGTCATAGCCATTGAAAACCATAGCCTTGGCTATTATCGTCATATACCTTTCTTATTCCTGGCATCATTATTATCATCATAGAACTATGGTAGTCGTTTTAGTTAGTAGGACTTTCGATGTTATAAAGCTTGGTTTTTTTTTTTAAGAAAAAAATTGAGTATTTTGGAAAAACACTGGTAAACTTTTAGAGAAGAAAATCATGCGTTGGGGTCGAAGGTTTAGTTAAAACAACTACTAATTTGATAGTAGGAACGATAACCAAAAACTTTTATTAGCTATAGCATGGAAATAAGCTTAATGTAACAATAAGAAGGGATTTGGGAATAGTGGGCCCGCCTCGGTCGAATGAGGCGGCGTACACAATTTACGTATAATACATTTCATAATGTTGCTTATGGAAGTCTTAGGGTGATCGGGTCGTATTCTTGCAAGTCCTAGGGTGTTTCGACCTTTCTTTCACTATTCAAGCACTTTTGGTTCAATGCCACTGAATGAATAGTAACTATTTTTCAATCTCGGATTTCTAGAATTAGGGAAGTCCCCGAGGCGCGAAATCAAGCCTATACGTCTAGGACATGCCAAAGAAAGAAAGTAAGGTCTTACATACCTCTTGCCACTCCTTCAGCCTCTCCAAATTCGCGTTGCAAATCCGCCGAAATCTACAATTTGGTCCTGTTTACCAAGCCTTGATTAGAAGCCTTTAGAGTTGGATTCTTAAATGAACTTGGCTACCGAAATTTCGGCAGCACTTCCCCCGTAAATATACCATGCCCAAAATCCAACTCGGCTCATTTTAATCAACAATAGCAATCCGGGAATTCAACCCGGCCAAACTAACAATAATTCCAACAATCTTGCCAACAATACAATAAGCCATTTATATTTATTTTACATGATATTCCAACAACTCAATCAACATACTACTTTTCCCGAGACCTTCTAACTTCAATGAAACAACAACGACATACTTCCTTCTTTAAAATTTAATCACAACAACCCTCTTTTCAATCTTCCAAATCATTAAATAAATTCAATCCATTTTTCTACACATACACTATTCTATTCGGCCATACACACACATGCATATTTTTCATGAATTTCCATCCTTGTCTTTACATTACAACAACAACCAAAACACTAAATAGAATCATTGAATCATTGTTCCATTAACCATGCATGCATACGGCCACAATGCCATCTCACGGCCACACAACCACCAACATCACAATTTCATGCGTTTCATTCATTTCGTCATAAAATACATAACAACAATAATTATAACACTACATAAAAATTAATTCATTCTTTCATGCAACACAACACCCAACCACACGGCCAAGCTCCCACACCAACAACCTCATAAATTTCATTCACTTTGCATACTACAACATACATAATCATCCAAAGCATGTATAAGAACATAAACTCTTACCTCTTTCCTCAATTCCCCACTTGACTAGAATTTGTAACTTGCAAGAATATGTCTTCTTCTTGCTCCAACAATCATCTCATGTTAAAGGGGACCTCCCAATTGCTTAGAATACTTGAAGAGAATAATTTTTGGCAATTAATATCCATGGCTTCCAAATTTTTTTCTTCTTTTCCATGGTGGCCGAATGGCCTAGTCTTTTTTTTTTCCTCTTTGTTTTCTTTTCTTTCTTTCTCCCTCTCCAACTCTTATATAAAAGATGAATAAGTCATCTTTTCATAATTTGCACCCTAGTCCCCCACTTATGGTCATATATCTTCCTTCCCTCTTTCTAGACTTTTCTTCTTTTTTTCTTGATTTTTCTTTTCTTTTTCTTGAATTCTCTTACTTGGTCAAAGAAGACCAAGTGTCTTCCTTAATACACTTTGGTCCCTCTCCATTTACACTTTGCCCCTTTTCAAGACTTTTTCTAGTACTTGGTGAAATTACTATTTTACCCCTCGACTTTCCTTATTATTACCATTTTGTCCCTAACCTTCCACATTATTTTCGCGGCCCATTTTGCGAATTTCTCTTCTTGCCCTTAGCCTTTCTCAATATTTCCACAATACCAATATCCATAAATAACATTCCCAACGACTCCGACACTAAATTTATTTTAGAACATGGTCTTGTCCTTAATTTCTTACCATTATCCCACAACGTCCGAACGTACGAATCGTATCGTAACTTCGGTTCTTTGGCGGGATTTACATGTCCGCCGATACCATCATACTTGGGATATCCTACACCTTCACATATACATGTATTCAATTATAATAACTAGCCCACAAATACGTCCAAACGCGTTCAAGCCTATCCTAGTTCTAGTGGCCGTGACACACTTTCCTGTCTCTTTTCCGACTAATCCACCTCGTCTTACGCGTCCTCTTAAGGTCTCCATCCATCCATATATTCTAGTTTTCCTTAGGTTACTCTTAACTGTTCATTTGTTCCCTGTATCTCAATTTGTAGAACTTTTGGTTTATTTCCCGTGGGGGTCACCCATCCCGAAATTGCTCTCACCGAGCACGCTTAACCCCGAGACTTTGGTGGAATTTGGTACCTTAACACCGATATTTTCGCGTCTACTTCCTTGTATACCTTTTATTACCTCGATCAAGGGCTAGTCGAAGTCTCACAACTTTCCGAGGCATTTTCGTAACACGTCCTTTTCTTTATAATTACTATTTTGCCCTTTTTCTCTTCTCGATACTCACTTTCTCGCCCGTATATGACTATTTTACGCCTGCGTCCAACGAACATAACGGAACAAATATATCCATCCAGGTCTTATCTCTTTGACTTCCATATCATCCCTCGCCTCTTTTCCGCCGATACTAGGCGCTTGCGGAAATCAACGGTGAGTATAAGGAATCTTGTTTCCTATGACTTGGCTCTATCGCACGATCTAATGACGTAAAGAAGGTCAATAATTCCTAGATGCCCCGCAGCCTCCGTTTATAAATGTGGCTTCTTCACACCCATAAACGGGACTCTACCGGACACGACTTTGCGTACAACCCTTGGACCGACTCGCTCGATACCACTTTGTCACACCCTAATACCGATCGTGGTGTGATGGGCACCGACCCTTACCTAGGGCCGAGCGAACCCTACGACGCTCACTTCATGCATAAATTTTTTTTTCTAAGTCGAATACATACACATAGTAAGGCTCTCTTTGTTGCTTTTAAAACAAATAAAATGTGCACTTGTACACAACGCATATCATAATACAAACTAACGCATTGGCCTATAAAGCCATTGACGGACAGATCGACTTCGCTACCCACGACTCGTACGCAAAGTCTCTAACCGTAATCGAAACCCCGGCACGTGTGCTATGACCCTCGGCCACACTCCGGACCAAATGGAGCTTGCCAACTTCGCCGGAAGATCTTCTTATCCCGGCTTCTATCCGTCCGAGTGTACTGCGTGGCATGAACGCGGCCCCGAAGAAGAGGGGTCGGTACGAGCAATGTCGAGTATGTAAGACATGAACGATAACAACATAGTAAGAGGCCGAGTAGTATATCATGTAAAAAGAGAGTATTCTCGTACATACGAGAGATATATCATGGGAAGGCGTATGTTCGTACATATGGAACATATCACGTGTAAAACAGTAACCTGTGCAGAGCAATAACTGTATGGAAACATAGACAGTAGCATAGGATAAAGGAGTAACCTGTTCATGTGAGTGCCACTCAGGGCGGAAGCCGTGCATGCCTAGCCTTTTCTTTGTCTTTTTCTGAACACGGTGTTTCTTGTTTTTGTACATAGAAAACAGATACTTTTCAGAAAACGGTACTTTTTGCTTGCAGTACAGACGCCGAATTCATCGGCTCTCCCACCCCCCTCCCCCCCCCCCCCCAAATATATCATAGTATATATATATATATCACACAAACGTACGCGCGCGTACGGCTCTCCCATATCCCGCGTCCGGGCATCCCGCGTCCGGATGATAAGCCACCGAATCGGGTGGACACGGTTGCCCTCCCCATTCCCCACATATACAATATATACACATACATTCATCAATATCGGTATTATATACATTATCACATAAACGCATGCATGGGAGCCCAAGGAAAAGCTATAACGCTATCGGAGTGACGTAAGGTCGGTAACCTCCGATTTTATTATGAAATAAGCATGGGCGCTTTATCTCACCTTGAAGGAACTAGTAGTAAGGCGAGACAATCATTGGAGGTCAACATTATGAATAAACATGGAATAGAATCATAGTGTAGCATTTCATGTACTTTGGAACCTTTAGACATAAGATCATTCTCGTCATAGTCATCATAGTACCATTCTCATTTTTTTTGACATCGTCATAGCCATTAAAAACCATAGCCTTGGCTATTATCGTCATATACCTTTCTTATTCCTGGCATCATTATTATCATTATAGAACTATGGTAGTCGTTTTAGTTAGTAGGACTTTCGATGTTATAAAGCTTGGTTTTTTTTAAAGAAAAAATTGAGTATTTTGGAAAAACACTGGTAAACTTTTAGAGAAGAAAATCATGCGTTGGGGTCGAAGGTTTAGTTAAAACAACTACTAATTTGATAGTAGGAACGATAACCAAAAACTTTTATTAGCTATAGCATGGAAATAAGCTTAATGTAACAATAAGAAGGGATTTGGGAATAGTGGGCCCGCCTCGATCGAATGAGGCGGCGTACACAATTTACGTATAATACATTTCATAATGTTGCTTATGGAAGTCTTAGGGTGATCGGGTCGTATTCTTGCAAGTCCTAGGGTGTTTCGACCTTTCTTTCACTATTCAAGCACTTTTGGTTCAATGCCACTGAATGAATAGTAACTATTTTTAAATCTCGGATTTCTAGAATTAGGGAAGTCCCCGAGGCGCGAAATCAAGCCTATACGTCTAGGACATGCCAAAGAAAGAAAGTAAGGTCTTACATACCTCTTGCCACTCCTTGACCTCTCCAAGTTCGCGTTGCAAATCCGCCGAAATCTACAATTTGGTCCCGTTTACCAAGCCTTGGTTAGAAGCCTTTAGAGTTGGATTCTTAAATGAACTTGGCTACCGAAATTTCTACAGCACTTCCCCTGTAAATATACCATGCCCAAAATCCAACTCGGCTCATTTTAATCAACAATAGCAATCCGGGAATTCAACCCGGCCAAACTAACAATAATTCCAACCATCTTGCCAACAATACAATAAGCCATTTATATTTATTTTACATGATATTCCAACAACTCAATCAACATACTACTTTTCCCGAGACCTTCTAACGTCAATGAAACAACAACGACATACTTCCTTCTTTAAAATTTAATCACAACAACCCTCTTTTCAATCTTCCAAATCATTAAATAAATTCAATCCATTTTTCTACACATACACTATTCTATTCGGCCATACACACACATGCATATTTTTCATGAATTTCCATCCTTGTCTTTACATTACAACAACAACCAAAACACTAAATAGAATCATTGAATCATTGTTCCATTAACCATGCATGCATACGGCCACAATGCCATCTCACGGCCACACACCACCAACATCACAATTTCATGCGTTTCATTCATTTCGTCATAAAATACATAACAACAATAATTATAACACTACATAAAAATTAATTCATTCTTTCATGCAACACAACACCCAACCACACGGCCAAGCTCCCACACCAACAACCCCATAAATTTCATTCACTTTGCATACTACAACATACATAATCATCCAAAGCATGTATAAGAACATAAACTCTTACCTCTTTCCTCAATTCCCCACTTGACTAGAATTTGTAACTTGCAAGAATATGTCTTCTTCTTGCTCCAACAATCATCTCATGTTAAAGGGGACCTCCCAATTGCTTAGAATACTTGAAGAGAATAATTTTTGGCAATTAATATCCATGGCTTCCAAATTTTTTTCTTCTTTTCCATGGTGGCCGAATGGCCTAGTCTTTTTTTTCCTCTTTGTTTTCTTTTCTTTCTTTCTCCCTCTCCAACTCTTATATAAAAGATGAATAAGTCATCTTTTCATAATTTGCACCCTAGTCCCCCACTTATGGTCATATATCTTCCTTCCTCTTTCTAGACTTTTCTTTTTTTTCTTGATTTTTCTTTTCTTTTTCTTGAATTCTCTTACTTGGTCAAAGAAGACCAAGTGTCTTCCTTAATACACTTTGGTCCCTCTCCATTTACACTTTGCCCCTTTTCAAGACTTTTTCTAGTACTTGGTGAAATTACTATTTTACCCCTCGACTTTCCTTATTATTACCATTTTGTCCCTAACCTTCCACATTATTTTCACGGCCCATTTTACGAATTTCTCTTATTGCCCTTAGCCTTTCTCAATATTTCCACAATACCAATATCCATAAATAACATTCCCAACGACTCCGACACTACATTTATTTTAGAACATGGTCTTGTCCTTAATTTCTTACCATTATTCCACAACGTCCGAACGTACGAAATACGGGCTATAACACTTCCCAAGTCATTAACTCATCGCATACGCCCGTATTTAAAATCCTTTCCATCAGTCAATTATTAACTCCTCAGAAGTCTAACACCCAGTCAACTTTACCGATCAACGATATGCCCATGGCATTCACTTAAAAATAGAGTGGTCCTTTGACATCAACTAACTTATATCAAGAATAACCTTAGTGCCAGTCGCAACCTTATCCTGACAACCATGCTAGATACTAATTTTTCCCTTCCCGAACTCTCGAAAAGTACTCATGCCCAAGATATTCTATGAAGTCTCATTTCGTTACGCGCTTTCCACTAAAGTCTTCCTTTATGTCCTTATTATCAACTTCTTTTCCTTCATTACACGCGATCACAATACGCTTGCCCACATTCGACGGTCACCACCGAACTTACACTTGTTTATCAAAGTCTAATACTCTACCGTTGCTGAAACGTCGTGTCACGACCCCACCAGAGGCCGTGACGGGTACCCGATAATATCATACCGGCACTTCTTATCATGCATTCTATTCGTACTACTGAGTGGGCCATATGGACGATACAATCATATCTTACTCAACATAATCATCAATAGCATACTCGTGAACGAGTGTTAGTAGGTTTTACCAAAAGATTATACAACCATAAGGGCGACGAGGACTACGAAACATTTATGTTGTACACGTACGTCTATGAGCCTGTAAATAAGATACATATGTCCACAAGTCGGGGCCGGATTCCACCGTGCCCAAATATGTACCGTGGCGAAGCTCCGAGAACAACCGGAGCGCTCCCAATATGCCGCGGGTGGAGCTCTGGGATCGGATGTGTCTACACATTTACTGCGGGCATGAACGAACGGCGTCCACAGAAGGGACGTCGGTACGCAGCAATGTCTTGAGTATGTAAGGCATGAGTAACAACATATGAAAGGATACAAAGCATGAATAGTAACAAGACGAAAATATGGAACATATCATGAGATAAAGAGTAACCTGTACATCTAAGTGCCTTTTAGGCGGGTACCATGCATGCTTAGTCTTTGCGGAACGTGCGGCCCGATCCATATATATACATATTATATTGCTGCGAACGTGCAGCCCGATCCATATAATATATCGTATTGCGCGGAACGTGCGGCCCGATCCATAACCACATCCCCGCGTCCGGCATCCGCGTCCGGGACGGTATCATGTCATATTATACCAAGCGATCGGTGGTTACGCGTATATAACGCACTCGCCCTTTCCCATATTCCCCATATACATATACATATATCATATTCATATATTATATAAGTAGTATGCATGAGAGCCCAAAGAAAGTCATGTATCTATCGGAGTGACGTAAGGTCGGTAGCCTCCGATCATATTATGGATTAATCGTGGTCGCTTTGTCTCACTTTGGAGGAACGATTATTATAAGGTGAGACTGTCAATGAAGAATAGTTTCACGAGGAAATAGCTTCACGAGAAAACATAAAATAGGATCATAAGGCATCAATTCATATACTTTGGAATCCTTAAAAATAGTCATCATTCATGAATAAAATTGAGAAATCAAGAAATAGCTCAACATTCTCATATGGTCATTGAAATCATAAACTTGGAGCCTTTAGACATAGAATCATCATCATCATCATATTCATCGTAGGAAAATATTCTCATTTTTGACATCATCGTTGTCATTGTAAAACATATCCATCGAGTTGTCATGAAAGCTTACGGAGTCGTACACCTCCATTTTGGAAAGATACAGACATTTTAGAAAGCATTTACGGGTCATCGGGAAGAGAAATCATGCCTTGGAATTATAGACTTCTAACTTTTGACAACAACAAAGTTATGGAAGCATTTATGAAATCGTAATCTAAGAATCATGCTTTTGAAAGAAAGGGGCGAGCCTTAACATACCTGCTCGACCTCCTATTGGCTACGTCTATCCGCCCGAGCTCACAAATCTACATTCGAGAGGATTCACACTAATGTTAGTCTCCGTATCACATACTTATCTCAAGTTCCAACTTAAACTATTTTATATTCTATCGAAAATCGGGCGAAGACCTCCCCCCGTTTAGGTGCCTAGCCCGAATTCTCAATTCATCAACTAACAACAACAACAACAATACCAACATCAATAATATCGTTTCCCATATCAAAGTATTCCATAAAACAGCCCACACGCTGTTTTCCAATTTCCATAACTAGTCAATTCACTATCCAACCATTTAATTGTTCTGCCGAATTCATAAACTACACCAACAATCCGCATGCTAACAATCATCATTCTTATGAACACAAGAACCTATATTAACATCATATTACTTTCCAAAACATCCCACAACAATTGTAACGTCAACACGAGTCATCAAACATTCATTTTCATCATAGAATCTACAACAAACACAACTACAAGACTAAGTAAAATGAATTCATCATTCTTACACACATGGCATGCACACGGCCAAGGCAACCTACACGGCCACCACAACAACACCACAATTTCATAGATTTCGTTCGTTTCCACACTCCACAACATACACAAACCATGCATAACATATGAAAAATAGGATTGAACCATACCTCTTTCACTTAGTTCCTCAAATTGTCTATGATTTGCACCTTGAATCGACGCTTGTTCTTACTACTCCAACGACTCCACTACGTTGTCATGCACCTTCTAAGGAGTGGAATTTCTAGAGAGAATTATTTTTTGATCACTTTTTCTTGCCCTTGCTCGGCTCCTCCCTTGGCCGAATGGCCTTTCTCCCTTTTTCTCCAAGCTTCTAAATTTTTCTAAGGGGAAGAATATGATGACTTGCCTTGTATTATTCATCACACATATATATATATATACACATGCACATGGCCGGTCATGTGCAATTTTTTTCTTTTTTTTTTCTTTTTTTTTTCTCTTCTCAAGTTTCTAGAATTTTTCTTAAGTCATAAAAGATGACCAATTTTCTTGCTTGCCTAGTCATCTTGTCTACATGTACATTTAATCCTTAAAATATAAGATGACCACATGTACATCTTCATGGCTTAAGATAATTGGCCAACCATGGGTGGGACCCACGGCCACTTGGCTTCTCAAAAAAATCATGAGCTAATAATAATTTCCGAATTCCAAGTTTTCCCTTAATATTCCATGCCAATAATATTTATAAGCGACTTGTGAATTAAATCAAAACCGTAAAATGGCCTTGCCCTTAACTTTCCTTCAAAGCCTCGGAAGCTTAATCTCCTTAGTTCACTTGTTTTCTCTTCCATAACCTATTACACGAACTCGGACTCTTGTATTGCAAAACGAGCACCAATGATCTTGCATCCTTTTGACAATAACTCCGGTGTCTATAGTCAACTAGTAACTCCTAATAAATCTCAATGTACCGAAACTTGGGGGTATAACAATTCCTCCCCCCTTAGGAACATTCGTCCTCGAATGTTAGACTCTTAGGGATTTAAAACATACTAGAGCTTTTCCTATAACTGTACTACTATCATCTTGTCATAACCACCCAAAATTCGGTCAAAGAATCATTTAAACATTACATACCTGAGGGTACTGAGGGCTCGGTTTGTATATCTTACGGAGAGCCGAAATAGATGCGGGTACACGGACTTCATTTCTTCCTCGGCTTCCCAAGTCATTTCTTCTCTCCGTTATTATTCCTCCACAAAACTTTGACTGACGCTACATGCTTGGTCCTAAGCCTTCGGACTTGCCTATCCAAGATAGCAACCGGTACTTCTTCATAGGACAATTTCTCCGTGACTTGTATATCATCCACAGGAACAATCTTGGAGGGATCTCCAACACACTTGCGTAGCATGGATACATGAAATACTGGGTGGACTGATTCTAATTCTGGGGGTAAATCCAACTCATATGCTACTCGGCCCACTTTGCGCACAATCTTGTAAGGCCCAATATAATGAGGACTAAGCTTCCCTTTCTTACCAAATCTCATCACCCCTTTCATCGGTGATACTTTCAAGAACACCCAATCATTGACTTTGAATTCTAAGTTTCGCCGACGGTTGTCCGCATAGAATTTTTGACGACTCTGAGCTGTTAGTAGCCGTTCTTGAATAAGCTTGACCTTTTCTACCGCTTGTTGAATCGGATACGGGCCTACTAACTGTGCCTCTCCTACCTCGAACCATCCAATAGGCGATCTACACTTTCTCCCGTACAAAGCTTCATATGGGGCCATTTGAATACTAGAGTGATAGCTATTGTTGTATGCAAATTCAATAAGTGGCAGGTGATCGTCCCAATTGCCTCCAATATCTAGCACGCATGCCCTTAGCATGTCTTCAAGGGTTTGGATAGTGCGCTCTGCCTACCCGTCGGTTTGCGGATGGAATGCTGTACTGAGTTTCACTTGCGTTCCCAAACCTTCTTGAAAGGATCTCCAGAAATTAGCCGTAAATTGCGCCCCTCTATCCGTAATAATAGACACTGGAACCCCGTGGAGTCGTACTATCTCTTTGATGTATAACTTTGCATAGTCTTCTGCTGAATACGTCGTTCTGACTGGCAGAAAGTGAGCAGACTTCGTGAGCCTATCAACTATCACCCATATAGAATCGTATTTGCGCCGGGAACGAGGCAAGCCTACAATGAAATCCATATTAATCGCCTCCCATTTCCAGGTGGGGATCTCTATAGCTTGCAGTAATCCTCCGGCTTCGATGCTCGTGTTTTAACTTGTTGACAATTTGGACATTGGGCAACAAACTCCGCTATGTCTCTTTTCATGCCATCCCACCAATATAAGCATCTGAGGTCATGATACATCTTTGTTGCCCCCGGATGTACAGAATAACGAGCATGATGTGCCTCACCCATGACCTGTCGTCGTAGCCCAGCAACATTAGGCACACATAATCTTCCTCTATACCATAGCACTCCGTTGGGCGTCACCTCAAATGGGGTCTTCTCCTTTTGAAGATTTGTATCTCTATACTGTGCCGAACGGGGTCCTCGTCTTGACATCTCTTTACCTCTTCTATAATAGAGGACTCGAACTCCCCGAGAGAAACTCCACTATCTCCAGAACTAGCCAAACGGACTCCAAGGCTGGCTAGCTGGTAAATCTCACGAACCATCTCCCTACTTCCTGGTTGTACATCTGTCAAGCTACCCATA
Source organism: Lycium ferocissimum (assembly GCF_029784015.1). Classification (NCBI taxonomy): domain Eukaryota; kingdom Viridiplantae; phylum Streptophyta; class Magnoliopsida; order Solanales; family Solanaceae; genus Lycium; species Lycium ferocissimum. The sequence goes on from NC_081352.1 coordinate 14,914,279, forward strand.
GATTTACGGCTAAGAGCATCCGCTACAACATTCGCTTTCCCTGGATGGTATAGGATATCAACGTCATAATCCTTTAACAGCTCTAGCCACCGTCTTTGGCGTAAATTCAGCTCCTTCTGTTTGAAGATATATTGTAGGCTCTTATGATCTGTATAAATGTCCACATGGACACCATATAAATAATGTCTCCATATCTTTAATGCGTGAATAACCGCAGCCAATTCTAAGTCATGGGTTGGATAATTCTTCTCGTGTTTTCGTAACTGCCGTGAGGCATAGGCAATTACTTTGCCATGCTGCATCAACACGCAACCTAGTCCGACACCTGAAGCATCACAATAAATAACCAAGCCCTCCGATCTGTCACACCCTGATCTTATTAGGGTGTGATGGGCACCCGACCCTTACTTAGGGCCGAGCGAACCCTCAGACTCTTACTGCATACAGAATCACGCCAAACTTTTTAAACCAAATGAGATAAAATACATAGCAAAATTTTTCAGAAATATTCTTTCTCGTAGCCTTCAAATCGAACAAATTTATAATCATACAAAATTCAATACATAACACGG
>NC_081352.1:14914950-14952638 GCF_029784015.1 Lycium ferocissimum
AATCAAGCAAGTTGAGACCTTATTTGAGTCTATTTAAAGCATCATGGTTGATTAAAATGGACTAATAAAGGGGGAGTAATGGGGTAACGACGGGGTCCCCATACTTGTATGGTGACGAGAACTTGTATCTGGTACAATGCCATATTATGGGTATTTGTATAGTATAGAGTTGTATAGTCCGGTCTTAATGCCATGCTTTGGGCATTTTGTGATAGCTTAGACTGCTTTATGTGATTTGAGAGATAAGATCCCTTATTTATTGCTCCTATGCTTTATACCTGTCTTATTTGTGATTATGTGTTTGCATCACTCTTAAATACTCGTTAAAAGTGAAAACGAGCTAAGGATTAAGCCTTTATTTATCTAGCTTGTTTCTTATTGTTGTGCATGTCATATTCATGCTTATGGTATCTCATGCATATTACACTTGATGATACATATATGATGTCCAATTGGAAATGATTCCGAGCGGAGTGATGCAAATGGTAATGAGCGTAATTGGCTAAAGACAAGTTATGTGAACCTTATTGGCTAAGAACATATGAGTAATGAGAGTGGAAGCCTAAAGTGGCTAAGAACCCGAAAGGAAATGAATCTGGGTGGTGTATGGACCTCGCTAGTCGCCCATCTGTCACATATTTCTACTACTAAAGTGTGTGTATACTGGTGAAGGAAAGGCTTTGCATTGCATTGTATTTGCATATCACATCATCTTATAAAACTCTTGGTTGTGTGATTTACTTGAGTTGTTTCCTGAATTGTACTTATCCTGCTTGATGAATATTTAATTAACTTATGGACTTGGAGGATCCTTATACTTAGGTTTGCAATCTCCTAATATTATTCTGTCAGACTAATCGCAGTTAAGTGTGGAAGTAAGCATTCGAAAGACCAACCCTCGTCTCCGTTTTAGTTTAGGATCGGTCGGCGATGTACTGAGTACAAATTGATTTTTCGTATTCACTCTACACTTGCTGCACCTTTTTGTGTGAAGATTCGTTTCCTAGCACTAGCAGATATCAAGACTTCACTACCTGTTGAGGAGCTGCTTTGGATGATTCGGGGCGAGCTACCAGATGATCCGTGGCACCGGATTCCCCTTCTATCTTTATTTTTGATTTTCTTTATCCTAGACAGTGTATTGGGATGTTATTCTAGACTTATGTTTCTATTCTAGTAGTTCTTGTACTAATGACATCAGGTTTTGATATTTGTAGTACTTATTTATTATTTTTATTATTTTGAGACTTATTTAAGACTTGAAAATGACTTGTTTGATTATTCAACATGTTTTACTTGAATTAATTTGCTAGAAATGGGTTATGGATAGCTTATCTACTTGGTGGGAGTGTGTGCCTTCGCGACTTTAGAAATTGGGTCATGACACCCGCAATTCTAATCTTTTAGTAACATCACACTTTGCGTACACTGCTGAGACTAGAAAATCTTGCAGCATAGATCTATTATTCATCTTAAGAGTGATTTGTTGAGCAGTATTTTCCATCACTGTACCTTACCAATCATCCTCCCAAAAAATCCATATTTTACCTGATGAATTAACTAAAGCTTGTTGTACCCCCACCTGTCTTCTATATGATTCCACATTAGAACCATTTTGAAAAGGTTCCATGGTAGCTATGCATGAATAATGATGTCTTATTTTCAGTTCAATTAACCTCTCAAATGATTGTTGAGAGTTAACTGCCCTGATGTTCCAAAATAAGGCCTTGTCTATCATTATAAAGTCTGTGGCCATTAGTTCTCCTTGTTTTTTCTCCCATAGGAGGTATACTTTTGTTTCTGGGTGCTCTTTTTATTTTTATTTTTTTAACTTCACTCTGTTGTAATTTCCTCAACTGCCTTGGAGAAATGTCTCCCTCAGGTTCTGTCTGCTCTATATTTATCTCCATAAAACCATCCTCTTGTGTATCTCTGATGCCCTCCAAAAGATCACAGTCTTGCTTATCCTTCTAAAGTTTCACATATTGTAATTTACTAGTAACTTCCTCTTCATCATGAAAACCTAGAAATAATCCCTTTCCTGGACTGACAGTCTCACACGCTTGTACTATATTTGCATCTGCCAGGTCAGATTAATTAAACTCCAATAGTTTAGTAATTGCCCTTTCATCACCTGCTACTTGTCTATTTTCAGTTGTTGCACTCTCCACATATTCTTATGGAGAATTTGTATCTACAAAGACCTCTTTCTGAGTATTGTTCTCTACAATCAGCTCCTTTATCTCATCTTTATTCTGCTTGTATACTCCTTGTTTTTTATTGTTTCTATTTGTGTACTCTTCTTCGACAACTCTGTCTTCCTTCAAGGGCCCCTGGCTTAGGTTTTCTTGATCACCGCTGATGCTTCCTTCCTCACTAGTCCTATTATCCTTTCCCTCAGTCAAAACTACAAGAGTTTTCTGTTCATTGATATGTTAAATACTCATCACCTCATGTACCTCTTTGTCTACATCATTAGAAGTGATACTATTGTGAACGTTATTTGTACATCCAACTGCCCAACCATTCTTCTGTTTATTAGAATTGCTCACTCCTTCTATATCCTTGTTTGAATCTTTTTGTACTAGTTTTTTAGCTTTTCCGGAATTTGACTCATGTTCATTTCTTGGTTTCTTTGTCTCCTTCTTCTGTTAAAGCCTTAAACTTGTTCTGTATTTGAACTCCACTGCCTGATTCAACTTTATTTATTCCCTTACCATTTCTGAACTTGTCAGCTTCTTCTCCATAGTAAAGACTCTACTATCCTTGTTTGCATTTGACTTTTTTTCCTGGTACATTTCTGTGTCTGTAACCACCATTCTGCTGCTGCTGATGATGATTTTCAATCTTTTCCTTCTCTTTTTCACCATCTTGAATTTCTTTATTCATTTTGAATTCAGGATGTAGCACTCTACAATCATCTTCATTATGCCCTTGAAGCTTACATTCCTTAAAATATTTTGGCAAAACATCATATTGAATCTTGCCATCCGCAGTTCGTACTATCCCAGTTCTCTCATCCTCTACAGTTATTCTTACATTTTTTGGTAAATCAGCCAATAGATCCACCTGAACCTTCACCCTAGCACAACTAGGTCTAGTTTTGTTAATTGTGGTCATATCAAATTGTAGCTACTTACCTACTACAGATGAAAGCTAATCTTTGACAAAATAGGCTAATAATATATTCGGAAAGGAGATCTATGCTAGGGTGTTATGGTTTCCTCATCAACCTATAGTTTTTTATTTTTTTTATCATATTTCAATGATCGCATCTGATAAGATAAGCCATCCTCGGCTTTGATGTAGTTTGCATTCTTGGAGCCATATTGATAAAATCTTCGAGCAATACAAAACTCATCAATATGTGCCTGTTTCAAAAGAAACAAATGTGACATTCACCTTTAATTCCATGTTGAGATGGAATTATCTTCCTAAGTTCATCTATTTCAGGCTAACTATAAGAGAATTCTCTAACAACAGCATATTGGAGATTCACTATAGTATTTATACGAGATACTTCTGATTCTATCCAGTTTGCCACCGGTTTCCATCAATAATTGAAACTTCCTTTATAGGGATAGGCTCTACTGTTACCTTCGTACACTGCATGAGAATATTAAGGGCTTTAGGGTTCATAATTTCGGCATAATTGAGTTTAGGATCATTCTGTTGGATCAAAGGTTTGATTGATGTTGATGTAGTAAGAGGAGGGAATTGTGAAGTAGACAAGGGCATCGTTGCCTGACCAGCCATCCTAGATGGCTGGCCGCCGGCCACCAACATCACTAGGGTTTGCTCTTCTTTAGGGTTTTGCATGGGAGGAGAGAGAAGAGAGCTTTTTCAATTTGAAACAAAAAAGTGGATACACAAATGAAATACCGTCAGTATAATATACTTCACACACTCATTTTTCACGAACTATTTTTCTCCCCTTTATCTTTGACGTGTGCCTTGGATGCACAAATGAGAAGGAGCGCCTCTATTATAATAGGGGTTGTGACCTCCAAGTAAAAAAAAGAAAGAAAAAACCATTCTAAAAATAGCCACAAACATGGATTAAATTTGGTTATATCATTAATTGCATCACATGTTTCTATTAACTTACTTCCTTATTCTTTAATTTTTCAACAAAAGGGGCTAGACCCACAACTTCACCATTTTGTTACGAGGGTGGTATCTAGATCAATTTGTTTGTATTTTGTTTATCGAATATCTATTACCTTCCACTGCTTTTGCCTTCTTTTTTTTTTTCCAACTTTTCCATTAAAACACAAGTTAAGCAATGGTTGCTTCACTTCCTGTGGATTGTCTTATAACGGTACGATTACAATGTTTGATCCACATCTCAGAATTAGGTGTCGATGAGCACATTGAACTATCCATGTTGACAATTACTTGTTCTGATTCTACATATTAATCGTTTTGAACTAAAAGCAAACTTTTTGGGTGGAATATTCACTTTATATAGAATATCTTCACTCTCAATAGTTACACACAACATGCAAGTCTATAGAATATAGAAATGTGGGATGCTCATGATGTCTATGTCTTGGATGAACCAAATCCTCATTGAATCTTATTTTTCCATTAGCTGAGGCTCTCACATGTTCTGCAGTACCCCCGAAAAGACTCCTCGGATATGAAAAGACGTTTTTAATGGTAAATGAGTATCCGTTCTCCAATCGATTGATCTATAATAATACCTACAATTTCCCCCAATTCAACCAGATCGCCATGAGTAGGACTCTGGCCGTGACATAATCCGTAAATTTTATTTCGAGTTTACCACATGTTAACAATTTAGTGAGACAATAATCAAGACTTGATAAAACCAAGAAACATTTAAAGAAATATAACTAAATGTACAGTGCGAAAACATTTCTACAAACCATACTTACAGGCACAAGCTAAATAGGTAGGTCTCTAAACACCTTCCCTATGCTTGTTTCTGCGACCAAACTAACTAAAATAAAACCACTGATATCTATTCCTTATAATTTATACTATTGGAGGGGCACTTCACTTGTAAGGTTCAAAATTGTGAGGCCCAAATTAACTAGTAAAATCTAACACCACTTACAACTTAAAGAGTAAATATAATTAGGTATAAAATTAAATATTTCTAATTAATGTTTAATTGTAGGATTGTAATTATGGATTGGAGGCTTACGTCGTGCCCTTCCACTATAATCCCTCCACATCAAGTTTGCCACTTTATTTGCTGCATCAACAAACTCCTGTGATTCTGCTTTGGGCTCAAGTGTTTCCACCTATCATATATATCAGTGTATCAAATTAATGCAAGTATATATAGCAAGTGTAATCTCAAAGCAATGTTTTAGATTTTAGTGTGTACTCCTTCTGGCCTAAATTAGCAGTCACGTTAGCTCAAAGAAATTGTCATCTTAAGAATTCAAGAATAAAATTGGCAATTGTTTCCAACTATACCCTTAAATTAAAGAAGAATGCACAAAGAGAAAATAGTTAATCTACTTTTATTAAATAGGTGTGACTTAATAAATTATACCTTGTATTTTAGCATTTTCTTAATGAAAGTGAAAAGAGGTAAAGCCACAGTTAAAATGGAATGGAAGAGCTACTAATTAGTAAAGAATGTTTTTTCTCCGTATTCTGAGGAGGTTTTAACTAAATATAATGATAATTTAATAAAAACAAAAGAAATTTACACTATCGGTATGTTTTTAGCATGTGTATTTGTGTCAATGTGTAACACTGGGGAAAAGGTGTTGATGCATCGATCGAAAGGTTGAATGGAACTGAGTTTAGAATTGAGGATGTGTAATAGGAAGAAACTTAAAATGAAGGAAAGAAAAATAGCTTTTATACTTGTAGTAATGTTGATACAAAAGAGGGGTTTTTAGCGAAAAAATTAACTAATATATACTAGCAATAATTTTGATACATGGGTTTTTAGAGAAAAAATTAACTTATAGATACTGACAATATAAATAACTTTATTGGCTTACGATAGTACTAGATTTAGATAGTCTCTTGCGGCCTGGTTAGAAATGGTGGAAGACGTCCTATTTATGTTAGCATTCGTGTAAAACTGATTATAAATGGTGGAAGACGTCCTATTTATCATTTTAGAGGGAGCATTTTGAATATTAGATAATTTAGTAATCTATAGAAAAATCAATATATTAAATTCTAAATATCTAAGTTAATTATTATACATATCTTCTAATTATTATACATATCTTCCACAATAATGTCAAAGATATCTTTCTAGAAACATATTCTATAATGTCTTCTTCACAAAATACCCTTGATATATATATATATATATATATATATTCACTAGACTTCTAGATTATCAAGAATTAATTTTAAACGAAAGAGGGGTACTGAATGGGAGAAAAATAACCTGAACGTTCATGTGATGTTTTTCTGGTACTTCAAGAGTGACATTCTTTAAATCAATCGCACCATTTCCTGTAGAAAAACAACTACAATAACATTAAAAAGAATAATGGAAAAAATATTAGAAGTTACGAGTTCTCTTCTCTCTCGAGGGACACATAATTCTTTAAAAGCTAAAACAAACTAGTCTAATTAGTAATATTGAATCAGAAATGAATTTATGATTTAAATTGTATGGGTTTAAGTTTGAAATTCTACCATATATAGCTCATTTGATTTATTTAGTTCGAAATTTATTAAAGTATACATATACTTATTTAGTGAATTATTTAGTACATACATGATACACCACAAATATTGTGCTACCTGAAATCTTGGAAACACTTCCATCCGGCATCTTATTACTTCCCTGATTCAATAATTGATTTACCAGTATTTTTCTTCCTCCAGTCTTCCTTAGTATTCCTGCATTGAGGACAATGTTTAGTTACCGGAAAACATTTTTCAGTGAAAATATTTTTCACAAGAAAATGACTAACTCATTTTCGGAGAAAGTCGTTTTCGTTCGCAAAATTACCTCAACTTTTAACTTCATATCATTATATTAATCAACCCTTAAATATTATTTTGATACTCGAAATTTCATCAAAACACTATTCAATTTGCTAATTCTATTACTATCAATCTTTAAAAATCTCCAACCAAACACCATAAAACATTTTTTAGAAACATTTTTTTTTTCAAAAAATACACTATCTAACTTGTTAATTTATTACTATCAATCTTTAAAAAATCTCCAATCAAAAATATTTTCAAAAACATTTTTTCTCAAAAAACAAAAATAACTTTCAACTTGACAAATTAAAATCACTCCAAGAAATAAGAATAAGAAGAAAATAAAAGGGACATAGAGAACTATATATACTTACCTAACTGAGTATGAGCAAATGAGGTCTCTAAAACAAGCAAAATAATGAGCAATGATAGTTGTACTAAACGAGTCGAAGACATTTTTGAACAGTACTGAGTATTTCTTTCTTTCATAAAATAAAAAGCATGAAAATGATGTTTAATTAATTTCCTCCTGAAATGATTGGGTTTATATAGAGTTCAAACATCAGTCTATAGTCAAAGCTAGGGTACCGCCGTACAAACATCTTGGCTTATTATAATATGAACACTGTCTTCCTGCAGTATTTTGAAAATCTCAATTCCTAAAAGATTCTAAATGAAATTAATTAAATAAGTATATACAATGTAGTTTCTCCTCTAACCGTTTGTTTGGGTTAAACTTTATTAATGCATTTAACTTCTTGTGAACACATAAGTTGTCTTTATTCTAGCTCAGATTAACTGCCCCAAAGAAACGTCATCTTTCATATGAGATCTAGCTTTACCTAGCTAGAAAATCTACCATTTTATAAAACTAAAATTCAACCTCAAACAAATGAAAAGGTTTTGAAATTAGTGGCTACAAAATTGTTGAAATGTGTGACTATTTCATTTAAAAGCTTAAGACTTAAAGAGAGCACACTTATATTTATCTTATTATATTTTCAACACGCTCTCTCACGAGCGGACCTGATTCTTTTTACATGGGCAAAATACCCTCTGTCTGCTCCATTATTATGTTGAAGTATATGACCACCTCATTTAAATATTAAGCTTTAGAGAAATCATACTTTTATTTGCTTAATTATATTGTCAATAATAACAAGCTTGGTGGGATATTCTAATTATGTACAGGTACTGGGTGCTAAAACTTTCAATCAGTCATACTTTAAGCTCAGTTTGTCAATTATTTAAAGGGGAGTATATAAGAGCCAGCTAGCTGTCATGATTCTATATGTATCTAAATTAACAAAGCAAAAAGAAAGCCCGCTGCCTTAGAAAATCAGTAGGTAATGGTCAATAATCATCAAATAATGCAAATCCTTACTCAGCTTTATTCAGTAAAAGGTACATGAAACTATATATAATTTCGTCATTCTTGGATACCATTTTTTGCTGTAGGGTTTACTAGTGGACTTGATCTATTATTTTTGTTCATTTAGGTTTTTATTTTAGCTACTCACGAATATTCTAAATTAAACTTGCAAAAATGTGGACCATCCTTTCAATTTTCTACAATCTTTTTTCCTCAAGTTTTTCAACAATATGAAACTTGCAAAAATGTGGAGGAAATTAGTTAAAAGGGGTCTTTAATAATAGAAATGCATAGAGATATATGACCCTCATATCAACCCTCTGTATTCATAGGCTATTCTGACATAACATATATCTGTTATATTTTTTAGAGGGCTCAAAAATGTGGCCTATCCTTGAAACTGATGAAATATTTGATTTTTGAGCATTTCCATTTTGTATCATATTATGTTATAAATTTGTTGGATTGATCTGATATTCTTGTAATCAACTTCGACTATTTGAGCTTGGTAAATCATTTCCTGACTCGGCCTTGAACTTGATTAAAGAAGGAGGGCTGCACGAAGTTGATTGTCAACGTAAAAGTAGCCTAATTATATATGATGAATTCATAAATAATGAATTTATTGAGACATCATGCGTAGATACACACACTACAGTAATTTTCTGCCCTATTGTATGGATACACTTTCTTTTTTTAGTTTGAGCAAGAAACTAGAAAAAATAATATAACTTTATATATTTAGAAATAATATAATTTAAATTTATTATTTCATTTTTAATTACATGATTTCATACTAACAGAAAAGTTTGACATATTTTAGGCCATACAATTCAGTTTACGTTGCAAACCCCTTAAGAAACAATAGATGGGTGCATAATATTTTTTGGACTTGAAAAGTGATTTGAAATGAGTAATTAATGTTATGAGTAAAACATGAGAAAGAAATTATTTGTCTCTTGATATGCTAAACAGCTAAAATGGACAAGTGAAAATCTATTTTTTGTGTGGACAAGTAAAAGTAATCTAAAGAAGTACATAATTAAACTACTTAATTTGGCTTGAGACTGAATTAATTGAACAAAGAAGGGCATAGTTTCCAACGAAGCATGAGGATGAGGATGAGCATGAATTAGAGTGCTAAAGGGAACACATGCTAGTGACTCTGCATGGAATTACTAAAAGGAGCAAGTGATTCTTGCATGGAAGTGCTAAAAGCTACAACAACTACGTTAGTATACTCAAAAAGGAGTTTAAAGAACACGAGGGCCGTGTCCATATTTGTGGCTTTCCCTTGAGAATAGTGAATTTTCTGCATCAAGTCGGTTTCATACCCTTCGTTGTTCACGTTACAATTTGAAGATTTCTAATTTGTCTGAATACATCTACTTCTTAAATTTATCAATAAATTTTATTTCGACATTCAAACTTTGACATTTTTACGATTAAGCAGTTGAACACATGATGTAGTGTTTGAAGTAGACACTTTGGGCTCACACATTGGAAAAGTTTCTACACGTGTTTTCAAGCGTCCATTGTTTATTTAAGTTAATCACATAAAATATACATCAACCTTTAGGCACGCACTTCATCATCAATTGAAACATGCATGATGTTTTACGGATTATTGAAGTTAATGTGTATAATTAAAGAATGCAACATATTCTAGATGGTTAATTTATCTACGTAATGGGAACTTGAAAATTAACATGCACAATTTTGTTTTAGAATTTTTGAGTCGGAAGTGTCTAATAGAAACACTTTTTAATGTACAGGCAGTGATGGAGCCAAAATTTTGCACTAGCAGAGTTTAAAATATAAAGAAGAGAACACACGAAAGAAGTTAAAGGATTCAACATATCTACTATATATACATAAAAAAAAAAATATTAAACTTGTATGTGCAATGTAATTTCCTGCCGAGAAGAGGATTGAGATAAACGCCCTTGCGCCCATGTAGCTCCGCCAGTGGTTCATGTACTCCATCGAAACATGTTATAAATTGAGTATATCTATTTGCTTTTGCCTTTTGCTTGCCAAGTACATTATTAATGTCACAATTTCGTAAATTATACAATCAAGAAATAGTACTCCCTCCGTTCACTTTTACTTGTCTAGTATTCTAAAATTAGATTTTCACTTTTACTTGTTACTTTTAGCATATCAAGATAAGACAATTTATTTTTTCCTGTTTTACCCATAGTATTAATTACTCACTTCAAATCATTTTTCAAATTCAATAAAAATATGCACCAATTAATATGAATACATTGGTAAATTATTCACTTCATTTATTATTTCTTAAATAACGTGAAAATTACAAAGTGGACAAGTAAAAGTGAACAGAAGGAGTATTTGGCACGCCTCGTTTGGTTCAATCGATATAGATGAACATAAAGTACAAGTGACATGTATCCTAATCCTTTATCAAACCAAAGAACGAATTTACGACGAAGCAGGTACGTAAAAGTTCATATGTATTTTGTCTAGAAGGTAATCAGGTTGTTTGTAGTTTGTACTTCGTAGCATGAAAATTGAATTTAACGAGGATGTAATAAAACCTTAATTAATGAAAAGGATGCGACACGTGGAGGATTAGCTAGGCTCCTAGTACCAAAGCCCCAGTTCCCTTGTTCAACTTTACTTCTCAACTCTCAACAGTTCAGCCAAGAACTAAGTGGTCCTGACTTTCATGGTTTGAATTAGGGTAGTCAAATTAGCCCATAAAAATATGATCCGTTCAATTCGATGGAACTCACTTATTTATTAGCTCAATCCATTTTAGCTCCTCATTTAACCCATCCAAAAGTTGGACTGATATGTAACTCGTAGAGACCTCGTCAAAATATTTTTACCTCATCAAAATATTTTTCAGAAGGACATTTATTATTATTATTTGAGAGTGGGATCTTTGAGAGTTTGCTGATGTCTGCCATGCTCCCTCTTCGTAGATTGTTGTTAGGATGAGTGTTTTCCTTAAGCACATATGTGCTGAGGTTTTTTCACATGCTCTTGCTAGTTTTCACCTACCTTAGCCTTTCACGTTTACTCAGAGATGAGTCTTAGGAACCCATTCAAAATTGGGTTCCCTTTGCTGAGAGTTTGACTCACTCTGTACTTGATGTGAAGGGCCAAATTCTTTTCTTTTTTTTATGTTCCTCAACCTGTTGTTTTCTCCTGTTAACTGACCACATCCTAACATGATAAGTCTTTTTCGTGTGTCCATAGTCTTCGCAGTAGAAGGATTGAATGTTGGATAAGGACTTCTCGTTGTTTGTCTTTGTTTTTATTTTTGACTTTTCACTTTGTTTGCCCTAGTTTTGATTCTTATGCAGGGTTTTTGTTGCTTCTGAGGACCTATTCTTCCTGTATAGATCCGTCTTGATATTTGATGTTATCTCCTTCATTTCTTTTAGGGGGGTCTGCGGCTAGAATTTTTTGAATTTCTAGTCCAGCTTGTCATTCTTCAAGCAGAGAACCCGGTCCTTGAAATTTTGACTTTCGCCTACTAGGTTCTCTTTTTTCTTTTCCAAGCTTGTGAGTTCCTTCGAAGAATAGTGCATTTCTGCATTAATTCATTTCTTTCAATATGGGCATTCTCCATCATATTGAGGATGGTTTGAGTCACACTTTCCAGGGTTCTTATGGAGTTATTGTGCATTTCTTCCCTCACTTCCACGAAGAACTTTTGCTCATATCCTCATCCATATCATCTTCGTCACCCCAAGTGAACCTTCTTGGAGCGGGCAGTGCTGTGGGGTTATCCATTGTTCCTTGTGTGTCAGCCATTGATAAAGGGGCTTCCTGATAATTTATTATGGTATGATTCTTTTCTTCCTTATTTTGAGCTGGCAAGTCTTATAGGATCTTAATCTTCATCTGAATTGGTCATTAGTGTGAGATCCTCTATGTCTTCTGTTGAGGGGTGATCATCATAGTTTTGATAAGTCTTTGATGTTTCCCTTTCTACTTCTTCGTCTAATTCGTCCACTATCTTTCTGAGGGCTCTGATAGTTCTTCTGGAGATTTGTTTTCTGAGTATTTTTAGGGTGAATATATCTTCATCAGAGTTCTCCTTCTTGTTCTTGCGCAGCGGGACACTCTTTTCTTCTTTATAGTTTATTTGAAGAGTATCCCATATTTTTTTGCACTTTTGCATGAGAGGATTTACTCGCATATGGCTGGAGCAATACCTCTGAGAATACTTTCTTCTTCTTTGGCAGTTAACTGAGCGATTCCATATCTTCCTCCTTGTCTTGTTCACGGGTTTTGGGATTAGTTCCTTCGCCCTCATTGACCTGGGCTGAAGGTAATCTTGGGCCATTTCGAGCCAATTGAATCAATGTTATTAGCTATGAATTAGAACTTTTTGGTATTTTCTGTTTCTTCGGATGATATGATGGGTCAATCATTTGCTTCATTGGTAATCATATTCCAAAACTCGATGTCTTGAGGGATGAAGAAGCCTTCCATTCTTGATTTCCACCATTTGTAGTGTTCTTCTCAATTGAGGTATCGTGGTCTTGTGATTGATGGGCCTTGGAATCGTAGAGGTGCGACCATCTTTTCAGGTGCTAGTCTTTGTAGAAAAATCTAGCACTGATACCAATTGTTAGTTTGCAGGTACGACCTAAGCACTCAAAGACCCAGGTTCATTGAGTAATAATGTAAGAAGGTAAAATGCAGAAAGTAAATCAACATAAGTATTTTAACTTGGAAATGTTCATTGCCCAAGAGAGGAAAAAGCATGAACTACCCAATAGAAATTTTCCCAAACTTTTCTATATAGACAAGCCCCAACAAATTTAAGGTTTTCAACTACTCTCGTAACACCTAAAGAACTGTTCCAAACAGTCCCGCCTTTACCCTGTTAACACTCAACAGTTCCAAACTGCTAGCTCTCTTCTCTCACACTTCCATGACTCTACCCAGCCAAACATTTACCTTACAGCTCAATGTACACCTACTACACAATACAAAGAAAGGTACCACAATTCGAACATTACAACACAAGAACTGCATGATAAATCTTAATTAGCTCAGATTCTTTCTTGACGTGCAGTTAACTCTCTAGATGTCACGACCCAAATATCACAGTAGTTATGGCACCCACACTAAACCCCCTGATTTGGCGTACCACCCCCTTATTTTGTTACTTATCCAATTTACGAGTCAACATAATTAATGAGAACAATCATCAAATAGTCTAAGTCATAACATAAAGAAATAAGTACATAAGATACTAAGTCATAATACAATCCCCAAGAACTGAAGTCACCGTACAAGAACAACTAACCAAAAGAAGTCTAAGAGCAATACATAAGTCTGAATACAGAACAACAATGTCTAATGGAAGGAAAAATAGATAGATAAGATTGACTCTATGGATGCAGACACGTAGGTAGCTCACCCTCTGAATCTCAGCAGCAAAGTAGCCTCAAGGCTAGAATCGGGGTCTAGAAGAAGATCTTGTCTCAAACTCTGCACTCAGAAAACATGCAGTAAGGTAGTATCAGTACACAATGTACCAATAAGCATCATAGGCCGACTAAGATTAGTTCACGCATAAGAAGACACAAAATTAACAAGTCAACAGATAGGTACATAATAACCCTCTAAGTTACAGGATGACACACAACCGAATCATAGCCTAAAGTGAAGCTCCTAAACCACAAGTCTATCAGGTCTTAATAGTTTCTCAAAGTAACCACAACACAAAAATAACCAACAATTAGCAGATCAATGTATGATGGATAATTATACATGCAATGCAATGAGATGAATACCGTGTAGCGCAATGGCCAATACTCAACCTATACATACATGCTATGGACGAAATCTCGACGTCTCGATAGTCATGACCTATAGGGGACCTGTGAAGTCCATGTACCAGTCATTTCGCATGAAGCCCAAATATGACTTTCCACAATACTAGTCACTCCGCACGAAGCCCAGAGGTGACTTTCCACAATACTAGTCACTCCGCACGAAGCCTAGAGGTGACTTTCATCTTTCACTTTCTTTCTTTCAATGTTTCCATAACTGTTTGCATCAACTGTTTCCATAGTTCTTTCATCAAACTATTTGCATCAACTGTTTCCACAGTTCTTTCATCAAACTATTTTCTAAAACATTTCCATCATGTGTCAAGGTAAGAACGGGATATCAATGCAACTAATGCTAATGAATATGATGTAGAGATCACGAAGTACCATAAGTCAATTCAATATTTGCAAGGATTATCAAACAATCAGGGAAAAGCATTAAATATCAAGTCTCAACTACTACACATGAGTCTGTCACATCCCACAACTCCAAGTCACATAATCAAATGCACCACATGTCAATCAATGCATAAATAATGGCGACAAGCCCACATAATCAGAAATCATACCAACCTAATTGTATATCCATCCCAACATCATGTCCAAAGACCTATTATGCTTTCCCGGTCAATACTACACAACCATTTATGAGTCGCTAATCAAAGTCTAACAAGAGTAAGCCATAACCTATCTCGATGCCGAGCATGAGCCTCGAACCGTCAAACTTGGGCTTTCCCCTTTCGAAGTGCTTCCGAACAGTTGAAGCCTAACAAGCACACTTTTTATATTAAAATAAAAATCTATGGCTACTCAAGATAAGGACACAACCAACTCATACCCAAGATAACATTGAAATCTACCATATCAAGAATCATCAAGTCTATCCACGTACCATAATCCATAAATGTAACCGTACAAGATCGATAGACTCGATCTACCACAACAGAATCTCCGTCCTGAGTAGATACATGAATAGGCACATCAAGTAGATCACAAATCATATCCAAACCCATAGAGAAATATGTAGACACATAAGAGAAAGTTGAACGCGGGTCGAATAATATGAAAAAGAGCCAGTGACAGATGGAGATAGTACCTGTGATGACATCACCTGAAGCCTCGGCCTCTGGCCTACCAGGGAATGCATAACAATGAACCCATCCGCCATCAACCTGTGAACCACCATGACCACTCTGACCTGACTGAGCCCCGCCCCTATCGGGTTGATGTCCATCTTTACTGGACTGAGATCTACCTCTTCTGGACTGGACACCACCCCTACCAGAAGAGTGACCACCCCTACGAGAAGAGTGACCACCGCTACCAGAATGTGCCCTGCCTTAACCTAAAGATACACCCCCTCTAAAAGATGACGCTGAAGGCCTGCAGGTCTAATATGGATTACTTTGAATGCTCTTTTTGAGTCGAGGACAATACATCTAGATATGCCCCGGCTCACCACACCCATAATAGGCTTTGTTGAGTACAGGCTGCTGAACTGAAGCTGAAGAACCAGTATGCCCCTCCAAGATCTGAGAACCTGGAGTACGAACCCTAAACTGACTGCCCTAAAGTGTAACGGTTGGGCCTTGAAGAACCTGTCACGCCCCGAACCATAGCCTGGGCATAACACGACACTCGGTGCTTTGTTGCATATGACCGAGCGAACTATATGGCCTGTTGTATCAACACAGGGCATGATCTAATGCAGAATATAATGTAAACATGCATGGTAGGAGTTAAACATGATATTAAATAATAATAGTCAGAAAATACTATTATATCATGAATGCAGAAATATAGTAATGTAGCCAACGAGGCTAACTCAATTGAACATCTGACATGACATAATAGACTAGCCTATAAGCCTCTGACCTGAGTCTGACTACTAAACTGTTTACTGGGACAAGGCCCCCGGCATACCTTAACTACATAACTGACATGAAGTAAATAAAGATAACACGCCGTATGAGATAGGGCTCACCAAAATCTGATACGAGCAATGTCCTAACGAGTTGATCCGACGTCCTATAAATCAATACCTGCATCGTGAAATGTAGGCCCATTGGCAATAAAAAGGGACGTCAGTACATTTGAATTATACTGGTATGTAAAGCAACTGAATGAAATAAACATGGCACATGAAATAATAGAACTGAAACTGAAACTGTAAGCTGAACATGAACATGAACATCATCTGACATGAATAATTTATAACATGAGTAAAATCATTTTAAGTACATATGTATATTTGTATCTTGTGGGAGAGCCATAGTATAACCGACAACATGAAATCACCATATGGGTATGTGGAGTCAGGTACCTGGCCCGACCATCAGAGCAACCGCACACCTTGCCAGGGTATGAGACATAAACATGACATGAAAGGATCCAATTCAATTGTCTGAAGGTATCGTCCTAATTTGGGAGGATTCACCCTTACCCTACGTTAGGATACGTAGTTTCAGGTTGTTCGAGCCTTCTTGGTAAACCTATGCTACTCCTAAAAACATGAACATGGATATAGGTGGCATCTGAGCCCATGGTTTGTATAACGTAACTTGTAAGTATGACTTGTAGACATGATTCATAAACGTGACTTGTAAACATGATTCGTCAGTATAATATATCATAAATATAAGTATATAGTATAACTTGTCTGAACACATGGAAAGCATGTAGATTTTCTTGAAAATAAGCATAATAGTTCATATCTTGCATTTAAGAACCCATGGAATGCAAAGCATGGGTATTCATGGACTATTGACGGATTCCCAATAACCAAAATGGAATATCAAGAATACAATAACGAGTTATTCATACGAACATGGTACGTCATGGCACATGTAAATTAGGGTCATCATAAATTAGAGTAGAAACCCTAGGTGTGTGAAACTTTGTATTTTCATGGATGAACACAGCGTGGAGAAGAATGATAACATTCCCACACGGGGATAGAAGCTCTACATGCCTTAATCGCTCTAAAACTTGTAGAAAAGGTCTGAACTTGAAAAGAAATCCAAAAAGCTTCAACCTTGAATCCTTGAGATGGGTTTTCTTAAAAACCCTTGGTTAGGACAATGGATTTCTATTTAGAATTCATGAATATGTGTTAGAATTCACTTGAAAGGCTTGGAATAGACTTACGTTGGTGTATTAGAATGGTAGGAGTAAAGTCCCTTAGTGCTAGGGCTTAAAGGGATGAAAAATTGTATAAAAGACTTAAAACACGTATTTATACCGTTCCCTGTGTCCGCAATTGTACGAGCACAATGTACGGCCCGTACATAAATGTACGGTCCCATGTATAACCCATACATAAATGCATGGTCCGTATAAACTGACAGTACTTCGATTGTCAAATACCAAAACATGCAAATTTTCCATGCCTCGATACGAACTCAAAGTTCGGTGCATACTTATTTGTATAATGCAAGATACGAGTCCTATAAAATATACGGTATGATGTATGACCCATATAATATTATACAGGCCGTATAACCTGGCGTAAAATTAATACTTCATTGAACTGAAATGAATTTTTAATTATAATACTCCCCATCTCGTTTTCTAAGTCCTAAATCATGAACTTAGCTTAGTTTGAGGTACGAGGTATTACAATATCTCTCTCTTGGGATCATTCGTCCTCGAATGATGGGTCATGGTTAAAAATAAAACTGGACATGGAACATGGGGATTGGACTGGCATTATTACATGAAAACATGAGTATTGGAACATGATACATACATAGTGAATACATGGACGTGAACGTGAAACGTGAGGCATGTATATGTAACGTACATGGCATGGACAGGGAAGGCATTTACCTTGAACGTTTTCTTCTTGCTCCTAAAAAAATGCGGATATCTAGATTTCATATCTTCTTTGGCTTCCTATGTAGCCTCTTCGACTTTCTACTTCTCCATAGCACTTTTACCGAGGCTACTTCCTTAGTTCTCAACTTGCGAACCTGACGATCAAGAATAGCAACAGGGATCTCCTCATAGGTTTGGCCATCCTTACCCCTTATAGTGTCAGCAGGAATAACCAATGACGAGTCTCCCAAACACTTTCTCAACATGGACAGCAGCCAATTCTTGTGGCAATTCAAGCTCATAAGCCACTTGACCAATCCTTCGAAGGATTCTATATGGTCCAACATATGTGGGACTAAGTTTCCCTTTATTTCCAAACCTCATGAAACCCTTCATAGGTGAAAACTTTAGAAACACCCAATCATCATTGAAATTCTAAGTCTCTACTATCACGACCCGACTAGGGGCCATGACGGGTACCCGGGGCTAACCACTGTCATGCCCTATTTTTAATGGATTAAAACTAGTTCACAACTTATAGGCTACGTTTCCTCTTGTTTTGCAAATTTTCAGAGTCGCCACCTAATTTTTAGGAAACATTAGGAAGCCATTCGTAAAAATGTAAACTCCATTTTTAGTCTTTGAAACCTGTGAGATTCTAGGTAAGGGTTTTATTTACCCCGAGGGGAAGGTGTTAAGCATCCCTCAGAGCCTATCTGAGGACAGTCTTTAAACTTAGTTTAATTAACACTAGAAGGGATTTTTTTATCTATTTCTTATTTTTATTATTACCTATTTTTAAAGAATTGCGGAAAAGAAACTACTCTATCAAAACTATTTGTATGAAAAAAAAGGGAATTTTTAAAGTAATTATAACTATGTGAATAGATGCATATTTTATAAAGGAAGTAGTTAATGGTAACGTATGCATGAGGAAAATATGCATTGACATTTATTTTATATGAGAATAGTATGTATAATATAGAATAAAGAGGGGTATATTTTTTATAAGAAAAATAATGTATATATGTGATATGTAAAAGAATTAGATAGTATATGTGATATATATGTATATGAAAATGGTACATGTGTATGATTATTGTAGAGGTAGTAGTTAGTATGAGATGTAAACATATATATGTATATATTCATGATATATTTTGTATACGGTAGTATAAAACGAGAGGATTAGAAATGCATATTTTTTAGAAAAAAAAATAATGTATACGTACGATATTTATATCCTATGACAAATGGCATATAATTGTTCAAAAATAGCTATTTTTTGTTATATGGAAATAATATATGCATATACGCATGATGAAAAGACGATTAAAGGAATTATATATATAAATAAAATAGTGTATATATATATATATATATATATATATATATATATATATATATATATATATGTATGAGTGTATATAAAATGGGATATTTACCTTATAGCTTTCGTAAAATAGCTTGAGCCACTATACTCGGGCTCTAATATAATTTCCTCATTTAAATTTAATGAATCTAACCTGTTCAATATGTTAGCATAAAATAGAAAATGATTACCCATAAAATACGCATCTTATCCTCTTGAAACCCCTATTTAAATCACTCATTTTGTTAAAATGGATTTAAAAAAGGGAACGTTAATTAACTTTAAAGAAGAGAAAAAGAAAAGAAAAAAAATCAGCCTTATCTATTAGTTAGAAAATGTTTATAACCTATGAAATACGGAAAGTTAAATGGAAACCAAGATTTATATCTAAAGAAAGTGACCAACGACAAAGTTCGGGCGTTCACGAGTTTACAAACAAGCAAGAAGCAAAATACTACAAATACAAACTCATAAAAGATGTTAGTCAACGGGTCCATATGACATGGAATAATACAAAAGATATAAAATTTTAAGGGAGTAAGAGGGACGTGGATGCTTGACGCGAACGAAGACTGTTAGACACGAGCGCGCGAGTACAGCTGTTGTTTCTCTAAGGTGGGCAGAATCCAGAGTTGCCATAACTCCAAATGCTCCCAAAGTTGCTCATGAAAAAAAAAATGAAAAGGATTAGAAGCAAACTAGAGAGATTATAATGGCGAAAACTAATTAATCAAGAAACCAGATATAATTCTGGAAACTAGCCTTAAACAATATCCAGTAAACTTCATAAGGGAAACTATCCACGTATATGCCATTACTTTAATCAAATATCTCTCTCTCTCACACACACGCTTTGTAATAGCAAATTAACAACAAAACACTGCAAGAAGTGAGCCCATCCTAATATCACTTTTTGAAAGAAAGAACTAAGCTAAGTAAATCATATTAATGGTGATGCAAACAGATTTTAAGGCAAGCAACCAAGTTTATCATGTCATCATAATCTTTGCAACTCTCCTACGTGTATACTTATTTTTGTTAACCCTTTTATATGCCAATTTTAAGTGTTCCAAAATCTTAAAAATTAAGTCATTTAAGCTCAAAATAGAGGAACATATTCTTGATTTTGAGTATCAACAATCCAGACCTTTAAACAAACTAACAACTTAACCAACTGTTTGGTAATTAATCACTTGAAAAAACTTAAGGGATTAAGACACCATGCAACTAAGCATTTTGAAAGAAAACTTGGCTTAGAGACTGATTCTTGAACATTAGACCAAACACATAGTTCAAAAGATAAAACAACAAAGGAGGCTACCACCCTCTCGATTTTCAATGCAAGCATAGGGTCCAAAGGTTTCTAAAACCTTGGCATGGCGAGCTATTGAAGGGGCTAAACCTGTCCCTAAATTGCCTTGACTTATCATTTAAGGTCAGATTAAGTTCCGTAAAAATATACATGTAATAGAAGATGTTAAGTGTCAACAAAAGATGTTCCCTCAATCTTTCTTTTAGAAAGCATATAGTCATTCCAACCAAAACAAGCGATACAAAGGTGGCTAAAAAAAAGGAAATCACAAAGAATAGTATTCATGAAATTCCTAACCAATTCCAGGACCAGCATTTTAAATTAAAGGAAAGGTCAATTATCTTTAACTATTAGTCCAGCAGTTCTTTGAAGAAATCATTACTTCAAACAGAGGTAACCATCTTACATGATCACACTAATTTGCATCCTTTTTTGTTCTAAATAGCACAGTGAAGAGAGATTTGCTACAGATTTGGAAAAAAACCTCGGAACACGGAATATTCGAGAGAACATCTTCAAGAATTATTAAGGTCTAGATGACACCTAATCTCACTAGAACAGCTGAATTTGGACAGTTTTGATAAGCTAGTTATGTTTCAAATTAGTTATTTGCATATAGACAACATAAAGAGGAATCAGTAGCTTGTGAAGCTCATTGGGGAGGACACACCACTGGAATCTTAATAGCACATCATAGTGAACACAAAGCTAAAAAAAAGGGAGATAATTTATACTTCAAACTAAATCCAAACAATAGCCATATTACATTACTTACCTTTTACTAATTCAAAGTTTCCAATTTTAAGCTATTTCTAGTTGACAGACCATTAGACATGCAATATCTTAAGAGCTTGTATTTTAATACTCAAGGCCTGTCCCTATAATTGAATACTGATTTTATGATCATAGCACACATGTGATCTTCTCTTCCAAATATATGAGTATAATTAAACTAGGGTCATTCTTAGTCAAGGAATTAGTCCAACAGAACACTACTACTCTTTAGGATACACACTAAAAGGAAGAAAAAGGGACGAGAGGCTCGAGATTAAGTGAAGATGGGGCATATTTCCGAGTTTGAACTAGCATGTAATAATTTTATGGTCTAGGGACCTATGCTTACCCTCAAAATAGTTTTAGATCAGTACTTCAACTAATTTTTAACATGCTTAATAGATGACGAAGCCAGGCTAGCTTGTTAACAGAAGGACAAACTAAAAGTGTAACCAAGTTTTCTCATGCCTACCTTTGAAAGAAAAGAGAGAAGAGAAACATACTGAGAGAGAATTAAAGCAGGCAAATTATCACTAATTTAAAACAAACATAGGCAGTCAAGTATCTCTATCTTTAGTGGGGAAATCATGGTAACATTAGTTAAGTTTAACCTACCAAGCAAGCTTCAAGATACAGGTCCTTGGAGCAAATAAATACACCACAGTTTCATATCACCACAAAGTGTCCAGGACCATCAAATTTAAGGACACACAAGACCTTGGTTCGACAAGGAATTTGGACAAGAAAGGTTAAGCGAGAAGTACTCTCAACCGAGTCATATATGAAAACAAACTTTTAAAATAAGACTTTGAAACAAAAATGTGTGTTTTGTCCTTTAAACCTCAGGAACTTAATTTGATAAGGAGAGTTTTAGGGGAGGGAGCTCTTATTCTGCAACCCAAACACGACAGATTTGAACTAAACTATGAAACCTACTGCCATATGCTACAGTTCTTAAATTAGTATTTAGAAACAACATCAAACTAAACATTTCTTTTGTAGTGAATTTATTTCTACATGAAAAGCAAACTGGTTTGAAGTAGTTACTTAAAAAAAAAATCAGTTTTAATGTAGCTCAGAGGTGATTTTCCTATAATCATGATCTTCTCAAACAAGACCTTTAGATCAACATAACAGCCAGTCTCATAGTAAATCTCAACATTTTTGACTAGTTAGGTAGAACATTCTAGCTAAGCAAGTCAACCTGGGGACTTAAGACATATTAAAAAAAAAAAAAAAGACATGCTCATCCCCTTGACAAACCTTGATCATAAGTTCATATAATATCCAATCATTCTTGTAACCACAAAAGAGAAAAACAAGCTGGTACTCATGACTTTGTTCACATAACAAATACACAAGAAATGACAAGAGGAATGCAAAACTTATATTCTACTTGAAATTTAAGGAACATCCAACCACAAATTGGATTAAACTAAATGAAACCAGACTTTGGACAAAAACATAGGCCCAGTAAATCAAACAGCAATGTGGGAATGCACTACTTTAAGGAACAAGGCAGGAAGCTACTTACTTTAAACTAAGAAAAAAGACTAATTATTAAGTGTCTCAACTCGAACAAGTCATATACTTTGTTCCAAGCTTAAAAATGGAGACTAGACTAATCTGAACCTAGCTGAATCTAACAAGAAAAAGAGATAGGAAATGTTTTGAGTATTTGGGAGCAAGGGAAACATATTCAAACAAGTATATCCTCTTCCTTATACTCTTAACTAGATTAGACATCCAATCAACCCAACAATAGACTAACAACAAACTAACAGAGCAACTAGCCAATCACGACAAAGGCGATTACCGATCATTGAACTAATCACGAAACTTCAAAAGCTAAAGCAGGATTTGACAATAAACTAAGCATAAACACATGAACCATAGAAGCTAAACAAAAAAACGATTTCAAGAAGCTCGAAATTACTAAGGCATGAGAATTACCTTTTTGTCAAGCAGCGACGGGGTTAAACACATATTCGACGAAATTAGTCGTTCTACACTAATTTACAACAAAACGAGGAGAGAACACATTGTAGCCAGCTAAACCAAATAAACGACGAGAAATACTTGAACGACTACATTTCTACTTTTACAAAATTGAAGACGAAGAGAAGATGAGTACGATTACCTTCTTCGTGACAGCGAACTGAGGCTATTGTCGTCGTCGAGTACCCGAATCCTCTTGAAATAGTTTGTGGTCAAGGCGAGAACTTGAAAGAAGATTTGGATAACAAAAAAAAAACTTAGAGTTAAAAAAAATAGAATTTTATACAGAATCCAAGTTTTAACAAAGGAATTTTATGAAGGGGAAGCTTGTGAAAAATAAAAGGGATTCTTATGTTTTTTCAACTTCTTGAACTTAAGGGGGATTTTTAACTATCAAGAAAACTTATGAAAAATTCGGATTTCTCAAAAATGTTGAACCTGTTCTAAAACAGCCCTCAAAGGCCGGTATTTATAGGCAAATGCTGAGGGGGTTTCAACAGCTCCTTCAAAGGGGATTTTGCATTGGAATTTCGAATTAAAGAAGGGGGGAAAAATTGAAATTTCGGAAAATGAAATGATGAACGAAAAAGTGGCGGATTTTCACCTTTTCAGATGGATTTGAAGGCTGTGGATTTGTTGGGACTCCAAATCCAGTGGATTCGCGGGTATGAGGGCCTTTACCCACCGGATCGAATAAGAATCGACCTTCAAACCGACGGTTCACTGCACTTCTCCTCCACCGAGGTTGATATGATGCCCTACTGGCTCCTTTTGGCTCTGCCACCACATCAATCGAAGGGAAAAGAGACGTGGTAGCAGTGGAGGCGGTGAAAGCTTCAAACCAACTAATTTCAGTATTTCAATTTAAGAGAGAGAAGGTTATTTGGCTTTGCAGTCCAATGGGCGTGGTGGAGAGGCGATGTGACGGAAGTGACAGGGTGGCGGCGATGGCAGCGTCGATGGTTGAAGAGAAAGGAGATGAGAGAGAAGGGGTCGTTTGGTTAGGGTTCTTTGGTTGAAGGAGAAAGGGGATCGTTTGGTTAGGGCTGTCTGATTTAGGGACTTAGTTTAGGGGTTTGGGCCGGGTCAGTCGGGTTAGTGGGCTGGGCGGTTGAGTTTTGGGCTGGGCGGTTAGGTTAAGGGGAGAAGGGAATTGGCCCAATATTATGGGTGGATGGTTTAATTTCTAATCCCTTTTTACTTCAATCAATTAATTAAAATATGCTTCTTTGTCTTAATTGATTCCCACAAAAATGCATACCTATATAAATTATGACACAAATAATTTAATATACGTATTTAGTTTAAAAATAGAGTAAAAGATGATTAATACGGTAATAAGTAGGATTAAAGGAAAAATGCCAATGCCAATATTGATATACGAATATCAGCATTATTTTTTTTTTCGAATGATTTTAATTATATATAAACAAATGATGTTTAGTTATTTTTAATTATAAAATATGATGTTTGGTTATTTTTAAGAAACAATAAAAAATGTTCTTAACTTTAGAGAGATATATCTCGAAAAATAGCGTAATAATTAGTGCAAATATTCCTAACTCGTTTGGGGAATTTTTCAGGACTAAAAGCATAGTGAAATTAATTAAACGAAAAGGGAGGGCCAAAATTGGGTGTCAACAGCTTGTCCCTCTTCGACCAAGGATGATGATAGAGTCTTTGGACGAAGACGTTGACGTAAACCCGATTTTGTTCCGACGAGTAAATCAGATTAGGTTTGGAAAGAGAATAATATGAAAAAGAGTAATTCTTTTTGGGGAAGGAGAGGTGGGTTTACGAATTCGACCGAACTCTGGTTCCTGAGTAGCCTACATATCTCAGGTCATAAGAGAATCAGGTCGATGTAGTTCAAACAAGGAGATGGTTTGGAGAGGTCCTCAAAATTTTGCCCCCAGTGTCTGAATTATGAGGACACTGGCTTTCTTGTTATAGACAGGGGAATGATAATTTTGTTGGAGAATTGGAAGGTTGAGTTGTTGAAAATTTTTGAGTGATCATGAAAAATTTGTCCCAGTGGTTGTAGTTATGGTAACACGAGGTTTCAGATATGGAAAGGGTAGTGGTTTCAACATGAGCGAAAATAGCTGGAATGGGATACGACTGGCTTGACTCTGAGTTCCATACATGTTGAAGAGAACGAGAATTAATTCAGATGTGTTTTAAAGAAAATGAGAAGATAGAAAATTTTGAGGGATCCTCAAAATTTTGTCCCAGTGTCAAATTATGGTGACACTAGATGTTGTTAGGAAGATGTGGTCAAATTTTGGGAAAGATTGCTAATGAAAAAGGTTTTTCTGATGATGGGACGTACTTTTGCATCTTATAAATGTGGCGGCCACAACATACCCATAAGCGAGACTCTACACGAATGCATCTATGTGCTGTTATAGGACCATATCAGCACGCGTAGAGGACTGACCCTTAGAATTGTCCCAGTATCGTATTATGACGACCTTAGGATGCGGAAGAATTTGACTAAGTCTCTGGAATGTAGATTCTCAAAAGAAGTGACTTCTTAAAAAAAATTGAAAGAAACTGGTTGGCGAGCTAAAGCGGAGAGCGGATTCATTGACTCAAGCTTGTGAGTTTGATGTCCTCATCAAGAGGGGCGCCTCAGTTCGCTATGGCAGAGATAGTTCCACGTTGTATTGTGTTCATCTGTAAAAAATGTAGAGATACCTGTGCAGTTCAAAGTTATAATGTAATAATAACATAAGGAAATAAAGGAAGGGATTGTAGACAAACCAGAATTGAAAGCACCGATTTGCGGAGCGACTGAAATGTAAAGCTTCCGGCTGGCGGAGCAATTGTAATGTAAAGGCTTCCGGCTGGCGGAGCAACTGTAATGTAAAGTAAAAATCTCCGATTGGCGGAGCAACTATAATGTAAAGGCTTCCGGCTGGCGGAGCAACTGTAATGTAAAAGCTTTCGGCTGGCGGAGCAACGGTAATGTAAAGTAGAAATCTCCTATCGGCGGAGTTGTTGACGAAGTTAGACGGCGGTCCCCGATTGGCGGGGTAATTGGCGTTGTTAGATGATATCCTCGATTGACGAAGTTAGTTGATGCAATTAGATGGTATCTCTGACCGGTGAAGTTAGTCGCAGTTAGATTGTATCTTCGATTGGCGGAGTTAGTTGCAGTTAGATCGTATCCCTGATTGGCGGAGTTATTTGACGCAGTTAGATTGTATCTTCAATTGGCGGAGTTAGTTGCAGTTAGATCGTATCTCCGATTGGCGGAGTTATTTGACGCAGTTAGATTGTATCTCCGATTGGCGTGTTATATCCCGTATTTCGTACGTCGGGATAATCCGAGTCAACCTCGATAAGTTAAGGACAAGACCATTCCGAGATACGAAGTAGAGACTTTTGTATGTTTTAAAAGTATAAGTGTGTATGATTTTATTGGCATGGAAATATTAAGGAAACATTTGGGGTCAAAAGCTATTTTTGGAAAGTATTTTAGTTCATGAAAAAAAAGAAAGAGAAAATATGGGCCATGTGGCCGGCCACCTTGGGGTGGGCCATGGCCACATGGAGGGTTAATATGTGTAATTAAAAAGAGGACAAGGGATCATTTTCATCACCTTCACACTTAGGAAAAATCAAGAAGCTTGGAGAAACAAAGAACAAGGCCATTCGGCCAAGCTCAAACCGAGAAGGAGCAAGAAGAGATTGATCAAAAAAAATATTCTCCTTAAGTAGCAAAAACAAGAATTAGTTCAAGGCACAAAGGTTAGCTAAGTTGGGAAGATAAGTGTTAAGGTAAGATTCAATCTTCTTTCTCATGTGTTATGAATGATTTGTGCATGATATAGCATGTGGGAATGAATGAAATTCATGAAAGAATGCATGTTGAAGGGAAGCCGTGTGTGTGGGTGTTTAGCCGTGAGGTGTCTGGTGTAGTAGGAATGATGGACTAATTATATTTAGCATGCTTGTGTGTTGTTGTAGTGTGTAGAAAATGAATGAAACTCATGAGATTATGTATGTTGAGGAGTGGCCGTGTAGGGGCTGCTCTTGGTAGGGTAAGATAAACAAATTTTACTTAGTGTTCCGGTTGTTGTCGTTGTGGATTCTATAATGAAAAATGAAGAGTTAATGGTGCAGGTTGAAGGGTAGTCGTTGGGGGCTGTTTTTAGAAGTTAATGTGATTTGAATGTAGTTTTTATATTTATGAAAATAATATTGTTAACATTTGGAATGTTGGTGCAATTCATGAATTCGGAAGAAGGAAAGGTATTGTTGTTGTTGCTTTCGGGTTTGGCTTGGTTTTGGGTGAATTGGAGTATTGTTCGGATTGTTTGAAATATTGTGCGGATCGTTTAAAGCTCTCTTGAATATCATTTGAATGGCTTTGGATTAGTAATCGAATGTATAAACGTTGATATTGGTTTGAATGTAAGTAGTTGAAGTGAGTATAATGGAATATTGTGAATGTTGTTGAATGATGTAAAAAGAGCTACTAATGTTAGAATGCATTTTAAATTGATTATTGATGTTGTTAGTTTGGTTGTTGGTATTGTTGTTGATGAATTTGGCCGAGTTGAATTCTCGGGGTGTTGCATTGATAGGGGAAATGCTGCCCAATTTTCTGCAGAATTTGGTATTCGTTTGGAATCGGGTTCCTAAATGCTTTTAGCTAATGTTTGGTACTTAATGGCATATTGTAGATCTTGGGAAGTTCGCGATGTAAGATTGGATTAGCTTCGAGCATAGACGAGATATGTAAAGCTTGTCTTTCCTTTCTTTTGGCATGTCTTAGATCCAAGTAGGCTATGAAACGATCCCGAGGTGACTCTATTCCCACGATCCGAGCATGGTTACGATTCTTAACCACTCCTTGATATTCATGTGCTTGATATAGATGAAATATGGTTCTTATGTCCTTTGTACGATTGGATTCTAAATATTGCATAAGGAGATTTTGTGCGTAAAGGATTTCTGCTCTTAAAAATGTTCCGTAACTACGAACGACCGTAACTTTCGCGGACGAACTCGGATCCCCTCTAAACGTTCGTAGGAGGTTCCATAACGAGTAATGATCCTAACTTTCATAAGCGGGCTCGGATTAGTTTGATACTCGTCCGTGGGCCCGAGACCTTTCTATGTTCAATTGTAACGGTTTCTTTTGAAAGAACTTAATATGATTATCGTCTTAACCCTCGATCGTCTATCACTTAATTATCTACCGAGTCTGTAACGACGATTATGATCTTGATTTCCATAATCTACTTCATATGATTTGGATATGTGCCTATGACATCTAGAGTCCTAATTGATATGATCCCGAGCGACGTTCAGAGGAAATGTAATTTGACCATTGTTTGGCCTTTAAATGAAAGTTCGTTTGATCATTCTGTCGAGTCGATAATGATGATTTGTATGCATATGGTTTCTCACTACTCCGCTCGTGCATGCCATGGTTACATCATTCACCGAGTCCCGGCCGGGTATGTATTCGTGCACTGGGTATTATTCACTTTTGGGCATTATTCACCGTGTCCCTCACTAGAGGGCCGGGTACGGCATGTATATGATATTTCACCGAGTCCCGAAAGGGCCGGGTACGACCGAGTCC
This sequence comes from Lycium ferocissimum, assembly GCF_029784015.1. Taxonomy (NCBI): domain Eukaryota; kingdom Viridiplantae; phylum Streptophyta; class Magnoliopsida; order Solanales; family Solanaceae; genus Lycium; species Lycium ferocissimum. The sequence goes on from NC_081352.1 coordinate 14,943,964, forward strand.
CTCATATAGGGCCGGCTATGGTATGTATATGACATTTCACCGAGTCCCTCACTAGAGGGCCGGGTACGGTATATATATGTATATATATGATTACATGATGGCTATGTATGATGATTATATGATTTTACTCACCGAGTCCCTCATTAGAGGGCCGGGTACGGTATGTATATATGATGATATTATGATATGACACGGACATACATGATATATGATTCAAAGGAAAGTCTTCTGATTTTCTGTCTTCTGATTTTTCTACTTACTATGCTTGTTCTGTAAACCCCAGTTCAGTTATGATCCTGTTTATTGTATTCCATGCTTTGCATACTCAGTACATATTACGTACTGACCCCCTTTCTTCGGGGGCTGCGTTTCATGCCCGCAGGTACAGACGATCATTTCGGAGCGCCGCCAGTTTAGGACATCTATTCTGCTGTTTGGAGTGCTCCCTTGTTCAGGAGCCCATATTTGGTACAGACTTTTTTCGTTATATATGTATATATCCATTCAGGGGTACGACGGGGCCCTGTCCCGTCATATGATTCTGTTATTACTCTTAGAGGTCTGTAGACATGTCTGTGGGTAGTATAGCCGTATTGCATTTGCGTTCTATACATTTCAGGTTATTTGTATGATATGTATATATGTATATGCTTCACCGTGCCTTTCGGTATGTATAAATTCTTAGTATGTTTGCTATGAGTTGATTATAGTTGGTAGAAGGTACGAGTGCCCAGCTCGGGCACTAGTCACGGCCTACGGGGTTGGGTCGTGACAAAAGTGGTATCGCAGCGGTTCGTCCTCGGAATGTCTACGGACCGTGTCTAGTAGTCCTTTTTATCGGTGTGTTGTACACCACATCTATAAACAGGAGGCTACAGGACATTTAGGATGTTATCCCTCCTTCTGATCTTAGATCGTGCGGTAGAGCTGTATTATCAGGATGACTCCTCTCTAACGAATTATTGTGTTTTCAGCGATGCCTCCGAGAAAAGCGACAGCTGCCCAGAAGGGCAAGTCGACAGCGGCAGGAGAGACTAGCCAGGCCCAGAGAGTTACTAGGGCCCGTGCTCAGCCTGAGGTTGTGCCCCCGACAGCGAGTTCCGCCACACCGCCACTGCCGGAGGGGTTTGGAGCACAGCGGGCGCCGTAGATCGTGAGACGGCTCCACCTCCCGGCTCTCTCCAGCTCCCCAGCTTGGGGCGGAGGATAGGGCCATGCGAGACGCGGTCCAGTTGTTGACTAGGATTGTGGCGGGGCAGGCTCGCAGGTACGGTTTAGGGGGTGATTATGTAGACAGACGTGACAGTCAGAGGGCCCGCTATTTCTTCGACGTAATCCGCCGAGTTTTTCGGGTCAAAGCCCGAGAGGACCCCGGAGTTCATCGACCGATGCGGCGTACGTTGCGGTTGATTAAGGCTTCCGAGACCGAGTCCGCCGAGTTTGCGTCGTATCGTTTGTATGATGTAGCCGCTATTGCTTCTTACCGAGTCGGTAGTTGTCGAGGCGAGGATGCTCCTCCCGGCCGGGGGGTGTGGGCCGAGTTGTACGAGAGGCTTTTCTTGGCCATTTTCTCGCCTCCGAGACGAGGCGAGCCGGGGTTGGCAGTTACATTTGAGCCAGGGCGGCAGGAGTGTCCGGGAGTATAGCCTTGAGTTTGATTCTCTGGCTAGATATGCGCCTACCATTGTGGCTAATATGGCGGCGACGGGTACATCAGTATGTGATGGGACTGGACGAGTATTTGATTGATAGCTGTTTGGCGATGGCCTCCCAGCCCGGCATGGATATTGCCGGGTGCGGGCGTATGCCCGGGGTATGGAGGATCGGCACGGGGGCGCCGGCTGGGGAGTATGATGGGGGCCGGCCAGAGGGCGGGATCGGGGGAGTTTCGGGGAGTTTCGATGCTCTGGGTATTCGTCTCGGCCGCGCGGAGTGCACCCTCGCGGTTCCGGGTAGGGACTTGACAAGACCGGGTATTCGGGAGCCGGACGAGCTCCCGGGGCTTCGGGTTCACGGACGCGAGGAGTTCGGGTCAATCGAGGCCACCTTTGCCTCGGTGTTCTCGTTGTGGTAAGCCTCATTTCGGGGAATGCCGTTTTGCCACCGATGCTTGTTATTCTTGCGGCCGTCCAGGCCATATTATGCGGGAGTGTTCGTACAGAGGTGGTTCAGGTGGTGTAGCCCAGCCTACTAGGTCAGTCGCTGGTTCGTCTCCTTCAATAACCATACGCCCTATGGGGCGGGATATGCCGGCACCAGCGGGCCGTGGTAGAGGCCGCGGCGGAGCCCCCAGTTCTAGCGGTCCTTCGAACCGCATGTATGCTTTGGCGAGTAGGCAGGACCCAGAGGCGACACCGGATGCGGGTACAGGTACATAAACCTTTATTGTAATATTTTTATGTATGTGTATTTACTGTATGAATATTATTTAATAGGGGCAAGTAGAAATCCAAAGGCCGACAACCAAGTATTTACCAGTAACGGCCATCAAGGTGTGTCCGTCGCCATTGGGAACTGGGAATTCTAAGGCAGAAAATAGTTGTACTTATAGGTGAAAAGTGAATATTAAGGATTGAAAGAGAGGATAAAAATTGTAATTGTGAAAGTAAGTAAGCTAGTTCGGAGGGGAGCGTGTTGCGAGAACGTTTCAAAACTGTTAAGACCTTAATTTGCTCCAAATTATGTGACGAAAGTCATGTGGTGAGGTGGACGCGATTATACTAGTATTAGAGCATCGTATTCCACCGGAGTTCCAAGGTTAAGCGTGCTAGGGTGAGAGCAATTTTAGGATGGGTGACCCCCTGGGAAGTTTATTGAAAATCATACAAAGTCGGACACAGGTGAACCCAATGAGAAGCTAGAGTAGTCTAAGGAAACTAGAATGTACAGAGAGGGCGAAAACCTTAGGAAGTCGCGTAAGCCGGAGCGGGTTAGACCGGTGAAAAGAAAAGGAGGGGGCGTCACAGTGTTAGAATTAGGGTGAATTTGAATGGCGGTTGGGGACATTTTGTAAGCAAAATAGTAGTAATCATATCTACAGGGGTATACACGAAAGGTTCCGTACATGGCTATATTAGTGGATATTTGTGTTCTGGCAACCAACGTGGCGGTATTCGGAAGGCATTAATTGGACAGGACAACGAAGTTCAAGCGAAAAGAAAAATAAATGGCATGAATGTCTCAGGCAAGTTGATGCTGTTTCCACTACAAGTTAAGCTTGGGAAGTACTAACTCAATGAAATTTAGGGAGGAGGATGGAAGTAAGAAGATGAACTGCACGGGAATCAGAATGCCGGAACAGAAATGCCGCCTAATTGAGGTTGGGAAACGCGGACATAGGGCAAAACATAGTCAGGTGATGGTATAAGTGCACCCCTAAAGGGGGGAAGCGGGTACGAGAAATGCAAGTGCCGGATAGAGATAATTAACGCTACAAAATATTGGATACGGATATTCGGATCACAGGTAAGGTTCTTTGCCAAGACGAACTATTAAGATCTAAACTCAGGAAAAAGGGTAGGAGCTAGGATAGTAATCGGGATAGTGCTGAAAGATTAATTGTAGAGGTCCTGAATGGTATGACATTAGGAAGTGGAGACTAAAAAGGGAATACGACAAGAGAACGATAATGAGTAACTAACGGAGACGCTGTAAAAGGTAGCACTACGGTGTTGGATTAGAAACCAAGATGTGAGCAATAGGGTGGTTCGCTAATAACAACGGCGACCTATGAGTAGTAAGAGAGAAAACTAGAAAAAGCTTCGGTAGTAGGAAGTGAGAACATTAGAAGAGTGAGTAAAGGAAGGGATAATGGAAGAGTTTGAGCTAAAGACAAAGAGATAACCCGAGGTCATGTGTTTAGAGTGTTGCAGGTTGAGTATAAGGTGGTTTAAGCGAGATGATTAGAACTAGTTGGCTACCAAAAGAGGGCGAAATTATGTGTTCCACGAAAGGCGTAATAAGATTCGACAAGGAGGAGGAGTCTAACTTAAGATATATCTTGGATCTTTCTACCTTGTTCGTAAAGTAAGAAGGTTGCGTACTAAGGACGTGTCTTCGGTTAAGGTATTGTGGCGAAGTAATAACAGGAAGGAGGTGACTTGAGAAAAGGAAGAAGAAATGTGATCAATAGATGAGATTGCATATTATGGAAATAAAGGAACCCCCGAGATCCTTATAAGGCCCTATGAGATTAGTTGAACATTCGAGGACGAATGTTCTAAAGGGGGGAAGGATGTTATATCCCGTATTTCGTACGTCGGGATAATCCGAGTCAACCTTGATAAGTTAAGGACAAGACCATTCCGAGATACGAAGTAGAGACTTTTGTATGTTTTAAAATTATAAGTGTGTATGATTTTATTGGCATGGAAATATTAAGGAAACATTTGGGGTCAAAAGCTATTTTTGGAAAGTATTTTAGTTCATGAAAAAAAAAAAAAAAAAAAGAGAAAATAGGGGCCATGTGGCCGGCCACCTTGGTGTGGGCCATGGCCACATGGAGGGTTAATATGTGTAATTAAAAAGAGGACAAGGGATCATTTTCATCACCTTCACACTTAGGAAAAATCAAGAAGCTTGGAGAAACCAAGAACAAGGCCATTCGGCCAAGCTCAAACCGAGAAGGAGCAAGAAGAGATTGATCAAAAAAAATATTCTCCTTAAGCATTTCAACTCCTTAGAAGGTGTATAACAACATAGAGTGCTTGTTGGAGTAGCAAAAACAAGAATTAGTTTAAGGCACAAAGGTTAGCTAAGTTGGGAAGACAAGTGTTAAGGTAAGATTCAATCTTCTTTCTCATGTGTTATGAATGATTTGTGCATGATATAGTATGTGGGAATGAATGAAATTCATGAAAGAATGCATGTTGAAGGGAAGCCGTGTGTGTGTGGGTGTTTAGCCGTGTGGTGTGTGGTGTAGTAGGAATGATGGACTAATTATATTTAGCATGCTTGTGTGTTGTTGTAGTGTGTAGAAAATGAATGAAACTCATGAGATTATGTATGTTGAGGAGTGGCCGTGTAGGGGCTGCTCTTGGTAGGGTAAGATAAACAAATTTTACTTAGTGTTCCGGTTGTTGTCGTTATGGATTCTATAATGAAAAATGAAGAGTTAATGGTGCAAGTTGAAGGGTAGTTGTTGAAATTTGTTTTAGAAGTTAATGTGATTTGAATGTAGTTTTTATATTTATGAAAATAATATTGTTAACATTTGGAATGTTGGTGTAATTCATGAATTTGGAAGAAGGAAAGGTATTGTTGTTGTTGCTTTCGGGTTTGGCTTGGTTTTGGGTGAATTGGAGTATTGTTCGGATTGTTTGAAATATTGTGTGAATCGTTTAAAGTGTTCTTGAATATCATTTGAATGGCTTTGGATTAGTAATCGAATGTATAAACGTTGATATTGGTTTGAATGTAAGTAGTTGAAGTGAGTATAATGGAATATTGTGAATGTTGTTGAATGATGTAAAAAGAGCTACTAATGTTAGAATGCGTTTTAAATTGATTATTGATTTTGTTAGTTTGGTTGTTGGTATTGTTGTTGATGAATTTGGCCGAGTTGAATTACTCGGGGTGTTACATTTATAGGGAAATCGCAATTTTACGTAGAATTTGGTATTCGTTTGGAATCGGGTTCCTAAATGCTTTTAGCTAATGTTTGGTACTTAATGGCATATTGTAGATCTTGGGAAGTTCACGACGTAAGATTGGATTAGCTTTGAGCATAGACGAGGTATGTAAAGCTTGTCTTTCCTTTCTTTTGGCATGTCTTAGATCCAAGTAGGCTATGAAACGATCCCGAGGTGACTCTATTCCCACGATCCGAGCATGGTTACGATTCTTAACCACTCCTTGATATTCATGTGCTTGATATAGATGAACTATGGTTCTTTTGTCCTTTGTACGATTGGATTCTAAATATTGCATAAGGAGATTTTGTGCGTAAAGGATTTCTGCTCTTAAAAATGTTCCGTAACTACGAACGACCGTAACTTTCGCGGATGAGCTCGGATCTCCTCGAAACTTTCGTAGGAGGTTCCATAACGAGTAATGATCCTAACTTTCATAAGCGGGCTCGGATTAGTTTGATACTCGTCCGTGGGCCCCGAGACCTTTCTATGTTCAATTGTAACGGTTTCTTTTGAAAGAACTTAATATGATTATCGTCTTAACCCTCGATCATCTATCACTTAATTATTTACCGAGTCTGTAACGACGATTATGATCTTGATTTCCATAATCTACTTCATATGATTTGGATATGTGCCTATGACATCTAGAGTCCTAATTGATATGATCCGAGCGACGTTCGGAGGAAACGTAATTTGACCATTGTTTGGCCTTTAAATGAAAGTTCGTTTGATCATTACGATCGAGTCGATAATGATGATTTGTATGCATATGGTTTCTCACTACTCCGCTCGTGCATGCCATGGTTACATCATTCACCGAGTCCCGGGCCAGGTATGTATTCGTGCACAGACTTTTGGGCATTATTCACCGAGTCCCTCACTAGAGGGCCGGGTACGGCATGTATGTGATATTTCACCGAGTCCGAAAGGGCCATGTGTGATATTTCACCGACCGAGTCCCTCATATAAGGCCGGGTATGGTATGTATATGACATTTCACCGAGTCCCTCACTAGAGGGCCGGGTATGGTATATATATGTATATATATGATTACATGATGGCTATGTATGATGATTATATGATTTCACTCACCGAGTCCCTCATTAGAGGGCCGGGTACGGTATGTATATATGATGATATTATGATATGATACGGACATACATGATATATGATCCAAAGGCAAGTCTTCTGATTTTCTGTCTTCTGATTTTTCTCTGATTACTATACTTGTTCTGTAAACCCCAGTTCGGTTATGATCCTGTTTATTGTATTTCATGCTTTGCATACTCGGTACATATTCGTGCGACCCCTCTTTCTTCGGGGGCTGTGTTTCATGCCCGCAGGTACAGACGATCATTTCGGAGCGCCGCCAGTTTAGGACATCCATTCTGCTGTTTGGAGTGCTCCCTTGTTCAGGAGCCCATATTTGGTACAGACTTTTCTGTTATATATGTATATATCCATTCAGGGTACGACGGGGCCTGTCCCGTCATATGATTCGGTTATTACTTTTGAGGGTACGTAGACATGTACGTAGGTTGTGGGTAGTATAGCCGATTGCGTTTGCGTTACGTACATTTCGGTGTTATTTGTATGATATGTATATATGCATATGCTTCACCGTGCCTTTCGGTATGTATAAATTCTTAGTATGTTTGCTATGAGTTGATTATGGTTGGTAGAAGGTACGAGTGCGCAGCTCGGGCACTAGTCATGGCCTACGGGGTTGGGTCGTGACATGGCGGAGGGCTTTTTTTTTCTTTTTTTTTTAACAAGGTTAGAACGTAGATCTCCACTTGGCAGAGTTATTATTAAGGAACAAGGATGCTACGGGGGCCCCCATCTCTCGAATAATCGACCTTGACTCTGCTTCTGGAGATCCTGCAAATTTAAGTGAAACGTTTAGAGATGAATAAGCCAAGATAACAAAATAAAATAAGAGAAGGTTATTTTGGCTCATGGTGTAGAGATGGATCTTGTGACGCCTCCACCGGAAGCTCGCTTCGATGTCATCTCGTCATAATTCTTGTCAACCCTGTATTCAAAGAAAAATTCTTTGGGAAGGGGTGTTGATTTGTGTCGATCGTGACCCTAGCCTTGTCACTTGAATGCTTTGAGCTTCTTTGGTTACGGAGATCTCAGTCCGGAGACTTGGTAGGTGGAAAAATACATAAATGCACTTTGAAAGAAAGGATATGCATATATATATACTACGTATAAATGCAATAAAACTCTATCATTTTTTAGATTATGACATGTTCCGAAACACATTGAGCTTATCCATTCTGACGCCTGCATCCAAACGGTGTCTTTGCGTAGTCTGTTTCTCTGATGACGCTTCCTCGTATTCAAGCCAAGTGCCGCGATGTCTTTGACGATGAGACCGATCTTAATCTATAGTTACATTACAAATAAAAGGTTTCTAAGGTATGACCGAACCTTTTTAGGTTGCCTACGTATCCCAAATAGGAATCAGGTCTATACGTAGTTCGGGGGTACAAATGAAAAGAAAATGATATGTAATGTGATATGACCGAGCCTGACTCAGGCTTCCTACGTATCCAAATGGAATCAGGTCGTAACGTAGTTCAATTATAATAAAGGGGTAAAATAATGCAATGACCGAGCCTGACTCAGGCTGCCTACGTATCCAAATGGAATCAGGTCATAACGTAGTTCAATTACAATAGAAAAGAAGATTAATAAAGGGACCGAATCCGGTAAGGATTGCCTACGTATCCCACCGAGGGAAATCAGGTCGAATCGTAGTTCTAGTTACATGAAGATAATGTTTTTGGGGTTTTCTATTACAAGAGATCGGACCCGATGTGGGTTGCCTACGTATCCCACCGCGGGAAGTCGGAGTCGGTGTAGTTCACACAATAGAAATGCAAATTACTACGGAAGATATAGTACTTCTTGATCGATACGAGTTGATGGGCTTCGTGCTCACTTTACCATCCATTTACGCAAATCAATCCTGCTGCTCCACAAGCACTCGATGAACCACGTATGGACCTTGCCAATTTGGTGCGAATTTCC